>NC_141348.1:38877005-39445570 GCF_057382095.1 Aulonocara sp. 'chitande type north' Nkhata Bay | reverse complement strand
ATTGCAAAAAAGTGCAATAAACTACAAAACAATTGAAAATCGTTTTTGTTTTTTTAACATATATTTCTAGTTAGAGAAATTTAAGAGGCTTATCCCTCAAAACTGTAAATACAAAAAAGTTACACAAACTAGTTTCCCACCACAGGAAATTTATTTTGAGTGTCTTCATAGTTTTATTTTTGAAATACACCAATTTTTATATACTGCAGGAAAAACGAAAATAAATATTATAGTGCAAATTTGCAAAATAACAGCATATGCATCAAAATAAACTATTTCCAGCAGTGCAATAGGAGTCCTAAGCATCCCAGAAACGACACAGAAAGTCATAAACTCAAACATAACTTTTTAAAACACATAACAAGTAAAACACAAGCTCATAAGGCCCCGATCGTAAAAAACTACATTTCCGCAAAATGACGTCACTTCCGGTTTCGGGCAGGTCATGCGGTCATGTGATAGTTCGCGCTGATGGACGTAGGAAGTGTTACAAACAGCTGATGGATCGGCGAAGCGTGTTTCTGGAATATCATGTTTTTGTTGCTGCAAGTGATTTTTATGCAGTTTTTGCAAAGCTATATGTGGAAGGAAACTGTGACCTAGGACAAGCTGATGGCATAAGATGTAAGTACAACTCCTCCAGTTTCATATGCAAAAAAAATTATTGCGCTAGCTTACTTGGTTGCAGAGCTACCGGGATTTAAAAATAGTTACGCAAAACAGAGCGTGCCCGCTCCGATCGGCTGTAAAGGGTTAATACCCTGAGGACTATATCATTTGGCAATACGAGGAGTTTTTCTTCTTTGCATGTTTTGTAATTAACTTCTAATATCCTGTCACTTTTTAGAGCATCTGAACAGCAAAGCGGGCGCACAACAGGAAGAACAATGAAAGAAAGACTGAATTGGACAAAGAAGAAAATGTCAGAGTCACAGGATGTACTCTAATTGTTTTTGGCTAAATGAAAACTATCTTACCTTCAAGGATGACTTCTTTCCCGGTTTTTTTTAACGCTTGCACAGCCTCGTCATGCGTGGCCTCTCGTAAGTCGTAACCATTGACAGAGAGTATGGCATCACCAACATAAAGGGCCTCGGTCTGGTCAGCAGCCAGGCCTTTAAAAATTTTGGAGATGAGGATTGGCATCTTGTTTTCCTTGCCACCTGCATGATCAGACAAGAAAATCAAGTTAAAAATCATGTGGAAAAATCCAACTTTTACCACTAATTAGCTTCACAAAGCAGTTTGGTAGTTCCTATTTGAACGGCCTATTGGCAGTATATAAAGCAAATCAAATTATATGTTTTCTTGGACGCTGGTAAATAAAGCACTGATAAAAATGCCCTTAAATTCACTGTGACTTCACACCAGAAGGTATAAGTTAGAGCTGAGTCATAAAACTAAAAAAGTGTGTGGCTGGTTGGTAGTTATAAATATGAAATAAACAGTTTCTGTCCCTTATCACCTTAACATTAGTCACCTAAACTGCAGTTAAACGAGCACATAAAAACTGATGGAGACAGTGATCGGCCTACTGTACTATGGTCTGTGTCTCCGACTCTCCCTCCCTTTGTCTCTTTGTCACACAATGAAGGTCAACTAGTAAGCTGATGGATGCGCTGTAACTCTTGTGGTGGGCTTCCGCACTTCATGTGAAATATCATCGTTAATGTCAGCTTAAAGCTGGACTTTGGCCTTCAGGCTAGTGAGAAATAGTCTTAAAGACGATAAAATGCTTTTTGTGTTTTGGTTTTTTTTGCTATTTCTTCTGGGTGATCCCTCTGCGAGGATTTTTATCATGCAAATTTCTTTGGACACCCAATGTAGTATTCTTAAAAATATCAAAACTTCTACACACGCCACCAGGACGATGAACTTATCCACTATTCTGAGCACCATAGCATCATATAGATGTATAATCAGAGGCAATATGTGGCCCTCACTGACTCAGTCACTGAATTAACGAGGGTGTTCCAGAAAGCTTATAGAAAAGATAAGTTAATGTGGGTTTTAAAGCTTTGTTGGTGATGCTATCTTTTATGTATATCATCAAATGTTTAATAAAAAAACAACTAAACTTATAAACTTGAGTAATGACTTTAAATCTTAAAAAAAGATATGGGAATTTGTCACAGGACAGTTAAGTAACATGCATGACTATCAATACTGCTAGGTATATTTTTTAAGGTTTGTGTTTAATTAATGCCATTTTGAAAAGGAGCTGAAGAACCAACAACAAATACAGAAGCCAAAGTAGATGGATACCATGTTATCTGCCTATAAGCCTATAAGAGTCATTCTAAGAGAGCATTTTGTGGTTGTAAGTAGATACAACTAACTGGTAGAAATGATAGACTTCACTATACTACAATACAAAAAAAATCTGCAGTTCTTTCTTTAGTGGGTGACATTGTAAATGGATATTGCATATTGTATATGGAGTGTGAGAGAATTCTACTATCAACGTTGGAGATCTACAGGCCACAGTCAACAGGACCAGGAAGGTGCAGGAGATGTAACCTGGGACAGTGTACACTGAGAGACACAACCAAGTGGCTGGGATAGTGTGCAAGCACAGCTGTGCCTCATATGGGTTAGAAGTACCCAACTCCCAAATGGAGGACACCACAGAAGGTGGTTGAGAACAACAAGGCTAAGGTCCTGTGGGACTTCAAGCAGCTGCTGGCCAGCCAACCACACATAGTGGTGGTTGACACGGAGCAGAAGACCACAGTGGTCGTAGATGTGGCAGTCCCAGGGGACAGCAACATGAGAAAAGGGAGCACAAGAAAACAGAGAAGTAGCAGGGAACAACTGGAGCAGATGTGGAAGGTAAAGCCCATAATAGTCCCAGTGGTAACAGGAGCATTAGGAGATGTAACTGGAAGAGTGGCTCCAGCAGATTACAGGCACAACATTAGGGGTCTAAGTCCAGTGCAGTCCTAGGAACAGCTAAGATTCTGTGCAGTACCTCAGACTTTTGCAGAAGACCCAAGGAGGAACACACACACACACACATATCATGGCCTAGCATGTTATATACCACTAAATTAACATTTTATTCATGAGGTAACAGGCACAAGATAGCCCCAACTCATTACATTCTTTAAATAAGTAACTACACTCTTGTACAAAACTGAATAATAACAGTAAATAAGCTAATCCAACCACATAATTAATACTGGAAGATCTAACAGAATTGCTGTGAATGGACAGAGTTGCAACAACGACTGCAGACAATATGAGTGAACATACAATAAGGCTTCATTAAAGCTGATATGGATTGATATAGCTCAAGATGACACAGTGCATATAACAGAGGATTCAAATGTAGTACAGCAGTTGCACAGTAGGCAAGAGAGTTTCTAGGATATAGTGATACTGGTTTCTAAAGCCATTTTCAGACATGATGAATGTAACATTAATGGCTTCATTAGTCTGTTAAAGTGGCGGCATTCAAATATAGGTCACTATCACTTTAATGTTCCACACAGGTTCATTCAGACATGCCCAAGGCAATGACGGAGCCAGTGCTTTCTACCATAAAAAAAGGAGACAAGCATTGTCAGCATAAGCTCTACTCAAGTGTGGCAACACTTTTGAACATGCCATTGTCTACAAGAGCAACGTCTCAGTGTGTGCTGCTCAGCATACCAGCATGTGAGAGACAGCAGTGGCTGCAGTTCAAACTTGTGTCGTTAATAAAGTTATATTTAAATGTTACTCGGCCTGGCCTAGAAAGATAGAGATCATGACTTTTACAAAAAAAAGTGAAGCTCGTTTAGACATAAGGCCAACAAGTTTGGAGGTCATCGGTTTTATGGTAAAGAGTGTGAGTCTGAAAAAGGGCTAAAGTATCCAGGGGATGATGAGGAGGGTGTCAGAAACACTTAGCGTTGGCAGAGAAAAGGATGGGGGCACGTTTAGAGAGTAGACATTTGAATCAATGAGGAGACAAAACCTTTAAGGAACAGTTAAAAATATTTTTTTCCCACTTTCTTTACATTATAAAGCCTGACCTTGGAGGAGAGAGGAAATTCCCAAGAGAGTCTGAAGTTTCCCTCAAGTCTGAAATACCACTTACTGGAATGATTGCAGAATAAACATTTTTTGACATATTGTTCTAAAAAATAACCATTAATATGTCTGCCACTCCCACACAAACCTTTATTTCCTTCCTACCATTCTTGCAGGTGCATTTCATGTCAAATACAGTTCAGCACCTACAGCTGGGAATCTGTCAATCAAATATAAGGTGGGTGGCAGTGGTACAGACAGGGTGGAGCCACAGAAGCTTCTTATGGCAGATTAGTAAATGGTATAATAGTGCTGTGTATCTAATTTATTTATTATAATGCTTCTTCATCATCAAAAAATCTGCACGTCTGCACTTCAACTGTCATCAGCTTAATTCACACAATGCTGGAACAATATATAGAGTCAAAACAAAACTTCAAAGTATTGTGGATTCATATTCCTAATGCAATTTTATTAATATTTTTGTTATGCAATGTTGCACTTGAGTCTTGCTGACTGACAAAAATAATGTCTGGAAAAAGTATGAGTTGGTCTGTTATAAGAGTTTCAGGAACCAAAACATGGTTTCATAATATTTGGCCCACCCAACTGGAATTCAACACATAGGGACTATTCAAACAAAGTCTGGGATGGTTTTAAAGTGAAATAATTGTTTTATGGTACTGTTCACCAACTGCCTTCTCTCAAAGTAGCATTCCCTCTGACTGTCATTGTGGTTATATGCACGGACCGTGCACCTCAGTGGCTCCAAAGAAGGAAAAATGTCTGCAGAGACACGCAAACTTTTACCATTCTGCCTGTCCAGAGACCTGGAGTCTAGATTCCATGCCTCCCCTCTTAAATTTAGACGTGAGTTAAAGTTGCCTCCGTACTCTTCCTCAAGCTGGGGTGGGCTCCCTAAAATTAACACTAGTGGAGTACTCCACTCCCAGCCACATAGCTTTCATCTTTAGCCAATGACAACTGACTGCTGTGAGCTGCTTCTCTCAGCTGTTCGCAATGCGGTGTCAACTAGCCTACAAGTTTTTCTCTGTTCTTTCATTTGTTTCCCCCTGCGTTTCTGACACTTTTTTCTTCCTGCTTCTTTTTTCTTTTTACTCTTTTCACCTCTTTGACCTCTTGTCCCATATACCATTTCATGTTTGGCCTGCTCTTTCTGCCTGCACCTTTCACTTTCAATCTTGTATACCCTTCCTCCCAAAACTGCCTCTGAACATCCAGCATCGCAACAATGTCAAGCCAAAAGGCTTCTAGCTAGGATTTGGTTTTAATAACATGCTGTCTGATTTTCAAACCCACCCATTTCCACAGATGGACATCACAGTTATGTCATTAGGGTTTGGCTTTGTTTTGTTGTTGTTCGGAATTGCGGGGGGACTAAAAATTAAGATGTCACCAGCAGCTACAATGATGAGCCATCTTTGCAACATGACAATAATGCAAGTTTACAATTATCTATCAACTCGACACTTTACATCAACCAATCGCCAAGTGATTACCTGGGAAGACAAACTTGCCAGGAGGAAGCTACAGCTCACACACATGCAATTATACCCACACATGCTGCTTATAGATCCATGCCCGTTATTTATTACACCTTTTACTGCCTTGGCAGCCCATGCTTTACAACACAAGGTGACTTAAGGTTGTGAACTGACAATAATTCATTGATATGATACATGTCATCACACAGGGGTTATGATTAAAAAATATAATTAGATTTATTGAGACTGTGCAAGAAACCTAATGAGATTTTTATTTGTATATGTAATTCTAGGAAAACTCTTCCAGTACATATTTACAACACACCACCAGGAAAATCTGAATTTAGAAAGCTGACTTTTTAGGCGAGAATTGTGGGGTCTGCATTTGCATTTATCACGACCCAAGCAAAATAAGAAACACAGTATGTAATACATCAGTGTGCAACAAACAGTGTTTATTTAAGTTGCACAAAAGAATCATAAGTTCACCACAATAACCTCAAACAATTCTAGTTAAAGCCAAGGCGGCGGAACCCCACTGTGTGTGGCAAGAATATGAAAATGACCACCTAATTACTGTTTCAATTATAAAGACAATGTAAAGACACAAAGCAAGCTGTGTAAAAAGAAAAAGTGTAAATCTATCAGTTGCTACTAAATTTCAAGAACAAAAGCTGTAATATTTGTCCGTCTATAAAATATAATAATATCCAAAACATTCCTAAAACTTTGTTATCACATTCCTGTCCGTTTTATCTTTTATATTTACATAGCATCCCACTGCTCAACCTTCCTAATCATCTTCAGTTTGAGATCCCCACAGAGATAGGCTATTTTTGTGGAAGCAGGACAAGGAAAAGTCTTTTATCAGCTGCTGCAAAACACATGGCAGGTATGCAGGCTTTGCTGGTAAAATATGGAGAGATTACAACCTTTCTTCATTGAGAAGTCCCTGTAGAAACAATATTCTTGTGGCCACTATGTGCAGTAGAGGTCTCTGTGTCCATGTCTACTCCAGATTGCTTATTCAAAAGCAAAGTTCCACAGCCAAAAAGGTCTTTGAACCACCTAAAATACTCTGTAGAGCGTGGATTTTACTCTGTCACATATATTTATTGGTGTTACAGCTTCATAATCAGAAGTTAGATCTAATAAAACTAATGACACATTTGTGTATGTGAGTGTTGGTTGATAACGCATAATATTCAGGTTTATAACCTGCTTTGTTTGGTGTCTGTAGTCCATAAATAAATATGTTTAAATGAACTGCTGGTGTCGACACTGCTGGGTAATAAGCATCTACGGAAAGTATTCGGGGATTTGTGGAAACTTTTTAAAACCCAAATCGAGTTAAACAGAATCACGTGCCATTTCCTGATTTCTCTCAATTCAATTATCCAAGTTATTTAAACACGGTGGAACCCAACGTTACATGACAGTAGCGAACTAATTACCGTCTCCGGTGACTGTGGTGCACTGAAATGGTTCCCTGTTGAGGAGAGAAACAGCTTGAGAAAATCACAGCTGTCGTTTTTTCTGCGCTAACATCGGACCTATACGTGTGAGTTATAACACGAGCGGATATTTGTCATAGAGCAAATCGCGGAAAAGTTGCATTTTACGCACGTTTCTGAGAATTGTTGCACATTGTTGAAGTTAGGCAAGTTAACTGGCCGCTGTTTTCGCGGTGGGTGACAGAAGGTACGCTGTAGTCAAAACTTGTGTTAACTGACAGTAACTCGCCGTTCATGCAGTTAGCTATCTTTAAGATACTTTCGTAAACTACCTTACCTTTGATACTGATTCCGAGCCCGCCAACATCTTGCTTGGTAACTCGCACCGTGCGCTTCACGTTGGTGATGGTTTCCGGGACCGGGGACGAGCTGAGGTTCGGGGGGTCTCCGTTGATAGCACCGGCAGGACTCGGGTTTGGCTTCGCGGGTTCTTCGGTGCCCTCGCCGGGGTTTAACGTGAGACTATCTTCGGTAAGTGTAGCCAATACCCGGATCCAGCGGTCCACGGTCACTCGAAGTTCCAGCAGTCCCGTTTTCTGCGCCTTCATCGCGGCAGCCATGTTCAACGCATTCCTGGAATAACTCTAGACGGGCTGGCAGTCCTGTAAGAGGGGGTAGAGGGCTGTGGTAGGGGGCATGCAGACACACACATTGAACCCCCCTCCCTCTATTTTCTCCTCCTCCTCCAAAAGAGGTTTATCCAGTAGTAGGCTAAGTAAAGTTAATTGAGGGCGATGCGATTAGCAGCGGTGTTGACACACACTCAAAGTTCAAAGAGCTTCTTGTTCAGCCCATTCGTTAATCAGCAATGTGAGGTTGAGCCACGCATAATTAAGTTTTTGATTCATTATTTATTTCGAGTGTATTTCAACACCCAGCCTCAGATCACAGATCTCATTTCCAGTGTGCCCGAAACGCGCAAAATCACTGCGCATATATATATATATATATATATATATATATATATATATATATATATATATATATATATATATATATATATATATAAGTTCTGCAATAAGGAAAACAAAATCGATATGCTTTCAAGGCCAGAAACGTATTTCTAGTGAAGAGAGCTTATATCAGGAATGACACCCACTAAGCATCTTCGGCTTGAATTCTGCTGACAGAAAACAGTGGGTGTGATGTTACCATGAAGAAGCCTGCACGTTAATCAGAACAATTATATTTATTAGCTCTTATTCAAAATGGGTTTCAGGACAACAGGAACTGAAAGAGGCCATAATGCCCCTCAGTACCATGACACCGATGCCCTGTTGCAGCAGCTGAGGCATAGTTAAAGTTGGTCAGTAACCAAATAACCAAATAACCAGTAAATGTTGTTAAAACCAGACACGTGACCAGTAAGATGTTGTACAAAGCATGATTAGCCCAAAGCTCTTCTCCAGTAGGTACCAAATGAGTTGGCAGCGTGGTGTTTGAGCATCGCAAAGGATGAATCAATACTGGATACAGACCAAGACCAAACGACCTCATCTCCCAGACTGGGAATTCCATGACAGTGAAGAAATGGGCTAAAAAAATACATGAAAACTTTGTTGTTTGTGTTTGAAATTTTCTGCAGATAGAAGGTAGAATCGTGGTTTAGATTAGTAAACTGATTCCACCGGGGCTACTGCCAAAAATGCAAACCCATGGTGTTTCAGTTAAAAACCCAAAACAATCCTGCGTATGCTGAAGATGAGTGCCAGTAAGTGGAATTTCAGTTCTTTTCAGTCCACAATTTTCATGTTTAAATTTCCAGTTCAAACTAAAATATTTTTCAGATTTAATTTATTTCCTTCCTCATTTCTTCAGTTCAAACTGTTTAGCAATGCTTTCCATTTCTTTTGTAATTTGCAGAAATCTACTCTGGCTGTCAGTTTTCTTTTTCATTTAGTAATGAGTAGTAAATATGTAATGAAAAATGTGAAAAAAAAAATGCAATAACTATTTTGAACTATTTCCTCATATGCCATGATTTCAGGAGTAATAAGCCAAGCCGTTCAGTCTCGGTCTTGACAGAAACTCAACGTGGATAAGTACTGGACTGTTGTGGTGACTCAGCAGAGGTGCACTTAATTGTGCAGCATAGACATTAAGACCATGCAGGAGTCACTGAAACAAGCTGATGAAGCAGTCCTCATTTCCTATGCTCTGTTGCATCGGCAAGGTATCTGTCAGCCCTTCAGCTGTGTGTGTGGCAGCCTGTGTTGCATCTGCTTCACAGCAGGTGAAATAGCAAAGAAGTCCCAGCACTCAGGGTTGGAAAACACTCTTCTGGGTGGGCTGTTTAGAGGCAGTTGCTCCCTTAATGAAAACAAGTTTGGAGCTTTGACTGAAAATTCCTCTAAACCCACACAGATGCTCTAAATATTCTCATCTGTCAACAACATTTCTTTATAATTCTAAAGTAGCTAATCAACTCAAATATCAACGCTTACTTTATTCTAATTGGTTCATGTTTACTGTAGTGAATATTGATGTAACAACTTTATTTCTAACAACTTGTTTTTTAAGTCATAGACCATGGCTCAGCTTCACACTAAATATTCAACAGGGAATTTCAAAGCTTAGATTCAAATCTTTTGTCTCCCTCTAGTGATTAAATGGCTCTATTACCTCTACACTGGAAACCTAATCTGTTTAAATAACAAAGATTTCCCACATGTCCTATAGAGTACTTTAAAAAAAATCTAGGAACAGCTTCTGATTGTTATGCGATGAGGTTTTCACTGTGATAGAAATAAAATAAACAGTAAAAACAGCTGAATTAAGAGAAACTATTTCAGACTTTACTACAGTCTTGTTAAAGAAAACACATTTTGCAGTTATAAAGTATAGGCCATATGTATAAGGTTAAAATGCAATTACTGCGTCATTAACTGATATTAAACAAGCACAGCCTGTCCCAGGATTACCCTTTGATTATTTAGTTCATATCCAACCATATGTCTATTAGTATTCATGGATTTGTAGGCAATTAATGCCATATGGTACTCAAAGAGCAAAATAAATAAATACATTTAGATAATATAAACAAATATTGGACCAATCACAACTATCATTTGGACATTTCAGTTGCCCGGGGTGACACTTTAAAGTAAAGACAAAGGGTTTACTTGGAAATACTAAAGATACAACAATTATACTGTTTATGAACATACAAGATGGAGCTTGTTTTTATTGGCATCGTATCCATTAATATTATATAGATGTGATGGGGAACATAGTCTTGCAGTTAAAAATGTGGATTTTCAAATTTAAAGTGAAGTCAGATGATTCCTGTGTTTCCAAATAAGTCATACAAACTCAGCTATCACATCAACCCTGTTGTTTTCAGCAACAGCAAGCAACTGTTTTTTTTAAAAAAAGACACAACTATGATGAAACCACTCTATGGCAAGTGTACAATGTGGCATTTAATTAATTAATGGTTAATGAACGAATGGATTTATTGGCCAGTTGCTATGATTTTGTGAGGTAGAAATAAGGTCCAGTATCGGAGCTTGTTTTAGCCAAGCGGCAGTGTCCTGTTCTGTTCAACCTATGAGCGCACAAAAGAACAGCACCTGTAGCTCACCTGCACAGCAAAATCTCCAGTGTTAAATTAACACTAGAGAGTGTCTATATGGGTCCACACCTCTGAGTGTTAAATACAACACTGTTGAGTGTTAAATTAACACTTTTGACAGTGTTATATGTTTAAAAGTAACCTAGTCAGTTTTGAAGATTAACAATGGCTAACACTGAGCAGTGCTGATTTTCTAACACTGGAAAATAACTCAAAATGTTAGAAATATTCCAGTGTTAGCAAAACAGCACTGCTCAGTGTTAGCCATTGTTAATCTTCAAAACTGACTAGGTTACTTTTAAACATATAACACTGTCAAAAGTGTTAATTTAACACTCAACAGTGTTGTATTTAACACTCAGAGGTGTGGACCCATATAGACACTCTCTAGTGTTAATTTAACACTGGAGATTTTGCTGTGTGTCAGAGTGTGTACCGCATGTAGAAAAGTCTGTCCTCAGCTCAGAGGCCTGGGTTTGGTTCTGTTCCAGCTCACGTGTGCAGGTATGTAGGATTGTCATCCCAATCTTCCTGTTCTAGAAGGCGGAAAATCCCCAAAACAATAAACATGTCGCCTAAAGGAAATGGCTATTCAGTTTCTCCAGTAAGTATATTTTAAACCTGTTTTTCCAACATCTAAAATTAGCACCCCATTCAAAATCACAGTGAATTACAGATCCACCTGCCTAACCAAACTAGTTGGTGCTGGCATTAGGTAAAAATTACCCATCTTTTATACATAGCCAGTGTGGTTTGAGGTTCAGTTACCCTTGCTACATTTAACATAATTAATGAAACAAATAATTTATATGAAGTTTATTGTCACTTTTTCTCATTCCACCCATAAACCTTATCCTCCTTTGTCCACACTTTTGTTTAGAAAAGGATACGTCCTTGTACTAATTAGCACATGTATAGAAGCACACATATAAATAGCACAGCAAAAATGAATGGGAGACTTCAACAACAGTGCTTGACTTAAGAAGTGGGTCTACATGGTGATGTTTAGCATTATGACAAGTGGTTGGCCATCTGACCTCCAGTCTATGCATCTGTTGGTCTATTTGGGATGTGAGTGGCAGGTGGCCGGCCTCTCTTTCACAGTAGCACAGCTTAATATATTTGCAAAGCTTAGCTGAATGGAAGAGCAGGATTTGTAAGGATCTCTCACACACAAAAAACAAAACTGATTGGATTGTTTGGAGTGGATCTAGTCATCTATAGTATTAAAATTGTGCACATTAAAGTAGTGACTTGTTTGCTAGTGTGCTTGCATTTACAGTAGTGTAGGATGACATCATATTTCACCATTGTCCTTGCAGGATTTAACCAATACTGAGCACCGTCAAATTACACTAGAGCTTAAGTCAGCAAGAAGTCAAGGACCTGAAATTAAATCTGTTTTCTGTTGTGTACAGGAAAAACAACCAAAACGGTGAATGATGATTTGCACTAATAGAGTGCGTTGCGTGAATGTATGTCATTGCTGATAAACCTAATAGCAGTAAAAATCAAGAATGAATGAATAAAGGATATAAAACACAAGATTTTCATTTAAATATTAAAAAAAACCTTATTTAAATGCTTAAAATGACTATATGATATATTAAAAAACAAAAACAATATTAACTTTATCTATGATGGCTGTATGTGTAGTTGACAATGTATTTAATTTTATCTTTGCTAACATAAATTTAAAAAAACAAAAACAAACTAATATATAAATATATATGACTAAATGTAAGTTGAATAAAAGTTTAACATGTTAATGATCTATAAACGTCATTTCTGTCTAGGTCAAGGCAGACTGGTTTTCTGCTATGCTGAAGACAACTAACATTACCCTATACCACTTCTCAACAACATCAGACTGCTATTGTATCTCTTGTTGTTGTTTAAGTAATAAGACAATACGTTTGAATAATAATGACAACAAACTACAAACACAATTTGTATATACAGAACACATGTGCTCTGCCTCTCACCCAACGCCAGCTGGGACAGAATGCAGCCCCCTTCCCATGTCCACAGTTGGATAAACGGTTAAGAAAATGAATGGATGGATGTACACACACACTCAAGCAGACAAACAGACTACAACCCCCCAACTTATCATCTCTGCACCCTTAGTTCAGTCAGTCACATATATGCATATCTCAACTCCCCAAAGACAGTGGACAGTTGGGGAGCCCTACTGATTAGTTTCAACGTCCCCCTGCATCCTTCTGCCTTCTCCTGCCATCCTCCAAGCATCTTTGCTTCCCTCCCCTACTCTGCTAAGGGCAACAGCTCCAGAGGTCTACCATATGGACTAGTGTCTGAGCGGCTGACAGCCTGCCTCCCTGCAGCTTGCATGTGTGTGTGTTTTGTGTATGTGTTCATTTCAACCCTGTGCTGACTGTTTAGTCTGCCCCACCTGTTCCTCTGTAACAACAGACCAGACCTCTCATCAAGCCATCCATGACGGGCTGCTGGATGGATGGATGGATGGATGGATGGATGGATGGATGGATGGATGGATGGATGGATAGATAGATAGATAGATAGATAGATAGATAGATAGATAGATAGATAGATAGATAGATAGATAGATAGATAGATAGATAGATAGATAGATAGATAGAAATAAATAAATGGTAAATGGCCTGTATTTATATAGCGCTTTACTAGTCCCTAAGGACCCCAAAGCGCTTTACATATCCAGTCATCCACCCATTCACACACACATTCACACACTCATTCACACAGATAGATAGATAGATATCCTATCCTATCCTAAGGATATCTATATAGATAGACGAGTGATGATTGTGGCATTTTCATCTAGCAGAGCAACTGGGAATTATGTTATTTTTAAGCACCTGAAAGTCATTGAAAATGTTCTTAAATGAGCAAAAAAAGGAGAAAGGTTAAAAAAAATGGGGCAAAAGGCAGGAAAACAGATGGATAAGCTGAAGCAGACAGACAGATGAGGGGATAATAATAGATTAAAAATATGGAATAATTTATTCTTAAAAATGAATGACAGACTGTGCTGTGAACAGACAACAGTAGACAGACATACCGCCCTGCTTCCCGAACACCCAAGGACACAGGATAACAATGAATGAATTTGGGGGTGATAATGAGAGGTCAAACAGAAGAATAAGTCTCAGGCTTGTACACCTGTGGCCCACCTTCTGCCATCTAAACAACCCAGCAACCACAATCACCGCAATATTTAGTTACTCTCATTAAAACCTCCTGAATAATGTAAAGGTATATATGGATGAGACATTCATGCGGAGGAGAGGAGACCACACTGAGGGTTAGACGGATCTACATAATAGGAATATATCTCTCTCCATCTGCTCGTGTGTTTATAATCTTCCCCTCCTCCTTCTTAATGCTGATCTATCTATTTGATACCCCCACCCCATTCCCCCAATCAGCTTCTCTAACATCATGGTCTATATAGAGCCTGCCTTATTTTGCGTACTGAATGCGGTGCATGTGTGTCTATGCAAATGCATGTCTGTTTGTCTTTATCTGTGTATTTCAGTGTCTGTATGAGTTGACACAAGCACTTTGTGGTCTCAGAGGAATTAACCAAGCGTCTGCCACCTGACCCCGTTGACTCTGACCATCCTGGGCTCAGCTGATACGCGTGCCTTGTGGCCCTGACATGTGGATGACAAAAAAGCATGAAGAGTGGGAGGAGGCCAAGGACAGAAGGACCGGCAGGCAATGAATGATTATGATGACTAGGGCCATCTTGCTTGCCTCTGCAGCCTCCCCTCCACACCCCAGTAGAAATCCTGGACTTGGCCCTGGCTCTGGCTTACACATGGACAAGTGATCTGGCTTGGGTCGGCGTGGGTGAAGAGTCACCACCAGGCAGGGTCTGGCCTGTCAGCTGTCAGGGATGACAGGAGGAGACTAGAGGAGGTGTGTAAATAATAGAGGAAAATTGGTAAAGGTAAATAATCGCAAAAAGAAAATAGCTGAGGAGGGTGGATTTGTAAAAAGAAAGCTGAGGGAACAGACAAAAAAAGGAGATAATTTTGGAGGAGCTGACTAAAACAATGGATGAAAGGGAACAGGTTTTGCGGAGGTGTCATATCTGCCAGGCCTTATGCAACCTACAGTGCTCACACAGATGGCACGACTGCTGAGAAAGTAGGGTAAACAGTACCAGCTAATGACTTGCCCCCTCTTGACTTTGTACAGTGAGCTGAGAAAGCACATTATTGGAAAAAAGGGCAATCTCTCATGTGGATTAAGAATCTGTCAGGTCAACCATTGTACAGTGAAGAGTGAATAGGTAAATATGGGGGCTGGTGTAGTAATGGTCAAAGCTGGTTATAACTGAGCTCCACAGAGTTTGGAGAAGCCGTACCCAAAGGCTCGAGAATACTATGTCTCAACACTGAGAAGAAAAACACAAAAACCTCTAATCATTACCATGTCACAAAAATCAGATAAGAGCCAAATATCCTTGAGCAAAATATTAACCCCATGTTGCCCTCCAATGCATCCATCGGAGTGTGAATGCGAGTGAATGTTAGAAGCCCTAAAAACCTTAGATAAAGTGTTTGTGTGAATGGGCATGATTGGGTAAATGCACAAGTTGTATAAAGCGCTTTGAGTGCTCAGTGAGAGTAGAAAAGCGTTATATAAGAACCAGTCCACTTACCATTCTCTTTATACTTAAAAATGAAAATGCTCATGCATTAGGTCGCATGCTAATATTAGTCCTACAGTTTAACAGGGAGGGGGTTTACATATTGCTAAAACCTTGTAACAGCTCCAAATACATTTGGCTAGTCATCCAGTCAGCTCATAGTTCAGGTCAGTGTATTTGCTGTGTAACAGTCTTGGTTTGATTAAAGAGGCTGTGACAAAGAGGCTGAAAGAGGTTCAAGGGGGAGCAATGGCCAGCTGTCACATTGAGGGACCACAATGGCCACTGAAAATCCTACCACCATCTAAGCCTGTTTCTTCATTGACTCCAGTCTCCCGCCAACTGACTACTCACTTCTTTGTTAACCTGTCACAGGGCTAGTTGACAAGATGAGTTAGGACATTGTTGTCACTGTCAAAGATATTGTTTAAACTTATACATTTAAAGGGTGACTCACTGAATTAGTACTAGATTAGATCACAGTGACTGATGGAGTTCCCTACTGAAATAATAACAGATGTACTACAATACAGGGGCATTACAGTATTTCAGTGAAGCCTGTCTGAAGTAGTACTGCTAAGTAGTTAAGGTGTGCGCACAAGTGGTTTACAATTTGGGGTGTTTATTTTAAGTTTACAACCGCTGTCCAACTTAAACAATGAGTTGACTCATATAAATAGATTTGAATTCAATTCAATTTTATTTATATAGTGCCAAATCACAACAACAGTCACCTCAAGGCGCTCTATATTGTACAGTAGATCGTACAATAATAGATTTTTTGCATGCTCATGCGTGCTTATTTTTTGCATACTTCTTATATTGTTCAGTGCTGTGTTTAACTGTATGTTTTCCACGCCTGTCAGGCATAAAACCAACCCTATTTACCGGAACTATAAATAGGCTTCTTATGTTATTATAAAGAAAGTTAAAACTGTGTTACTCTCCTATAAGTGTAACTTAACTATTGAAAAATGCTATCTGAATGTGAACAGTAAGTGCTCTAGTGAGTGGCAAATGCAACTCTTGTAAAATCTGAAGATTCTGAACAGTTTTATCTTAAATAATAAGGAATGTGTTGTGAATGTGTATTCTTTCATTGTTATGTTGCTTGTGAGAACAGCACAGTCAATAACACCTGACTTGCACAGACACTGACTGACACAGCATATTGGCTCATGTGTCCCCAAACTGTAACTCCCCCTGATCTCCTGCTTCTCATTAAAACGATTAGTGTCCCTTACCCCTTCTTTGCACATGAAGGGGGGAGGCACACAGCGCCGGTAGCTGATAGCTCTTCAAGTCTTCCATGGCAGGAGTAGTAGGTAATGACTCCTGCCTGCCACGGTGGACCTTAATTTGTCATTGTAGCACAGCAGCTGTGCAGCATGCTGCAGAGAGCAGGTGGCAGCCTGGCAGGAGTGGAGGATGGGGAAGGGGGGGCGGTTGCTGGAAGGGAGAAGAGGCGGAGGAGGTGGTGGTGTGGGGTGGACAGGAGCGTGTGGCATATGTGGATGGGTGCGGGAGGGGTGGATGGAGAGCTGATGGTGGCTGGGTGTGTATATGCGTGTCTCGGGGGTGGTACAGTTGACAGCCTTCTCAGCCAGCATCCAAATATTATGCTGGTAAAGAAAAAAATAACACGTGAGACTCTGGATGCAATCCAAAACAATTTGTGGCTTCGACTCAACAGATGACACACAAAATATTCAACTTTGTTTTAACTTGCGTGCAAGTTTATTGTTCAAAGTTCAACATTAATTCATCCCTAAAGGGTAAATATCCACCATAGTTCTCTCGTCTTTGCTCGTTTCAGTGACAATTTGTGAAAGCTTTCCGAGCGATAGATTTAGGCTATGAAAAACAAAATCAATACACCAACAAGTTGAGGTCGTAAACGACTTTGCTCAAGGCAATGGAAGTGTGTCTGTCTGCTGTGAGGATTATGCGAGCTGAACTGGTGTCCTATTGTTGCCGCTGGGAGTTAATCATTACTGTTTCCCTGCTGCAAACGAGCGTTATTGGCTTTCTGCTTAAATGCTTACAATTAGTACCGCCCACTCAGATATTCTCTGTTGCGTTTGAGAAAACATACCTGATGCCTGGCGTTGGACTGGATCGATTGTCTCCGGCACATCGTGCTTCATTGTTTCTTCATTATTCTTAAGTGTTTAGAAGGTTTTTGGTTTGGAGGAAGGTCTGCCAAAAAATAAGCGAGAGAAAGTGCTTGAAAAGAAGCGCCAACCAACATTCCGCCAAGAGCAAGAAAACTCATAAAGACGAAGGGCATGGTCGGAATGCCGAGTGCTTTAACTTGTAAGTGAACCTTTAATGCATTTATTCCATATTGAAATGCATCCTGTGTGACTATGCGATCTTTTATCTGATATAGTGAATATTTACAGGTGTGTTCCTGATTTTTTTGCACCTGCGCTTTTATGCATACTGTTGAACAAATGGCCGGTATGTCCTATTCTCGCGTTACATAATTAAGAATCCAGGATCTCAGTTAAAGAGACGTCTTTGCCTCCTAATGAAAATAAAGCAGAACTTTATTTACTTAATATGTGAGGGAAAGAGTATTGTTATCAGAGTTTCTCTCAGAGGGGAGGCTGAGTCTTCGGAAAAACACCTTTTGAACGTGTTACTTCACATTACATCAAATCATTATGATGAGCAAACAAAAACTCGGTTATCCTTTTGTCTGGTAAGATCTTACGCTCATTACGATCCATTAAAGAGAGTGAATAAACTATGCATAACACATACTCTGTTGGATGCATTATCCCTTATATAGCCCCCACAACAAGGCTATTATGCTCCCATTTGATTGAATAGCAGCTTGTGGTCTATGTGTCTTTTCAGTGGAGGATTTGGAGCCCTTAATCCACCAGACTAAGTTTTTTTCCTCTCTTTCCACCATCTGGAGTTTACAGCTTTTCAAGACAAAAACACCAGGCGGTGTGAAGCCAGGCTGGAACTCCTGCTTTATGCCAGGAGGAGTTTTTTTTCCTCTTTGTCTGTAGTTTCTTCCTGCTGTACTGCTGACACTGAGGGTCAATAGTACAGCCATGCAAGGCAGCTTGACTGTGGTGTGACTGGATCCCACTTATGTGTGCTGCTAAGTGTGGATTTGATGGGAATGGATGTGTTTAAACGCTGGATTTATAGCATCACTTAGTTGTTCAGTAGTCCACATGTGAGAACCACAATAAAGAGTCTGGCATCTTCTGTTGAAACAATTGTGACCAACATATGATGCAAGTGGGGTCAGCAGAGCCTGAAGGCTTGACTCTGGACATGTGTTTCTGTGACCCCCTGCGAGGACTCCATTTGGCCTCTTTCTCACCACAGAATAACAGATAATCAGATGACAAACACATCAACTTAATAAGATGCTGATGTTTTGGTGGTGAGAGTGGTAATGATGATGACAGAGTTACAACGGCCACCAGGGAGCAGCAGAGTGTGTACTGTAATGCAAAACTACATACATGATGGATGCTGGATTTGAAAGTGATTATTGTTTTGGAAAATTTGGTTCCACTCTTAAATCAGAAAGGATAAAATGTGGGTACTCTTCTGTTTTACCGTAATTGCTGTTTAGTTAGAGTAATTTGATGCTATGCAGAAAGCTAAAAAGCCCTCTGGGAAGGATGGATGTTCTAAGTTCACTGGGAAAAAATGTACTGAAGAGCATTTGTTTCAACATTGCTACACCATAGTTGATCATTTCCATTCTCTCTTGATTTAATTAACTCTACTTGAAAACATATGGATAATCTTCAACTCAGATTATTCTCCTCCTTCTCTTGTTCTCTTTGGGCTGGGGTACAGAGTCAGATTCCAATCCTCTGACATTAAAAAAGGAAATAAACGACAAAGGGGCCCTGCAGGTTTGAATTAGAGACTTTTAATTGGTTTTGGCTTGAGTGGGTTGTTAGCATTGCCAGACGTGGGCCCTTAGTGTTTTGCCATGTGGGAGAATTTCCCCATCCTGGAGGTAGAGAAAGGTGCCTGCAGAGCTTTCGAGTCACCCCTGCACTGTTTCTTGTTCGTGTAGACTGATAGCTTACATGCAGTTGTGTCTGCATTATGTGTTATGTATCTTGTAATGTGTGAAAATATTTTTTTCCCAGTGTGTTATAAATGCTTGTAGCTTGTAAGGGTGTGTGTCATGCATGTGGTTGGCTGTGTTTTCATATAATGCATGTACTTGGGTGTGCGTGTGTGTTTTGTGTGTCAGGCTGTGAGCCCAGTATCCTTCTCACTCCCTCTGGTCTCTGCGTGGGTCTTTTCAACCAGCACTACCACCTGTTAGTGTTTTACTCAGGCCCCAAGGCTACAATGACTGCAGAACCTTGCAGATTTGCTCATCAAGCCCATCAGATCGACTCCATTGCCTTAAATCTGGCTCCCATTTCCTATCACAGGGCCGTTCTGAGCTGGATTGCTTGCGGTTCAGCTGAGTCAAGACTGTGGACAATTAAACAAGTTTGAGTTTAGTTGAGATTGATTAATTACTTGTGAGCGACAACATTTTATTCAGCATGTTCCACTGCTGGATCACACTGGAGTGTTTGCTAAGTGTGGTTTTAGTGGTTAAAGAGATGTTTAAAGTCTGCATTTATCGGGTTACTTTGTAGCCCGATTTGGCAAATGTGTCATACACAGCAAAGATTCTGGCACCATCTGTCTGAGTAATAATCTGAAAAGACAATTTGAATAGACTTTAATTGCAAGTGCCATATATCTAGTGCTAATCGTCATTTACAGTGAAAATTGTAGTCAAAGATGGAAATGAACTCTGACTGTAATAAACAGAATTTACTCCCTTCTTACAGGAAATGAAAATATATCATCTCTGCAGCCTAAACCGCTGCAAACTGCATCATCAGTCCATTTAAACAGATGGGATTTGTCATGTTTTATGTTTCGTGAGACCTCTGAGCTTTTCCGTCCCATTGTCTGTTTCCAATTCAATCCTCTGTGATCCCATGTCTATTACTTCAGACAGTGTGGCAACCTGAAGCAAAGGTTTGAAAAAAAAGGGGGGAAAGACAGAAGTGACCTAACAGTTAAAGGAACAAAACAGTGAGAGAATGGGAGTAGAAAGAGATTAACTGTCAGGGAGAATGTGAGGCTAATTGAAGCCAGTTTTGCACAGCTGTTTCTTGTTGCTGTGCGGTACTGCACAGAGCGGCGGAGACAATAGGATCCAGATGTGATCTTGCACTGAGGATCACCCGGCAATAACAATCCTCAGAAATAGAAGGCGTACAGGAGACGGGAGATATTAAGAGTGTCCGTGCTCGTCTACTCTTTTAACAAAACATCACTTCTCCACCTTTGAAAGATAACCCAGCTGTGCCTTTCAGTCTTGATTGCAGGTCTCAGCTTGGTTTCTGAGTGTTGTTAATACTCTCATTTTGTTATACTGCCAACCACCGCCATGACCTGTGTACTCAGGTGTCACTGGTAGCGTAAACATCGCTTTGACACATTTGACTATTCCAAAAAGGCGGCTTGCAGGATTTGAGAGTGGTTTTGCATACTTGTCATATGGCTTTTTAAGGACTCGGCCAAAAGGGACTAAAGCCTCTTTCCCTTTTGTGTGTTCATCTGTTAACAGTCTTTCCTTTAAATTGTCGTGTGAAAAAAAAAAACTCAACAAAAAAACCAAGCATCCTTTATCATTTTTGAGGAAGAAATGCAAGTCCTGCGGTTGTGCGCAGGCATTTATTTGTTTGTCGACTTTAAGTGGAGGGACACTGGCTAGGAACAAAAGTGTCCAGTCACTTCAGAGCAATTTGGCCGAGAAAAAAAAGAAAAAGCAAGTGAAAGAAATGGATTACCACATTATGCTTTCTTAATGCCTGTCTCTCTGTTCCCACTTCTCATGCCTTTCACCCCCTTCCATCATTTCCCACTTGGCTCAGACAAAGAGGAGTTAGCATTGGTTACCCTTTTCTCCACGCCTCCTTTCTCACCCCCTGTTTCTGTCTCATGTTTCTCTCTCCTTCCATCCATCCTTTCTTTGTTCCCTCTCTTCCCTCCCTATGTTTCTGTCCCCTTTTCCTCTATTTATTTGACCTTTTTTCCCCTCTTTCCATCCGCACTCATCTGTCTGGTCTACTGTGTTGAGTCCAGCTAAACACAGCTGCAGCTTGCCTGTCACTGGCCAGAAGAAAGCTGACATCCAGCTGTGTATGAGTTATTATTGAAGACTCATGTGAGAAAACACAGTGCAGGGTCTGACAAGATGAAAAAGCAATATCGCAGCTTTAAAACCAATCTCCTTTCCCCCTGTTGAATTTGTCACTTCTGAAACATTTTTTTAACATAAATAAATTCCTTAAGTCTTGTTTTGTTTGTTTGTATATTCAAGTAATACATCAAAATAATCATTAATTGTCAGCTGTAACATGTGTAGTGTTTATGGTAAGCATGTGCAACAAGCACAGCTTGTGTCTGACCCAGTATATCACTTCTTCCCATGACAAACAGTTGAATGGAGATGATGTAAAGCCTTGGCCCGATATTATTTTCATATTTGACGCACACACACGCATGCAGTGAATGCAACACTGAATGTGTGATTTTTGCCAAAGTCAATATAACTCTCAAGCTGTTCTTTTCCTCTGTGAATTTTATGAATTTTGTCAAGTTCACGTCATGTGTCCTCACTCTGATTCCTTGCCTGCTAATCGTAGACACATACACAAGCTTGCATTGTAGACTGCCTGTGCTTGCTCTCAACATGTTCTCGGTGCAACTGTTTATTATCTTGTCCTCAGCTGGTGTCTCTGCTTATTGTCTTTGCTTGTTTGTCCCAGCAGAGTACTGTAGCAAGATGTCATACCCGCAGTGAGTATGCAAAGCAACGGCAAAGCAGGTGATGCCACAGTCCCCTATTGTTCGCCGGGATATTTAGGGGACTTGGCTCACAAGATTAAGCATGACGGTTGGGAAAGCAGGAGGAGGTTTGGCTTTGTTTGTTATATCTTTAAAAGAAAAGGAATCACACCGAGCAAAACTGTAAATACTACCGTCATTCTATTAGTCTTCAGCAGACACATCTGAAAATTATACTGCAACATTGACAAGTCCAAACATCCCTGAGGCTTAACCTAGGGAAATGCCAACACATGCCCCTGAATGTGTGCGTGGGTGTGTGTTAGCAAAGCCAGCCGTTATCTTCCCTCAGCTTTAATTGAGCCCTTCAGAAATCCCAAACACTATTACGCACACACAAACACACACTGAAAGTAAAGCCTGGAGGCTCTATCTCAGCCAGGCCAGGTGTTCCCGGCTCCACTGCCAGATGAACCACCTGCAGATCACAGGTGTGGCCATCGCCAGGGAAGAGAACAACACAGCTGCTCCTGCAGCCTCGGGGAGAGAAAGAGAGATATAAGGTTCATAGAGAATGACCTGCTGGTAGCAGGGAACTTCACACATCAGGTACAAAAACAGTCTAAAGTAACATTGAATCATAGGTGTTGTTGTCATCATATTCCTTATAGAAAAAAACAACTGTTCAGCTCAGCTCACGGCAGTGTGCGTTTAACTGAATCAGTGATAGCACTGACGTGTGGGACTACTATACTGAAAACAGAGTGATAGTCATGCTATTTCTAGAGCTCAGTGAAATTGAGAGAAGGTTGCTAAAACTAAACCTTTGGACATTTTAATTCATCAAAAGAAAATCTTCTGTTATGACAGGTTTTTTTTGTGTATTAATGAGCAGAGAAGATGAACGGTTTGGAGGTTCAAGTTTGTCATCTTAAAGTGACGTCCTTTGCAAAGAAATAATTCCGTATTATATAAATTATGAATTTCAGATGTGGAAAAAACAAAACTTTTCTGTTATTCGTTCCCTGCTTTAAACAAAACTGCCACTAAAGTATATCCTGTTGTCCTTAAAGGAATGTGCAGAATGTAGTTACTCACTGTATATGTTACATCTGTGTGTGGGCTTGTCCAAGTTTTAGCAAGCACGCACTCTTTTAACACAAAACGTCTCCCAAACATGGAGTTGTTTATGAGAGCTATTCATGTTTATGTGCCGACAATTGGGTGAGGCTGGCAACGCAGAGCGACTTCTGATCTGCGGTATCATTTTCCAATTAGCAAAATTGCTGCATTTAAAGATTTAACTATAAGCGCCATAGATGGATATCCCCGACAGGGAATCTGCTACATAAGTTAAACAAGAGAGCAGCTGGAGAGACTTTGAAAAGTGTGTGGTTGTTGAATATCGTTTAAGCGGCGTTATTGGTGAGAAGGGTTTGGCGTCTGGCTATGCATTTGGCTTTGCTGTGTGGAAACTTTAGGAAGATGCAGCCAAGCGAGCGTGTGACCCGCCGCTCATAAATTTCAAGCACACATGCAGCCACTCTCTCACTCTCCCTCATACCAACACACAAGCGCTTTCTCACTTACTTTCCCTCTCGCTCATAAACACACACTTATGCATGAATCTCCCACTTCTTACACTTTCTCGTCTCTGTTCGTCTCCATCTTGTTTTGCTCTCTTAAACACACTTGTCGCACCCAAAGAGCAGCTTTGTGTCTCCCCTCCGTGCGTGGAGTGTAATAGGAGATGTGATGGTTTTCCGTGGGTGAGCAGGCGGGTCAGGCCTTACTTAAACTAATGGCTCCCAGCAGTGTTGAATAGCCAGACACAGTGGAGCCGAGGCCTGAGGTTTTGGAATGCCACTGCCGGCTCAATGCCTGCCTTTCATCGGCACTGAGTGAAGGAGAGAAAGAGAGCGAGTTAGAGAAAGGAAAAAAATAAAAGAAAGCGGGGGGAGAAGAGGAGGGGAAAGAAGAAAATACGGGGCTCATTTGTTATGGGTGATATGAGGATGACTGAAAAGGAGGGCACAATAGTCTTTGAATGGAAGGACAGAGTGGGGTGAGGGCAGGTCCGTAGACCGGGGGAAGAGGTGAAGGGAGAGGCGTGTTTGAGCTTGTGGGATGTCAGGAGGGGGTAAAGTACCAGTCGCTAGTTGTTTTGTGTAAGAGCAACGTGGGACCCCTCCTGACCAGTCACCCGTTTGTTCTTAATGTCTTGATGGATGAGCTTTGAACAAGTCTTGAGGGAGTCGGTATAGCCTTGTTCAAACTAATGCAGATAATTTAAACATTTCTCTTCTCTTTTGCCTTTCATCCCAACTGTGTGACCATAACTGACCGACAAATACATCCCGTTGGAAATTCCCTAAAAACTCAATACATTTGAAATGCAGACAATGTGTATGTCATATCTCATATGTTCAGACTGATTTGTTCCTATATTATGCTGTAAATGCACTCAGCATTTCACTCTTTACCACTTTAAACAATGCAGCATTTTTTAAAAGTTCACATTTTGTGGTTGTTCTCCTTCTTTATCAGGCAAAAAAGTCTGTAAAACTGTATCTGTGATGTAAGGAGCTAGGAAAGAAAAGTTGCTGGACATATTTAAGTCTCTAAGACTGGACTTAAAGTAGTCCAGTTGCTTTGTGTTTTCTTTCCAAGCTCCTTGGACAGACACCTCTTACACAGACGTACTGTATCTGTGCTTTGCATGTCTGCACATGATGCATCAGATAATTCGCTAAAGGGGTTCCCCTTTGTGCTGAAATATGACAGAGAGGGAGTTCTTGAGCAAGTTTCAGTAATGCCATGAGTTGGGAGTGAAAATCTGTTGGTACGGGAAGTTTTGAAGGGAACAGCTCTGTACGCAAACGCATCTGCAGCTCAGTCTAACTGAGCCATCTGTGTGCATAGCTTTTTTTGCAAGAGAGCCAGAGAGCATGCATGTGCCTTCCTTTCAGTGTGAGTTCAATTTAGTGTTAAATTTGAGCATTTACAGTTAGGAAAGACTTCCTGCTATCACTACCCAAAATTTAAGTCAATAGAATTATAAAACTGTCTCGTAGTAAAGTATTTATTAAGTCATGTTTGACGTTTTAGGTGGTAATGATTAAAGCATGATAAAGAAACACATCACTTACGCCTTCTTTTCTGAGGTTTAAGGGCCATACAATACTGCTGCGCAAATCAGACTACGTAATTTCTGGACAAATTGCAGTCAGACTGTTGCTTGGCCACAGGTGGCCCCAATAAAATGGTCAAGCTTAGATAACTGATTCACAAACAGTCGGGGACACCAACAGAAGGATAGATAAGTTTAGATAGGTTGGAAATGTGTACAGATTAGCCATTTGTCCAATTTTCTGAGAAGGAGACAAGGGACATATGGTAATATTCAAATGAATCAGTTCATCAACTGTCAATAGCTTGCACCTCAGCAGTTGGCTACTATGGGGATGGCATGTGTCTGTGTAACCAGAGAGGTCTGTGTAAAATTTCTCTCAGCTCTGCTGTTCAAGAAAAAGCTTATAAATTCAGAACCACAAGTTGTATCAACATGATTTAAAAAACCATAAGAGTCACAAGAAGTTGCTGTTTTTTGTGTTCCTAGTCTTAAAAATGTGGTAAGGGAAGTAAAATGGAAAAATAAAAAGCAGCTTGTTTATGCTTTTCCCCTAAACTCCTTGACTGAATCATAATGGGAGTCAATTTGGCATTTACATAGCCCTTCTCTTACTCAAATACATCTAAATCAAAGCGTGTACATGCGTTAGCTTGGAGGAATGCATTGTTTGAAAGAAGATAAATTTCCCTATGATCTGGTGTAAAATGATGCTTGTAAAGTGATCATTGTGGGTTTATTAGTAGATTGAAGACACATTTTTCATTAAAAATGAGTCCTTTTTAGCCTTCTAATTCACTTGAACAGGGAAGGATTTGAGGGATTTTGTGGAAATTTTCAGTTATTTGAAACTCAAAACATCAAGAAAGCCAAAAAACATCATCTCACTGCAGGGTGAGTCAGTTTGGTGTGTGAATGACCTTTCTGTGACAAACAAGGAAGAGATCAGCTTAACATAAACTGGCACTCTTTGGTTTGCAACCTTTGCACTTTGCACTTTTCGGGTGGCATCAGTTGTTAATTTTTGGTGAAAAAGTGTCTAATTATCATTCATCAACATTGCTTACAAGACACAGCTTTTAGATTGTGAACTTCCATTTAACTAATAATGGAAGAAAATAATGACTTCAGTGTTTTATTCAGTTTCCATAAAAATTAAGGACATTAAAACAGAAGTAAGAGTTTGTGTTTGGAAGATTCTGGGAATCTTACCATCCTCCAATACTTTCCCACCGTCAATAACCAACACATACGGTAAAAAGGAGCTTTGCACTGTCTGTTTTTTGTTTGCATGACCTATTGTTTATCTGATCCCAAAGACAGAGAGAAAATAGCCCTCACTTTACCCTTGATTACTACCGAGAAGCATCTTATTTGATCTCTATTTTTTGCCTCTATCTGTATTTTTTTCTTTTTTTTATTACAGTAAATGGTCCATCAGATAGCAGTAGACCTTAGATAAATGTGGTGTAGACAATGTAATGGAAAATGCATTCTTTCAAGATCAGACAGGGAAATCTATGGCTGTGTCAAATTAGCCAACATCAGGATTCTGAACAGTGATCAGATGGAGGTATAGAGGGAAAGGAAACCGAGGGGGGCTGGTCCATGCTGGTAAGATGCGTAAAGAGAAGAGGGGCAGCAATGATGAGATTTAGCGGGAAAAATAGCAACAATATGGAAAATTACCCATAATTCTTATCAGCTAGCCTGGCAACTACCTCCTTTCTTTGCTGGCCTGACTAGCCTGATTTACAAAAAGAGACATTTGAGTATGCCCGCACGAACTAACCGAGATCCACAGAGCAAGAGGAACTGTTTTTACATGATTTTAGGATAATGTCTAGTGAATTAGGTTACATGATTGCTGCCCTTTTCATGTTTCTGACATGAACACAGCAGGAGATGGTCAAATGGCATGTCACTGTGGGAAATAATCTATTTGGTTTAGGTGAAGCTTCTGCCTGGGTAGAGGTTGAAGCAGGCAAGTACAACAGACTGGAGTGCTGAGAGGTTAAAGGAGGTTAATGTAAGATATGACTGTGCCAGACTTTTGCATTTTCATATACACCTCACTGAAGCAGTGTTTAAGAAAGTTCAGGTCTGAGGTACATACGTAAAAATTACAAAATCTATATCTGCTAGGAAACTGATGGTGGAAATATTAAACATTTAGTGGGATTTCAATAAAAAGTTTTCATAATGAATATGGAATTCAGTGTGTGTGGGACCAGAATTATTATTATCTTGTAGTGTTGAATAGGGATGGGTATTGTTTAGGTTTTATCCGATACCAGTACCAAACCGGTACTTTTGAAACAGTGCCGGTGCTTAAACAGTGCTCGAACCGGTGCTTAAAGAATGGAGAACACAAAATTGGTCCAAAAACCTCTCATGTTTAGCTGTTTTTTTTGTAAAAAGATAACAATGTTAGCCTTTTCTGCAGCTATAGGGGATTTATGGCATCACTCTTGGCTGGAAGCAGTGCTTAAACAATGGAAAAAACACAAACTTTGTCCAAAAACCTCTCATGTTTAGCTGTTTTCCACTTTTTCTTTTGTCATTTTAGCCTTTTTGGCCAGGGTGAAGGGAGTATCTGCCATGACACAAGAAGACAGCCGCATGTAACTACGACGGTGTTTGCTAGTTCACCTTACATGCATTAATGTAATAATGTGGTTAGCCTACTCAACGCAAATTACACACGAACAACATTAAGCTACTCATGCAGAGTAGATGATGCTGCGGCCATCATCATCATTTCTGCTACACTGGCAGGGCTAGGGGCCAGGACTCTCCTCTTCGGGTTTTTGGGGGATGTTGCTAACTCCGGGTCCGATAACAGGCACCACACCCGCAGTAGATGTGTTCGGTGTGAGCTCTTGCAGCAAGCTATCAAATACGGCGCATTTCTCGGCTTTTAAGAAAACGCTATGCGTCGCCAGGTGTTTCATCAGATTCGAGGTGTTACCTCCTTTGCACAGTATCAGCTTAAAGCACTTGTTGCAGGCTGCTGAGTTTGCATCTTTTGCTGTGAAGTACAGCCAGACTTTGAACGCTTCGCCTTGGGCATTTTTAATCTGTAGCTCTGCTCTAAAAGAACGTACGTACCTGGGCCCGCCTACTACGCTTGCAAAGGTAAAATGATTGGCTGGCCTCAACATACAGTTGAAGTTCCTTAAACATTCAGCCACGTTACCCAGTAAATTATTTGCATGCACAATCAACATATGAGTAGCCTCTAGAACCACTAGTATATTTGGATTAATTCAATTTTGTTAATGTGTCGGATTATTATTTTCTTTACGTGAGGCATCATACTGGCAGATTCCATTGTTGTTGTATTTCTGCATTCCTGTTTTTTGTATGAGGACCAGCTATGTGAGTGTAAAAACACGGTATTCTACTTTCTGTACTTGCGCCACTTGTATATGCTGTAGAGCTATAAACGTATCTGTCATCACAATAATGACCCATTAGAAAACAGTTTTCACTAGAAACACATGCATTCAGTGATCCAACCGTGTAAAACTGTGTTAAAAATGATTGGATGGAATTAATTTCGGATTGGTCTCAAGTACTCAGCAGGGTATAATAAAGCAATCCAAATGAAGGGATAGACACATGATACGCTCAACTTTTTTTCTGTTCTTTCCCATCAACATTCAGCGGTCCTGAATGTGTACACACACACACAGGCACACACAGAGGACCTAATGTTCTGTCTTGTTTACCCAATCACCATATTCCCATATATTTCCCCTTTTCATCCATCTTCCACTAATTTTTTTCTGGCCTTTCTAAAAAATGTTGTTTACTTTTTCTAAAAGTAGAAGTTTGGCTCGGGAGCGTGTGAACAGTAACAGATGCTGCACAGTCTCTGGTTCTGTCTCTGTCTCACTCTTTATCTCTCACACATACACACAATGACAAACAGCTGCAAGAGGCTTGAGCAGCTACAGTAAAAAGAACGCATAAAATATATACATGCACCATGATAAGTTTTTATAGAACTAATACAGGCTAACGTAGAATATATTGTTTTCCTTATTTGGGACCCTTCTGGAAAGAGTTTTTGTGTAGTGAGTGTAGTGATCTCAAAATCTCAGCAGAGGGTTTGTTGTAAAAAGAAAAGTTGAACCATCACAGTGTGTAACAATGCATTTGACACTGTTATGTAAAACTTTTGAAGAGAGAAATGAAATTTAGGCACAATAAATACATTATAGGTGAACCTTTCAATGGTTGATTCAACAAAATAAAAATAAAGCACGTCTAAAAAGTGAACATAAAACAGAAATCCAAAAGGAGGTACTTGAGAAGAACTAGACAAAGATGGAGCTGGTTACAGAATATATACATATACACATATGCAGGGATGATTTGTGATTAGGCACTGGAGGTGGAAACAATCAAACGCAGGTGAAACTAAGGGGCGGGGCAGACGATAAGGATGGAAAGAAACAATATCAGTCAATCAAAACTTTATTTATAAATTTTGGATAAAACTAAGATCAGGTATAATAGATAGATAGATAGATAGATAGATAGATAGATAGATAGATAGATAGATAGATAGGACAGGGACATGGTTTCTTTCCAGTTGTCTGTCCAAAAACTGCATAAAGGGGATTGTGTGAGAACCACTTTCTAAAATGACACATTATAGTCTTGTTAAGCCTTCCTGTGCCACCATCCATACATCCATCCATGTAATCAATAGAATGGATGTATTCGCCTGTTTCATCTTCTGCCTACCTTACTTCTCCAAAGAGCTTTTTGGGTAATGTAGCACGCAGCTTTGTATATTTAGTATTTATATGCAAATCATTTATCCTTCAAATGTCCTATTATGCTCATTTTCAGCTCTGTATTTTTATTATACAACAGCTCAAATTAATAATTTTTCTTGCACTGAAACAAATCATTTCGCCTCTATTACTTTTAAGAACACTCTCACCTGAAGATAGCTGTCTTTTATTTGGCGAACCCTAGAAAAAGAATGTTTATAAAGCAAATGGCATACACTGACCAAGCTTTGGCTGTGTGTATTAACCTTAACATAACCTTTTTCTGAAAATATTTATGTTGGTCAAATGTGACGTTGCTTAAATTTGGGCTTTCAATGAGGACTTTCAAGCCAATATTGGTGGAAAAGACTAAAGACCATGCTTGTACATGTAAATCAGTTAGTATCTGATATCTATCACTGGCGTTAGCTCCTCCAGTATGTGCTGCCATCACGTACTGGTAACAGTATAGCTTCATATGCTTGGGCTTCCTAATTTCCCCACCTTTTCACCCCCTCTCTCTCCCTTTCTCACAACCACCTGGTCTTTCCTCTGAGCCTGCTGACTGACCAGATGCACCCTGAATAGAGCAGGCCTTCTACAACAGAGGAGCAGAGAAAGAGGTTATTAAGGGAGAATATTCAGTACAATTTAGGTTTTGACAGCCCACAGCAACATCAACACCCCCAGTGAAGTCTTTTATGACTGTATAGTTTACTATAGGTACATTTCTTTTCTGTGTTTACTTGATCTTAACAGAAACAACTGTGGATGATTGCTGTGTAATAATGTGGCTATATTAAAACTGGCTCTTGTGGCTGGTTTTGACTGCTATGTGTTTGTAGCAATTCTTTGATTCGAAAACTTCACAACAACTTCAATCAAAAAGCCTTAAAAATCTAACATTTGAACCATGTTTCACTGAGAACATTAAAATTTGTCCTTCAGGGTCCTGTTCACTCTTCTGTGGACCAGATAGATTGCAAATTGTTCTATATTTAGAAGTTGTTTGGGGAAAGTTTGGGGATAGTTCTATTAGAGTTCAACACATATTGTCTTTCTTTGTGTATGTGTGAACATCCTTGGCTGGATCGTTATGTTCACCTGTCTGGTTTAAATGCACATTCTCATTATTTTGCCTTGTCAAATTGATCCAAAACCCATAGAGTGGTTTAAAGTGGTCTCGAAAACAGAAGGTAGAGGATGTGTCTTTAGTTACATTAAAAGAGCACATTGATGAGCACCAGTTTTATGCTCATTACACTGACTTCCAGAACATTTTAGAATTCATTTTAAAATCTTAGTACTGATTTTTAAAGCTTTGAATTGTGACACTCCTCTCTATATTTCTGATCTTTTAGAACCTCACACTCAGCCTGAGATCATCTAATCAAAGGCTGTTGGTAGTCCCCCGAACACGTTTTAAAACCAGAGGTGATAGATCTTTTACAGCGATGGCCCCCAGGTTGTGGAATTCTCTCCCTCCATCTTTACGTTGCCTGGATTGTATTTATTCCTTTAAACATCATCTTAAGACTCATTTATTTAGACTAGCTTTTAACTAGATTTGTGCTGTATGTTTGATTGTGCTGTGTTATGTTTATCAGTTTTATATTATTGTGAAGCACTTTGTGGTTTTCATCCTGTGAAGAGTGCTATATAAATCAATCAAAGTACAGTAAAGTAAACAAAAACAAACAAACTTGATCTTTTATTTAACTGATCATAGTATTTCTGATCATAGTATTTCACATGAGAAAAAAAAATATTAAAATGAACTGAATCCAGGTCATATTTTCTCTGGGTATGTGTAGACTGCCCAGCCTCAGCTAGGCACAAATATCTTAACCTGCTACTTGTCTCGTGCATAAATCAGGCAGTGATTTAAGTTTAACTCAGTCAAAATGGAGAGCAGAGGACAAGAGAGTAGAAGAGGAAAGAAGAATAACTCATTCATGCTCATCAAGTGCTCCTCAGTCCATTTGCTGGCAAGGCGAGTTGAGCTGGCTGCATTAAGGAACTGAAGAAAAAAAAAAGAGGGCTACACCGAAAGGGTTGAAAAGGGGAGGGAGGGTTGTTAGTATAAAAACATTTTAAGGGGAGATCCCCACTCTCTTGAGGGGGTGGGAGAGAGTGTGCCCCCCACTTCTACACATACACACATGCATGTACTTTTGTCTTGCTTGGCACAGTCTCTTGTTTAGCCTTTAGGTGCCAAAGCAATTAGTTATGTTAATTGCAAGGTCCATTGCACTGAATGCAGGTTGAATGGGGCCAGTCAGCAGTGGATGATTGGCCAGGATCCACAGGGGAAGGGGAGTGGGGTTCGGGGAGTGGGGGTTGTGACGTTGCTGGAACACTCGACCCATGAAAACAGAGGATGGGACAGTGTGTGGGAAAATAGGGGAGGAGCTAGAGCTGGAAAAGAGAGATTGAGAGGGTGGGAGACAGAGCTTGAGAGAGCAAGCGTGAGAGAGGACGGAAATTCAGTCAGCAAAAGAGAGAGAATTAAGTAAAGCAGCCGTGGCGGAGTCGGTAGCAGAGATAGTAAGAGTGATAGAGAGAGCTTCACATGAGCGAAATAAAAGTAAGTAAGAGTGCGTGTAGTGCAGTGTTCGCTGGTCTGCTCGGTTATCTGTCTCCATCTGGGTGCCATCTGTGTCTTTGGCTCTGGCCTTCACCACACTGGGGCTCACATATGTGGGAATGCAAACACATGCCTGACATATGAAGGTGCGGAGTCACAAGAAGGGACAAAAAGCAAAGGATAAGAAAGCAAAACCCCAATACTGCAGCTGAGTTTCTCAAAGGACTGAGTGGACTCTACACTAGAGTGGAGGTAGGACTGAGCGTGTTCCATTATCAGTTTGTGTTTTTGGAGGATTTTTGTGTTTGTGTGTGAAAAATGCCTTGTTTTCACGAGTGAGTGAGTGTGGCAGATAGTCCACTTTATGTGCCTAGTTTGTGTGTTTCTGTGTGTGTTCCATCCTAAATCCCAGAGCTGCTCTGTGCTGTACAGATGGTGCCTCATCCTTATCTCTTCATCCTTGTTGAGTGAGGTAGAAGCCTCTTTTACCTGTGCACAGAAAATGTCTCCTGCCATATGGGCAAAATATTAATTGCCTTTTAAAAAATACTAATTTGTACTTATGTTTAGAAATATTTTAACATTTAACCAAGACTGTGTGGTTTGACTTTTCTTAGAGAAACTACAATAAACAGAACATTTTTGCTCTTCTGTTTCACATTCACCATTCTCTTTCCTTACCTTATTAGTGAAATGTATGTTTGTCCTATAGTTGCTTGTCTCAGTATGCAGGAAAAAAAAGATAACTACTATGAGAAAAAAGTTGCAGCATTCCCCAAAATTGGTGCAAAGGAGCCAAATGTGTTCTTCCACAAAGTTTAATCTAGCTGGATTGGCTGTGATATCTGGAGCATACTTTTTTTTTCCTCTGTGGGATTCATGTGTGAACAGCCAAAACGGCAACCTCAACCAGATTTCTTTTTAAAAAACTGAGCAATTAGAGTGACTTTGTGTGTGAAAGGGGCTTATCTCTCTCAGCTGTCATTTCCTCAGATAGTAATCAGTTTTTCCACATGGCAAGCAGAGCAGAAGAAACTAGGTAAAGAAGACGTGTGCATCTGCTGTACAGTATCCCAGACATATGGGAAGAGGAGGGAAACTGCTGTGTCTGTCTTTCACGCTGTGCCTGCATGTTACACTCTGACATCAGTGGAGACGTTGATACTAGTGCAAATGTCACATTGTTGCATTGCTGTATATTTTGTCTGAGTTGGCCTTTTACAGTGCCATGCAGGGGATGTGTTCATGTTTCTTGTGCGCGGGGAGGATCTGACTGGAGACGCAGAAAGAGAAAAGGCAGAGAGACCTGGCCAGTGTCACACCAGACCAGGCCAGTTCATCGGGGAGATAGGAGCGACTAATTGTCGGCTGCACAGACTCAAACCAGAGACCCTTGTCTCGTCTGCTGGACTGTGTCATATTCCTGACAACAGGCACCGTGCTGTATCTGTGAGTTAGTGTATGTGTTTGTGCAGAGGACATTCAAGCTTCTTTTATTCAGAAATTTGATCCCACTTACATTCATTCCTGTTGAGCAGTTATAGTTTTTGTCTTAAATTTATGTGGCTTTGAAGTTTTCGATTGCACACTTCACAAGCGTACAGTATTTTTGAGTCTAAGGAAGTGAACGTGTCTCCATGTGCGTGCCAGGTGTCTTGCAGACATTGTGTCTGCTGAACTACAAGGTTGCTTGCCTTACAGCTTTCTGAAGCTTTTTTTCTTCTGACCTCAAACCCAGCTGAGTTTCTCTGCCAGAAGCAAAGTAATACATAGAGAAACAGACCACCATGACCCTTGCGTACTACAGAGAATACCCCCTGTTTCACCATGCGTATATACACACAGAACAGAGCAGCTGCTTCAAGAGTTTGCTGCAGGAAGTGCTCTATTAGTTCCAGTGGCGAGGTCTGTGATATCTGGCCCCAGGGGTTCAGTGAGACCGTGTGCTTATGAATGAATTTGAATGTTCTTGCTTATATGTTTACGTGTGTGGACACGAAAGGGTCACATCATTTAATCAAGCGAGACTATGCAGTCAATACAAGTAACAACCCGGAGTGTTAGTGGGTATCGAGAGACATTTTAGCATCAGTAGGCACCCCCACTCTGGCCGTTCTTCCTGTTGCAGGCCAGTGATATTGTAACTTGTCTCACCTTGCAAAGTGCGTTATTAAGAGCTCTCCTCCAGTGGTTCACTGACCTGAGAAACCCAGTCGGTGACCCATGACAAAACCTTTATTCACTGGGCTGATGTGGAGAAGAAGTATCAACATATAATTAATACGCTGTAAAATTGCTTAAGTAGTAGTTTTGGGTTGATATATAGTGACTTTGAAAATAGAAGATTAACACTTGTATTTTCAGAGTTGATGAAAGAGGTGGCATGTTACCAATAGTCTGTACGTAGTGCAGAGGACTAAATCACTTGGCTCAACGTGACTAAAATAGGTGCCAGGTCAGGGTATGGCACAGACCTTGTTTTTTGTTCAGCAGCATTACCTTCCTTCTCACATTGCATTAAGTCATTTCAGTGTTAAGCTGAAATGTCCAAGACTTAAGCATGAGGGCACACAGACGGACACCACTTTTCTACCCGCCCTAAAAAAACGGCATTTAACTTGTGCAAATTTTATGGAAAGATTGTGTAATTTTCCAATTCTAAACCCAAAAGTCAAAAAGTGATACTCAAGAGAAAAAGAAGAAGAAATGCATTTGCTGTTTTGTTAGGTGTGTGGGTGGACAAGCAATGGGTGGCGTTGCCTCTCTCCATGAATTGTCTGTCATAGTCATTATTTTCTCCTTTCTCTGGCTTTCCACCCCCCATCTTTGCCTCAGTCTGAAGAAGTGTGGATGTAAATGAGAACATTTCACTAACAAAAACAGTCTTTTGCCTATTGCGATTTGGTTGAGACTTTAAATCACTCTAATCTACATTTTCCTTCCACAGCATTTTCTGTTGCAGCTACAGTACGCTGCGTATTTTCCCAAGATATATAATAAGGAATACATTGTGTTCTTACCCGTATGTTTGCTAAAACCATACAGTACTCATACACAACAATAACACTCATCAAAACACACCTCAGCTCACACGTTTACCCATCCTCCATTACTATCATTGTCTCATTCTCCACATTGTTTTGAGCACAGCCGGCCTCTTTGTTTGACTTATCTGTCTCTCTCAGCGGCTGTTGAGCTCTGGTCTTTTATACAGCTGGGCAAAGCCTGCCCACAGCTCCGTGTTGTTGTTGTTTTTCTTTTATGGTACTCAGCTTTGAGTGATTGGATCACCAAAATCCGAGTGTGACAGATTAGTCATCTTCATAGTCAAGGTTTAGAAAAAAGTAGATTTTTACTACAGTTGTGCTGCTTTCAAGCATGAACTCCAGAAAATGTTAAGAGAGTCAGGTTGGGACATGGTCCAGAGTTGTCCTTTCTCACATGTCCCACATTCACTAGCTGAGAAATCAGTGCACGGATACAATGTTAGCTTTGTTTTCTTGTGTCTAGAGCTTGTATTTTTGTTTTATGGATTACTGTAACTTACTAGTTCAATGTGTGCTTTATTGTGCACACGTGTGTGAATGTATGTTAATATGGATTTGAGATCTTCATCATGAAACATGTACAGCGGGTGAGAAAATGGGGGCTACGCAACTTAATTTTTATACTGTCATGCTTCCATGAATATTGCCACTGATTATATTCCACTTGCTGGTTTTGAGTTTGAAGACTCATCAGTCTCTTGATGATTGATGGGCAGGCTAACCAATTAGTTACAGAGAGGTGAGAAGGGTTGTAACCAGATAGGCAGATAATCCACTGGGCTCAGAGAAGGCTGGTGTGTGTGTGTGTGTGTGTGTGTGTGTGTGTGTGTGTGTGTGTGTGTGTGTGTGTGTGTGTGTGTGTGATTGACAGATATGAACTGTCCTTGTAGTGCCATTGTTGTTATTTGTGTGGCCATGTTTATATGCGCCCTGGGCAGGCAACACCTGGTGAACAGGGCTAATACGCACACACAACGCACGGACAGGATGACACAAATACACTTAGAGCTCTATACTTTGGCCCAGATGTGTGTCACATTCATTTAACCTATTGATTATGGAACAAAGCTCGGTGTGAGTCTTTCCCAGATATATTAGTATTACCCTTCATGCAAGAATCTTAAAGCAAAAATAACAATATTTGCATTCATTAGTGTCTTCAGTGTCTGAAATACCTGGGCATTAAATATTTGGGCTTTCTAAAAGAACTTAACACCAGTATAGGTTGAAGTAAATTATATTGCTCTGTAAAAGGTGTTTGCACCACATTAAGTCAAAGGAGCTTGGAAAGAAAAGCGTCTGGACTTCTTTAAGTTGCTTGAAGACGTTTCACCTCTCATCCGAGAAGCTTCTTCAGTTCTAAGGTCAAATGGTGGAGAGTCCCAGATTTACCAGAACCTTCACAGTCATATGCACCACATTAAGTTTCTGCCTTTCTGATCCACTGCTATGTTTTAAAAAAAATCTAACAGCAATCAGTGACTGCAATGTGGTGTGTGGTGTTTTCAAGTGTTTTTAAGGTCAGCAACTTCAGATCCCATCCAGTCAGTCTTCTCCCTGCGGTCTGACCTCATACACATGGACACTGTGCATATTGTTATCCAGCCTCTGCCAAACCGCCTCTGCTTCCAGCATCACGTCACTGTACCTCTTTTTACTGCTCATTCTTAGTTTTTATAGACAACTTCTGTCTGCCTTGCTGTCCCCTCTTTTTCGTTTTCCTTTTCAGTTTGCCACTAAGTATATTTCCATCCCAGAGTTCCTTTTTTCACTATGTGGCACGCTGGATTACGGTGGTGTTTTTGCAATTATCTCTCTGAGTGATGAGGATATGCGAGGGCTTCTCTCACCATCAGCCTGTCATAGGGACATGTGATAAATTCACTTCGGAGACATGTCTGTGCTTCTTCATATGTGAGAACGAGAGTACTTTTTTGTCCAAAGTCATACCTCTTCCTTCTCCTTACGTCTACAGCTTTCTTTGCTTTTTCCCTGTACTGTCAACCTTGCCACCTTCCTATCGTTCCCCTTCCTAGCAGAGTTGGAAGCAGAGTGTTGACATTGGGTTTTATCCAAATATGTAGTCTACGAGGCTGGAAGGTGGTAATGAAAGCCAAGAAAAACAGCCTGGCTCTGAGTCTAACAACCAGGCTTGTCCTTCTGATGAAACCAAAGGAAAACAGTATTTTCTGTCCTTGTTATTCCTTTCCTCCCATCCTACACCTCTTTCCTCGCTCTGCTTGCATCCTGTCCTTTTCTATCTCTGGTGCTTCTGATTCGCAGACTAATTCATTGTCTCCCTCTGTGCTTTATAAAACTCTGTGTGAAAATGTGACAAATATTACATTTTTAATGTGGGAGCCATTTTGTCAGATGCTAACTGTGATAAAGTCACGTTACTGTTATCGTAAAGGGCTATCCAGGCTTTGTTCTATAGTGGGAGTAAATTCAAATTTAAAAAGTCTTCTTTTTTTATAGATGTAAATTTTAATAGTCTAAAAAAATACATTTGTAACATGTGGGTCTGCAATTTGTTACATGGAAGCAAGGCATCTGTGTTGCTGCAACAGTTGAGGAGGTGTCAGTCCCAAGAGGGTAATAATGTAAATGAAGTTGATTAAAGCAGAGATGATGTCACCTGAGTTTCTTCATCTCTCAAACTGGATATTATAAAATACAAAGTCACGTAACTCGTTGTTTGGCAACAGTATGGCACTGAGAGGGACATGGACTATTATCTATTTTAAAAGTGGATGTGGCTGTGTGCGGGTGTGTATGTTGCTTCATGTATCCTTGTGCTGTGTGTGTGTGCTTGTGTTTGTGTGGGTGGAGGTCAGAACGGAGTGCAGGATAGAGGAACAGATGTGCGCTGTATTGTGGCTGTGTGCGCGGATGGACGGGGACCAGGTGCAGCCTTTGTCTCTCTAGCATTTAAGTCCACTCGCTCGCATTCAGCTGCCTCGTGCCTCCCCTCCCCTCTGTGCACCCTCCTCCTTCCTCCTCTCCTTGGAGGGAAGGCAGAGATGTGTGTGTGTGTGTTTGTGTGTGTGGGCCGGGCTGCCTTGGCTTAAAGGAAGGGTTTGCAGCAGTCCCTTCTGCCCCCCCTTCTCTCACAGGTGACTGTTGGAGGTCCCAGCTGGCCAGCTCTTGGCCGATTAGATCCATATGGTACAGGAGGAGGAGGAGGAGGAGGAGGAGAGGGAACCTGGTTAATTTTGAAATCAATTGCTTTCCTTTTTTCTTTTTTTTTCAAAGTGTTTCACTGGTTGAATACTAAGCCTCTGTCAGTTGTTTAAAGTATGTGTTATCCTTTCACTTCAGGACTTCGTAGACTAGAATTAGGATTGCAGAAATACGGCAGCATTTTGGAAGATATACTTGTGCGCTGTTTAATTAAGAGTTACAAATGTCATTTCGTGTAGTATTTTTTTTTTAGCCATGCTTGGGACAAAATGTAGAAAAGGTTAAAGGAAGCTAAGCACTGAAGTTAGAGGAAAATAGGGTTGTAGTTACTCCGGTTCTCTTGCATCTGTTAGATGTCACTGTCACCACAAAGGTTCTCACTTTGATGAGACTTATAAGTTGCTATATTTAAACTTTTTTTAGTCAGATGAGATGTGAGGCACTGTCGTGCAAAACTAGGGTAATAAGCTTGACTTTTTTTCTCATAGATAGTACGCACAGCTGGGCTAAACCTCCAAAAAACATCCTGTTGATGTCTTCTTGTCTGACTCATGATAAGAAAACTAAATATTTGACAGCATTTCTTGAAAAAAAGAATTCATAATGTTATTTTCATGTGCGTGTGTTTGCGTTAACATGTGTGTGTCTTGACCCCTACATACTTGTATCATTGCACATGCCACAAATTTTCTTTGTGCTCACTGATAAATTAGTTCGGTCCGTGTTACATCTTCTCTCACCTCATCTACGGTGACAAGACAGAGAGCAGTGTGGTTCGAGTACACACACCACCGCACAGCGGCACACACACACACATGCTTCACAGCTGCCAGCCTCTCACAGGGAGTTTAGACTTCAGAGTTAAAACATGAGCTTAATAAACCTTTACACTGAACCCATTTATTTATACACCACATCAAGTGTGATTTATTTCTGTGGACTCGTTATAGCTTATCCATCCCGTCTTTATGTAAGGAGGTCGATAAATGTTCTCGAAAGTGTATTTGTCTTTTCATTTGCAATTTCATTAGTTAATGGATTGCTTTTACAGCGGTGGCTCAACAGGAATAGTCACATTATGTTTCTCTATCCCTTTCCTCTCTTTCTGAGCCTCGTTCTGAATCATCACTTGCAGAGGCAGCAATTAAAGTCAGCTGAATGTTTTAATGCAGATGAGCGTCACCTGAAGCTGAACAAACAAGGAACACCTGGCTAGCAACAGCCATCACTGCAGATGCATTTTATTTTCCATCCCTGTGATAACAACTGTTGTAGAAAGCAAACACTTAAGGTCAGGAAACTTTCAAGATTGTAAAATTATGGATTATCTTATTTGTGCATGAAGACGTGAGACAGAAAAACAGCAGCACAATATGGTGTGAGTTTAACATGTAATCCTTTTTGGTTATATCCACCAGAAATGAGTTGATGGAGTACCCAGTTTTATATTTTAGTAAGCACTGGTAACAGTGCTATCTGCTTTTTTCAAAAGTATTGCCTATTCATTGTGGCATTTCTGTGTAATCCTGTTGATGTGTGGTGAGGAGCTTTGTGTACCTTCCCTTTGTTGCATTAAAGCAAGGATGACAGGTGGCATTTAGACCAGACAAACACCCCACATCCTCCTCTAAGCCAATATTCACCTGAGTTAACATTAGGCCACTTTGTGCACTCTGTGCATATGCGTTTTGTGGCTGCTGTGACAGCTGCCTCCTGAGACAGCCCTGTGACTATACCATGGACTCAGGTGCTCGCAAGCCAGATGAAGTCATCTAGCTATGTGTGCTGTCTAATTGACAAGCAGAGGCAATTCTCTAAGGGTTGTCAGGAGTACACGCGCACACACCTGATGTCTCCTGCTTTGGCTGTTACCTCTGGCATGGCTAACAGCAGACTGTGCCACATCTTAAGATTGCATGAACCCTGCTGCAGCTTTGTTTCTGTTGCATGCTCAAAGGTCATGCAGTAAGGAATATAAATACAATATGTTGCTATGTTTACATTCTGCAGAATTATGCATGCCTGCCAGTTAAAGTCAAACACAAAATGGTGCTTACAAGTATGGCAGTCAGTTTGGATCCAAACTACTGTTCACAACCAGTGGTTAATGGTTCATAATGTGTCAAAGAACTTGGGAATACACTTCAAGCTGAATTCTCCAATCCTGGCTTTTGTGTGCGTATGAAGTTGTTTACTTGGTAAGAGTGTTGACACTGAGGCCATATGCCCCGTTGATTCTGTTATTGAGATGTCAGTCTAATTTCCTGGCCATACGGATGGAGTGTGCGGAGCTTTGGAGCCGGTGTGTGTGTGTGCTGCAGGCTGCTTCCTACAGTGCACTGGCAGACCGCGTGTGTGGTGGGTACGGCAGTCCAAATGTCTGCATAGATCCCTCCTTCCTGCCCCCTATGTTCGTGAACAGGTGGAGTGATGGCAGGCAGGCCACGGGGGCTGAGAAAGAATGAAATGGTACGAGGGAGAGAGTTTTAAGAGGACTGCAAAACAGAAGGAAGAACACTCAAAGCTGTATAATGAGTTGCAGACATGACAGATGAGTTGCACAGGGCAGATTGAGAAAGTGCGAGCATAGGATGCAAAAGAGATTTGTTGCCAAAACTTGAGGAAATTTGCACTTTTGCATTCAGATCCATTTGTTTTTGTAATAATTCTGCATGTTTTCACATTTTTTGCACTCACAACAGTACCTTTTATTCATTCCGTGGGCTTCTTTTCAGTTTTCTTTGAGTTACCTACTGACAGCTTAAACCTTTTGACTTAAGCCTTTATAAACTCGGACCTCGTGGCTCAAGGCCATCCAGAGTTCATAGCTGTGAAAAAGAAATAAAGGGTGCTATTGAGTCCAAAGCCCTAAAACCATGAACCCACATTTAGAAGCTGCTTTCTGCTAACCTATGACCTGTGAGACCATGCTTGTCTATTAATTGTCAATTCTTGAAGCTGTTAGAAAAGTCTGATCCACTCTAAATGGAGACGGGATCCGGCCCTCATGGTTCTCGAAAAGACAAAGACAGCTTCTGATCCACATCTCCCCACCACTACACCCCCCATTACACTTTCTCCATAGCCCTTATCTGGTGGTCTCATTCAACGTCAATAGCATATTGAGAAGTTGCATTTAACATTCAAAAGCTTTGTCGATCTTGTTAGTAAAGCGTGAAATAGCCCGTCCCTTTTTCTCTGTCTCTCCTATTTCTTGGGGAGCTCAATGAGGAGGCATTCTACTCCCACACAATGGCCTTCTTCAGAATTTCTTCTGTTATTGATCTGAATGGGTGAGAGTGAGGGGCTAAACTTCAGACATCTGGCTCTTTGATGGGGGCAGGGTGGTTGGTGCCCTGGCAGTGTGTGTTGTATCATGCAAAGTGAGTTGAGGAGAGGGGGCTGGGCATTGTTGTTGTCTTTTGTAACAATAGGCATGACGCTTTTGAATTGATTTAAACAACTGAGCTAATGGGGGGTAAAGTTAAAGTAGTGCTTCTTTTTTTAATTTTTGTGGATGTCATAGCAAGTTACAGTTATTTAACTTTGGTTCACTCATATAGACCTGCTGGTTTCTGATGCCCTCACCTCACCTACCTTCTTTCCTCTTTGCAGACAGTAGAGAGAAGAAGAGCCCTGCCATGCCCGGTTCTCCTGTGGATGCTAAGACTCATTCCAGATCAGCCCCCAGCAGCAGCGCCAGCTCCACTATGCCACCCCTACCTTCTGTCAACCCCAGTGGCCCACGACCGGCCTCTTTTTCCACCACAGCATGTAAGAGTAATAATTAAATCTATACTTAAAGAATTTCTCTCATTCTTCCAGCTTGTCTTTTTGTTTCCTCTTCAGTCTTTGTTCCTTTTCACAAACCAAAGTTGTAGACAAGCTGGAGTTGTAACCACACTCAGCAGGGTTTATTTTGATTTCTCTTCTCTTCATGTTGGTTTTCCGTCCTTCCCCAGTGACCAATGGGAATCATCATTCCCCACCAACACTGAATGCAGTGCCATCTCCACCACAGCGTTACAGCAATGGACCGTCCTCTTCCTCTTCCTCATCGCTGGCTAACCAGCAGCTGCCAGCCACCTGTGGGGCACGCCAGCTGAGCAAGCTGAAACGTTTCTTGACCACACTGCAGCAGTTTGGCAACGACATTTCTCCTGAGATTGGAGACAGCGTCCGAAGCCTAGTTCTGGCCCTTGTGGTAAATTCTATGATGGCATACTGAAGAGAAAAACAAGTCAACATTTTATAGAAATGCATTTAAATTAAACCTTCCCTTTTCCTATCTTTTAGAATTCAACAGTTACCATTGAGGAGTTTCACTCACGGCTTCAGGAGGCTACCAACTTCCCCTTACGACCCTTTGTTATTCCTTTTCTCAAGGTAAACATGCCTCCACCCCCTCCTTTTCCCATCTTTCTGTATTTGCTTTGTGCAGTTCTGCATGGAATTACTTCCCTTTTCTTTTCACAGCACTAGTGTTCTTCCTCCGTTGAGTTAAATGGTTTTACTCCTTGTGGTGTAAAGTTGCCCATCAGATAGTTGCCTAAGTGTAGTTTTGTTAATTGAATTGGCCATTTCAGGTTCAAAGTAACCGTCAAGATTTACGTGTTGACTTGACAAGCAACAGATGACTGTGTGTTAACAGCCTCTTGAGCCCCTCTGTAACCAGGGAAGTCTGCAAGTGTATACTTTTAGTAGCTCCTTGCAGTAAAGCATCCCATAAATCTTGTATAACTGGACTTCAAGCTATAAAAAGCGGCTTTTTTTTACACTTACTTCTTGGTTATCTCTGGAGCCCTTCCGTCTGTCTAAATCCTTGATTATAGTCTCTTGTGGACAGCTATTCATTCCTTTTATACTTCTTTGAAGTCCGCTGCCTGGGGAGCATACATATTTCGTGCATTGTGATGTAAATTTTACACGGACGAGTCCGCACAGTCACGAAAAACAGGCAGGCATTTGGACATCTGCATGCACCATCGCACTCAATAGGTGATGATAAAAATGTACATTTCTCAGACGTTTGCGGACACTATCTTACTTGCGAATGGGGAAAAAGTTAAACAAGACTTTTGGTGGCTGAGACAAGAATGCTCTGTTTTTGTTGTTCTACTGATTTATTGCAATGATGTGGCGTTCTCACTATTTAATAGCAACTGCTGGAGTCTCTCTTAAGAGAGCAGTTGGGACAAGATCTATAGAAAAGACAGAGAAGTGGATGAGAAGGAGAGAGGGAAAAGTGGGAACTCGGAAGTGTGAAACATGCCTATAAAGTGTTCCCTTCCTTTTTTATGGTCTCCACTGCGCCATATGGAGCCGTTGTCCCGTTAAAAGAGCATTCAGCTGCCAAGGCGCCGCCAATCTAGCATCCGCCCTGCTGAAGCCCAGAGAACCCGATGCTCAACTGACACATAGCACATGTGTCCGCTAGCTGGGGCCCCAGGGAAAGAAGGGATGCAGAGGAGCATGGGAAACAGGAAAAAAAGGAGAGCCCAGGGATATTATAGAGAGGCGATCGTAAAGCAGAAGTGTCTGCGTCTATAGGGGAACTACAAGCGATACTGTAAGGATCAGCTCACTGAGGCATAGAGGAATGTTTGTTTCAATGGACAAAAAGAGGTCTTTGCAGAGTAGTAAAGTGATGTTTAACTAATACTATATGTAGTTTCAAATACTAAATAACAATAAGAGGTCAGTCACAAAATGAAAACGGCTGGTTATTTAGTTGGTTGCTCAAGAAGAGAGAGAGGAGGGAGCAAGGAAGTGGTGTAATTGCAAACACACTGAAGTCTGTTCCTAATTAGGGAAACGCAGGGAACAAAAGAGAGATGGAAAGATTGGATGGAGACAGTCCCAGATAAATACGAAAAAAAACTGAGGGGATGAGGAATTAGGGAGAAGTCTGTGTATCATTTGTTTTGAAATGTTTCTAAATTTCTAAGCCTCTGTATCATCACGCATACCTTTGCTGTGACCAACACATTATGCTCTGCACACATGCTGCTTGCAAGAGGTTCATAACCAACATCAGTTGCAGCTTAGAAAACTCTGATTTTCATTTGAATTAGGAAAGCCGCAGCCTCCTTGGAGGCAGCTGGAGAACAGCACCCAGACACAGATCTAGCCTTACAGCCAGACCCCAAGGAGTCACTGCCCCCCTTAAAACCAATTTTCTTCCAGCCAGGCGTCTTCCCCAGGAGGCAGATCTGCACTGTATCTGTTGGCTCTGTTGCAGCATGAACGTAGTCTGTCTAGGATAGTTCTGGTGTGTTTGGTCCAGATCTCCCCTCCTGTTTGTCACTATCAGGTTTTCTGGTGTTTCTCTCTTTCTGTCTGCGTTCGTCTTTGAATGAGTAAAATCAATGCTCATTGATATAGGAGCGAGTAGTGGCCAAAGTCTACTTATACATGGGTTCAATGTGCTCTATGAAAATAACTACCTGCAAATCATAATCAAACTTAACAAGTATAATTTCTTTCTTGTCAGGCAAACCTCCCTTTGCTGCAGAGGGAGTTGCTCCACTGTGCACGGGCAGCCAAGCAGACCCCAGCTCAGTACTTGTCCCAGCATGAGCACCTCCTGCTAAGCACCACTCTGGCATCTTCTCCAGACTCCTCTGAGCTCCTGATGGAGCCTCCAGAGCCTGGAACCAAGAGACACAGCCCAAGCAGGTTAGATAAATGCATAAAAAAGAGCTATAATACATAGAGTATATAGGTAAACAGTGAGAGAGCTACATTAAATCACTCCTGTCTCCCCCTCAGGGCTAAAGAGAACGGTTTCCGTGAACGCCCACCTGTAGCTATGGAGCCTGCCGCAAAGCGGATTTGCACCATCAGCCCAGCTCCCCGACACAGCCCTGCTCACCCATTGCCACTGACCGCCCAGCTTCACCCGACCCCTCCACCCTTGCAGCATTACGCCCTGGATGACATCGCAGCACCTCACATCCTGCACCGTGAGCACAGCCAACGTGTTTTGGAGATCCGCGAACTCAAAGACAGGCCACGACTTCCTGGTATGTGATGCAAACTCAGTGTAAGGATATTCCTGATGAACTTCATTTCTGAAGTTGTTTCCAGTCTACATTGTGGGTGATAAGGTGATGCATATTCAGTCTCATTTGTAGCCTTTGTGGCAGCAGTGAATAAGTGTTGTAGGCATCCTTGTGAACCAAATATACAAGTGTGTGGTGTCAAACTTGTTTGCACATTTCTGTAGAACATCCGTACAACAGAACTTTATTGGCTCTTTACAGTAGTTTGAATGCAAGTAGCTGCTAACCATATTTAGAAATGAACATACTTGCATGAAGACAGATGCACACAAATATCATATTCTATATGTGATAATGGGTGGTCTGTGTGTTTGTGTAGGCAAGACCCATATATCTCAGGAGTCCACGTATGTATATAAACAGAGCCATACTGTCCAGGCAGGGAGAGCTGGATGTACTCTGGTGTATATCTAGCCTTCATTTGGGGCTTGTCAGCACTCAGTGGAAACATCGGTAGCACACATACACACATACAGACACACACCTTGATATGTTCCTGGTAGAGGTGCTGTGTTTATGAGTCCTTAGTCCCCTGTCTGACAGCCTCCCGACCGCCTGCCGCCACTTAACTCATAGGCACACACACTCACGCATAAACACATCAGTCCACACACTGGTGGCTTTGAACTGATGGACACTGATGAGAACCAGAAGTAGCGAAGATGTTGAGAAGGCAGTGTGCATGAGGGTATCATTGCTCTCCTAAACAACCCTTGTGTGCTGGGTCTTGTTGGCTCTTTCTTACCAAATTTTTAAGAGATTGTGGTTTGCATCTTTGTAGACAGCGTGGGTCTACTTGCATGAACATGTGGATGTTTTTTAGCCTCTGTGTGAGTACAAACTTGTGTGCAAACGCTGATTACTGTTAAATGTATTTGGATATTGCTGATGTCACAGTGTAATGACTGGATTTGAATCAGATTAGCTTTGTTTTTGTGTGTGTGCGTGTAGCCGTAATAGTCTACAATGAGTGTCAGAACGGCTGGTTGTGTTTAGAAGTGGAGCCACTCCACTCAGCCTGAGTGTCTCCCTACTGGAATGCTGTGAGCTCCAGGAGGGGAGGTGCTAAGGGAGACGTTTTGGGTGTATGTGAGTGTGTGGTTGACAGCTGACTTCCAGATGTGTGCAAGCTCTGGAGCTCTGGGCGCTGGGAGTCTGTTTTATATCACAGGGGTCTCTTTTTCACTTTCGCTCAATCTTTGTTTCTCACTGTCCCTTTATCTTCTTGCCTCTGCATGTTCACTTGCCCTCAATCAAGACATGAACAAAAATAAAATAAATAAAACTCCTTTTGTCATCCTTAATTGTCGTGTGTTCGAGTTTTAGCTAATTGCCTCGATTTAGTACTTTTAAATTTGTTTAGTTTCTCATGGTGGGAAATGATAAAATTGTCTTTAAGTTTAATGTAAATATGTTTTTTGTAATTTTAACAGAAGCACTTATTTACCATATATAGACATGCGTAGGTGTTTTTGACTCACTGTCACTTGTGGCTTCTCTTGCATTAAGAAGAATGTTAATCATGATGGCCTGTGGTTTGTCTTGTGTGTGATTCAATCAGGCACTAATGGGGGCTACCGTGAGGAGCCAGTGGACCACAGACTGACAGACAGAGAGTGGGCTGATGAATGGAGGCATCTGGACCATGTAAGTCTGCGGACAGGCACCACTGGTGCTGTTGACTTTTGATACAGAAAGAATGTGATTTGTTTTACTGGGGTTTACCACTAAAGCAATCTATCACAGCTTAAAAGCACACATAATCGGCAGGCCAGAACTTTCTGATAAGACATCATTGGTTTATAAGCTGCAATTAATTTATTTGGTATGGGTTCAAACATGTTATTGGGGGTTCATTATTAAACTTATTATTATTATTATTATTAGCTGTTAAGGGGAACTTTTCATGATGTAGGAAATGCTCCCTCAGCAAGACACTTTTCTGTCATGAATCGCTGTGCGGCAGGCGGGAGTTGGACCCAAAATGCAGGACTCACAGACTCGAGGGAATGAACTCAAAACACAGCTTTATTTGCCGGTAGAACAAACATACAAACTAAACTAAACTGGGAAGCCACAAACTAAGAACTTACAGCGAGACACAGGGAGATCCACACACAGCATGAGGGACGACGTCACGCCGAACAGAGGGAGACGCAGACAGAAATACACAGAGGGTAAACGAGGAAAGTGGGAACACACGGGGAACACAGGTGACACTGATAATCATAACGAGACAGGGCGGGGTGAACTGAACATGACATGTACGGGCGTGAGAGTCACAAAGTAAACAGGAAGTGCACAGAGGTTCAGACAGGAGGAGAGAGAGCACGGGGAAAACACAGACATAACGGGCTGGGGAAACATGAAACAACCACAAAGGGAGACGAGGGCTCATAAATACACAGGGCACACAGGGGGGAGAGAGAGAGCACGGGGAGAACTTGGACATAATGGGCAGGGGAAACATGGAATAAAACATAAGGAGAGACGAGGGCTCACAGATACACAGAGGGGCACACAGGGGGTAAAAGCCATGAAGGGAAAACACTTAGGGAACAACACAACAGGGCAACTCAGAAAACATGGCCTAAATAAGGAACAAAATACAAACATACAAGAAAACTAAGAACACTGGGCCAACATGGCCCAGGACCATGACACTTTTCCATGGGTACCTATTGAAATAATAGACTGTATGATTGTGTGATTTATTGGCAAAAAAGGCTTGTAGGTAATTTGAAGTAAAATATAAATATAAAGTCAAGAAAGGGTTATGCAATAGGTCTGTGAATGTGGACGTTAATGAGTTTCTTAATGGATTGTGATTAAGACATCCTGAACTACCTTTCCAGGAGATAAATGGTCAGGTTATTGAAAAGGTTACAAGAAGAAGAAACATAGCAAAGACACAAAAGTTTGCTGGGAAATTACAATTATTAACATAAGTCAATGTGTTTTAGGCATTAAAACAAGGTATTTATGTTTAACTGCTTACTGGGATGAAATTCTATCAAGTCAAGGAGATGGTTTGTGAAACTGGCAGAGGTGGGACCAAGTCATTGTTTTGCAAGTCTCAAGTAAGTCTCAAGTCTTTATCCTCAAGTCTCAAGTCAAGTCTCAAGTAATGTCAGGCAAGTCAGAGTCGAGTCTCAAGTCACTGGTGTAAAAGTCCAAGTAAAGTCACAAGTCTGAAACTTTGAATTTCAAGTCCTTTCGAGTCTTTAAAAAAAAAAAACGAAAAAATAATGTTGCAGTTATGCTAAATGTAAATATTAGACCATGTAATTTTTTAATCTGTGTTTTTCTCAACACATGACAAAATAGTTAACTTAGAAAATATACACAAATTGTGAAATTGCACCTCTTTAAAATGCAGCTCAATTAAACCTAGCTCCAAGAATAATTTTCACCGACAGTTCTGAGATAAGCTGCATGTTATTCTTGGATGCGGTTGTAGGACCGGCTTTAAAATCGCATGACAAAAATATCATACATATTAAAAAAAACTGAATCACCAACGTAGCCTGGAAAACATTTGCTAGTTAGATGAAGTCAGCTATCTCATCTTAGCATATTTATATGCATATTTATAATTATACGGTTCTTGGAGTGAGTGCACACACTCATGAAGTTTAGTAACTTCCGGTCACTGCAACAAGCCCAGGTACAGTTTACCGACGGATGGGTGCAGGACCTTGAAATGCACCGTGTAGAAAGTAAAGACCATCGTACGTATCATAAGTTTACCAGTCTCACAAATCGTCGTCATAAATACACATTCCTTAACCGTTTATTAATAGGACCTTTGAGCTCAACGGTAATTAATTAGTAGTGGAAATAATTTCTGGTAGCATCACAGAAATGTAGCAGTGACAATAATACTGTATGCTGTAATCGTACTGGGCAATTAGTGATACAAAACAACTGTTTTACCCTGTGAATAAAAGTATATGTTTTTGTCAATGTACCATAATAACAGAAGCGAAACGCAATATTCTGTCAGGACAATTCACTATTTATGCACAATAAACAAAGGAGCATAGCGCGACAATTTCTGTTCAGCGCCAGACTTGCTTGTAACCTATATCACCAATTATGTTAAGAAAAATGACGCATTAACTACAACAGCAGACTGACCTTCGTGTAAATGTTTGGAGCAGACTAACCTGTGAGCTGGAGTGTTCTGGGACGTTATATTTGATCTTTGAATGGCTGCAATCCAGGCCATCCGTCGCATCTTTGTTACTTTGGAAACATGGCTCGAACAATTTCTCTTCAACGACGTAATCCGATAACAACCGATCTCTTTACCCGTCGGCTTCCCGTGGCTGTCATGCGACCGGCTATTGCAGTTAATAATACAACAGCTTCTTGACATTTTTGTGTTTCTTTTTATCGCTGTGTGACTGATTTCAATTGAAAGCCTGCGTGCGCTAGTACCGCTTGCCACGAGTTCCCAGAATCCTTTGCGGTTCTACCCGTGAATGACGTCACATTTTCAATCTCTATATAATATGCATGTTAAATTTTATATTTGGGGTAAAATATCAAGTCTTTTCAAGTAAACCGGTTCAAGTCCAATTCAAGTCCCAAGTCATTGGTGTAAAAGTCCAAGTCAAGTCACAAGTCTTAGAACATTATTTCAAGTCAAGTCTAAAGTCATAAAATTAATGACTCGAGTCTGACTCGAGTCCAAGTCATGTGACTCGAGTCCACACCTCTGGAAACTGGTTCTTGATTTGATGATATAAGTACTTTTTGAAACTTCAGACATAGCTATTAAATAGTTGCTTAATGATGTAAGATTTAAATAATTCCTCAAGTAGCTAAAAGCGATCTCAATTAATAAAATTTTGTTTGTCGTCATCAAGGTGTTGAACTGTATTGTGGACATGGTAGAAAAGACACGGCGGTCAGTGAGCGTTCTCAGACGATGCCAGGAGTCAGATCGTGAGGAGCTTAACTACTGGAGACGACGTTCGAGCGAGCAGGAAGACCCGCGCAAAGGAGGACCGGCATCTGCTCCATTCTCCAAGACGCACAGCCCTCACTCTTCTGAGTCAGGTGGGCACCGCTGTTTTTTGGGGTTTCGCTTTTGTCAGGGACCAATAACTTTTCATTGTTTACGCTTGCTGCTTTACTACAGTAAATGTTTCATGATTTTCAGAAAGAAGCCAAATTTATATAATGCTTGATGTTGCACATGCTCTAAACTTCATATTTAACCTGCTAGTAACATGTAACATGCAGAAGCCCAGTTTTTTGGGGGGTTAATTAATTAATTATCCCTTAACATCTACTATGTTTTGGGTGTTGGAAACTGCTTTAAGGATTAACAGTTCAATTCGGGTTAAAAGACTGATGTTTCCATTTCCTTTTAAAAGTGTTATTTATTGTGAGATCAGTTCATTAAATGAACTTTAGAATGGGTAAGCAAATGTCTTTTCTAAAGAAATATAACCATGGGTTGTTCACTCTGGGATAATGATGCTAGATAAACTACAAGCATTGTGAATAATAGCACATAATGATCTGGACATTCTGAGATTAATTTAGGCGATGCAAATGTCCAGTCATTTCTGTTTCATAGTCATTACATCATCTAGTGGTCATTAATAGAACTGCGCCGAAGTCACACGTCAGCGTGTTAGTGAGTCCATCCACAGTTAGTCCCTCAGTCTGCTGTGTACTGGCAGTGTTCTTTCTGCGTGCCAGCCTTGCCATCCCCCTGCTGCTCCATAGTCACAGACAGGTGCCAGGATTGGCCTCCGCCATATCGGCCACAGAAGGGCCGTCCTGCCGTCCTGCAGGCACAGAGACCCAGAGCTAGCTGACTCGCCAGAGCACCATCTGGGCTCCCAGTCGGAAAGCCTGCCTGCTTGCCCAGGCTTGGTCTGCTATAGTGGGGGTGTATAAAGGCTTGGTGAAAGAGAAGGGATGTAAATGAAGGCAAAAAGAGAAAGAGGTGGCGAGATCAGCTGTGAGTGATGGAGAAAGAAGCGGAAAAAGGAGATAAGAAAGGCAACAGTATTAGAGAGGCAGAGCCCAGTAGTGAGTTAGGAATGAATTACGATTCAGGGAGACAGATTTGAGGGAAGAAACAGAGTATTGACACAGCTTGATGGTCTGCATTTCTCTCCAAGCCAAACACATTCCTTTCTGAAGCTGTCAGATCGCAGATGCGTCCAGGACTCTGATAACTAACAATAACATTGGTTGTGTGGCCTAGATATTCGGAATTGTTTGCACCAGTGACAGAATAAATGTCAAGATGACAAAGAAACTATTACTGTCTGTCTATCAGGCCTTTTCTTTTATATGCCCCCATCACCTTCAAGGAGTGTCAGCCCCAGTATAAATAAATGAAAATAAATAAATATATGAAGTTTCAAAGCCCCGGCAGGTGCTAATTGCTTCCGTTTCTGCCTCCCCTGCAGACTCTCAGCGTGATTTTGCTCCACGGCCAGGCTCAGCATATGTTACAGATGAAATCTGGAGAAAAGCTGGTAAGAACATGAAACAAAATTAGTATAAAGACTCAACCAGTTGTTGCATTTACAAAGTAATATTTTGACACACTTAGCAGATTGCTGTGTGCTTTACTTATGCAAGTGTGCACAGTAAAAACAAGGTGAGCCCCACCTAAATCTCTTGTCTTCTCTATAGAAGAAGCGGTGAATGAAGTTAAGCGTCAGGCCATGGAAGAGGTTCAGAAAGCTGTAGCAGAGGCTGAGCAGAAAGCATTTGAGATGATTGCTGCTGAGAGGGCCAAGATGGAAAAGACTGTGGCTGAGGCCAAGCGGAAGGCTCAAGAAGATGCCATCATGGTCATTAATGAACAAGAGGACTCCAGTGAGGTGAGCAAGAACTGCAGAGAAACTACAGCAACAAGATGTGTGTGTGTGTATATATGTGTGTGTACATATATGTGTGTTTTATATGTATGTATGTATGTATGCATGCATGCATGCATTTTTAATAGCAATTACAGATTAATAGTGTAATAAAGCAATAACAGTGGTGCAAATGACTAGATTAAAGTGGAAAAAGGCACTGTGTTTATCGTGATGATTCCACACATAGATTTTTCTGAACATGTTGAAGGGCCTCACATGATTTAGTAAAGAGTCCATATGGGACTCGGTGGGAGGGCAGAAAAATTACTCAAAATGAATGCTTTAGTTGCTGAATCTGCTGAGACAGCTGTATGCATACAAGTTCACAATGATTACTCCAATTCATTGCTGCGTTTGCTTCTGCTGCCCCCAAATGGTCCAACAAATTACTGTAGTTTTGTTTTGTAAGGGGTTTATTTAAAAATGAAAGAATACAAATGCAGTTTGTACAAGTGAGAGATAGAAATGAACTATATCTTTCCTCTCTCATTAGTGTTGCTGGAACTGTGGTCGCAAAGCTAGCGAGACGTGCAGCGGCTGCAACGCCGCTCGCTACTGTGGGTCTTTCTGCCAGCACAAAGACTGGGAGAGGCATCACCTCATCTGCAGCCCAGGACTTCAGGCTCAACCCAAACCGGTACCTGCAAGCAGAGTGGCTGCCGTGGCTACAGCAGCACCGGCCGCCACCGTCGTGTCTCCTGTTGGTCTGGCTGGGGTCAAAGTTCCTGACAGTGTGCCTTCAGTCTGCAGTCCAGGTGGGGAGAAGGCTTCAGTCGCTTCGCGTTCATCCACTCCCTCCACCCCTGCCTCGGCCCCTGAGACGAACGGACACTAGGAGGCAAAGGACCTTGGCGGTGCATGTGTCACCTACCCTCTTCAAAAACCGGGAAGAACTGAAACAGCAGCATGAGGGAACTATTTGTGGGTTAAGTTAGGATAACAGATTTTTCAACATACTCTTTGGCAGATAAAAAAGGACAGATTATGGATGACTGTTTGAGTGATATGTCAACTGGGACTTTGGCTTTGGCAAAGAACAGAAGGACTCCTCTTGAATGCATTAATTGGATGAACAGATCTCCCTAGCAGATGGAAACGTGTTTCTCATCGTCCAAAAACCAAAATCTTGGATGTGTGAGGAGTGGAAAAAAACTGATTGATCTCCGTTTGTTCTCTGGTGGCAGCGTGGAAGTTATGAAAGGGAGGCATACGAGAACAAACACAGGAGATTAAAGAACAATGAGGTATAAAGATATTTCCCCCCATGTACCAATATCCTCACTTTGATGTGTATAAATCTAAGCTTGGGAGGAGGTGGTGGTAATTGTAAACAGTGTAATAGTACCAGCGCTAAAACATCTGTCTTCGTCCTGTAGGAAAAATCTGACCGTAGACCACGGAAGAGCCGTCTCCGCAGCTCCGGTGTATACATAAATATTTGCTCGCCAATCTTGTCAGATTATCATATGTGTGAATGTGTGTCAAAGAGTCGTGCTGTCGGTGAATATTGTAAAGCATATGATTATTTTTGTCAAAGCAATACTGAAATATTGTTCAGGTATTTCAAGACCTTTGCATCACCAAAGTCGCTAAAGAGAAAGTTATTGTAATTGCTTGTAACTGTGTTTGTGAAAAAGAGATAATACTACACTAACGCCCACACGTCATATTTACTTTAAAAAAAAAAGTTAAACTCTGGTCATTACTTTTTTTTTTTTTGCCATTTCCAATCATTAGAAGGAACACAGGCAAAGTGATGGTGGTGGATCCAGTAAGCACAGAAACATTCAGTTTGGGCGTTTCTCTGGCTGCAATTTCACTTTGGCACTTGTTCATATCACCAGCTGTGTATGGCAGGTCAGATGTTGCTCAGAACACCTCCACCACTGTAATATTTGCATCAGGGGACAGGAGTGGTATGCTTTCCAGCACCGTTTCCAACAAATACAGGTATTAAGCTATGAAAACGAAATCCGTTTCACTTCAGCTGAAATTTTCACTGATGCTGACAACGCCGTGGTGAAGGTGCAGAGCGCTGACTCTGTCCCACAGAGAATCTCAGGAGCTTAACTGTATTTGTATGTACAGACCGTTCTTGTTCTTTTGTAACAATGAAACCTTGTATAACTTGACGGTTAGGTGAAAGTCAGATGTTTAGTGTGGAAATTTGATTTATGGTACTCTGCTGTTACAACTGAAACTTGCTTGTTTCCATGTGTTGTAAGATGACTTTGTAAAGAATATTATGAGAGAATGCCTTTATTTTGTGAGCCACAATTTTTCCTCTTCATTCTTTGAACATGTTTTTTTTGTTATGAGACATAACTTCATATGGAAATCATATCTTGACATGAAGTATGAAATAAAGAAGTAGAGTTACTTCAAAGCGTTTCCCTGATGTTTGTGCTCATTTTTAGAAATATGCAAAAAAAAAAGGTCTTCCTGGTAATATGCGATAAAGTAAAATGTGTCTATTAATAGAGGTGTCATATATACTCGGTTGATACTGAATTAAGAAATTCTCCTTTTTTCACATAATCACAATCAGCTGCAAATGTTAATGTACGATATTAGAGAGTAGTAGTGAATAAAACGGCTCCTATGTATAAAATATGACTACATAAGTTATTTGGTCATGATATAAGGTATTTTTCTACAATTAGTCAAATAATAGATAATAATAGCAGTAATGAAAGTGCTAAACTGGAGTTCTGAGGTTCTTTCAAAAAGCTGCATGGCAGTGAATTTTATATCCTCTTTGTCTCTTTATTGAATCATTCAGTGAGTCCAGTTTAAAAATGCAAGACACATCTTTGAAGTCTGAAGGTACAAAGTAATGAAGTAAGCTCTTGGTGAGAACGGACTACTCTAAAGTGGGTTGAGTTAAAGTTCTGCCATGTATTATGTATAATGTTTTCCACCTTTGAATTCGATTAATATTCTAGTGATTTTACTGAAGAACAAATGTAGAAAAAAAAGTGATCACGGGAGATTGTGATTCAACGATTTTGTCATTGTCACGTTTAAAGAAATGCAACTCTAAAAAAAAAAAAAAAAGGAAAACTGAGATTGATGCAATAACACACATTACCACAAGGTGGCAGTGTAATCCCTATGTTGATAGTGAAGCCTCTTGATTTCGGTTTAGAAGATTCGGTATGTGGATGAGTCCATTGCAGAATTGTAGTTGTTACAAAAGTATCAAAAAAACTACTAAAAACATGCAAAATATTGTTCGATATATTGCATATTACTAGAAAATAATATTTAAGGCCTAGAAGACAAAATGTCAGTTGGTCACTGCTCTCTCATCTTGTAACTAAACTCACTATTTGCAAAGCAGCTAATAAGCAGAGTAGCTGCAAGGAACACTGAAAAGTAAACTAAAAAAGTATACTTTTACATTATATAAATCATATATTTCAAATCTAAAGCAATCGCTTGACTGATGCTATGATCCTTATTGTCAAAGTAGCTGCAAGAACTAAATTATAGGCACATGTTACGAACTTGTATGTCCATGTGTTTGTTTGTGCAGGTGTTGTTTTTTCTATGTTAATTTAGCTGTGCCAGGGCCCTGTTCCGATTGGTGCGTGGATATACTGCCCCGGCGTGATTGGATCCAGCTGGAGGACCCGCCCATTAAAAGGAGGCTGGAGTGCTACAGCGGTAGAGGTCCTCGCGTTTCTCCTCATCACCCAGCAGTAGTCCTGTGGTAGCCGCTGGCTGCAGTATACGCTTGAAAGTTGTGGAAGTGGAGTGGGTAGGGGTGAGCTGCCGTTTCTTTTGATCACCCGTTTTCTCCTGTTTTGAGTTAGTTAAGGAGGTCAGACTCAGTCTTTATTTTTGACTTTGTTTTGGTAAGGTCAGGGGTGCGGGATTTGTGTAGGTTTGTTTTGTTTATTGTTTTGGCCTTGGCTCACCCTGAAGTGTTGACACTCCCGTTTTGGTTCTCTTTATTCACATTGTAAATAAATCACCTCACATCTAACGGATTTGTTTCGTGTGACTGCTTGGGTCTTGGGGGGGAAGCGAGTGCCTCGCTCATGTTATGGCCTGGCCCTAGACGGGTCGTAACACACAATATAGACAGTCTTCTTAACTGCTGACCTTCCACTAAGCAGGGATTTCTGTTCGTTTGCCTTGTCCTACTGACTTTAAGTATTAGTAGTAATAGTATGATTATAAAGAGATTTTGTTGCTCATTAGTTGAAAGGAAAATTAAACATTACCTCATCTCTACATGTAACAGGATGCTCAGTATATTAATTCCCAGTATAACTGGGAATCAATAAAGACGTTTATGTGTACTGTGTAGGAGCACTCCCTATTTAGACATGAAACTGTTTCTGCTGCTTCTGTAAATACTATTCTTTTGTTCTGTTTTGCATATCCAATGTTATTTTTGGACTAATTTTCCATGAGTTTCTAGCTCTTGCACTACAAGTATGCTAGAAGAAAAAGTAGAATCAGCAAGCAATCACAGTAGTGATAGTGTCAGACTGTTTGTGTACATGTGCCAGTCTTTGTTGTGGATAGAGGGGCATCTCTGTGTGTGGTTAGCTTGCTTCTTGGCTCTCTCACCACACTGTTGTAGTGCTTGTGGGGAGATACTGGCTTAATTATGTGTCTGGTTTCTGTCCCAACTTTTTGCCTGAGGCATATTAATAGAAGTCACTTAGGATTCATCATCTTTTTCAGAACTTTCCTTAGAGACAACTCACATTCCCTCCATCATAGTCTGTCTGCCCTTTGATAAAATTTGCTAATGGTTTTTGACAGCACGCTATTATCAACACTTAGTATTGTTCAAGGTCAGCAGTGCTTTACAGTAATCTACTCGGAAACCCGTTTTTGTACTTTGCTAGTGCTGTGCTTGACCTGCATCAGCCGCTGCATGAAATTTAGCTTCATATCCTAATCTATGTAAATCTAACTGCATGGGCTAATAAATTCCACTCATAGCAGAACCCAAGTGAGTATGAGTCTTTAAGTCAACGAGGACAAGTGACTCAGTATTTCAGAGGCAAGATGCCCTCTGAACACGTTACCTCCCACACAATCAAGTCTCCAGCTCGAAAGAAATGGAGATACTGAGGCATGAAATGGGACAACAGCTGCTGCATTTTCAACTTTGTCCCCAAGCCTAGGTATTTCTGAGCAGGTTACAGCTCAAGACGGCAGACATACACAACAAATGTACAATGATTGATGTATAAATCTGTGAAGACAATATTTTTATTTTTATGTAGAGCTTTTGCTTGTCTGTTTATTTTTATTTATTTATTTTTATTTATTTATTTGGGGGGGGGGGGGGGGTTGGGTTCCTTGTTAGAGATCAGGTTTCTAAGAGAAGAAACATTGGCAGACAATATTTAAAATTTCTGACAGTCGTACCTTTATTATTTTGCGTTGACATTGTTTAAACTTTTCTGCTATCCACCATAAACCAGAAGGGAAAAATACAGAGAGGTGGCACAGGATTTGACTTTAGGTGCCTTTTGAGTGTTGCCTTCAGCAAAAGAACGTAACATAGGTGGGGAGGGGGGACTGAAAAGAGAACAATGAAACGGGACAACAGATGTCGTTTGGTCACCTTAGCCCTAGCCCTTGGCTTTTTGAAGTGATGAGCTGTGTTCGCACACATCAGAGCCAAGGGCACCTGCCTGAAAGAGCATAAAAAGACCCTTTATTCTATGCTGCTCTGAAGGAGATGAGCACAGAGAGGCGGCGGCAGCATTCTTCGGATTCAAAATAACAGTACAAGGTTTTAAATTTCACTTTGGCTATTCATTGGTGTCCCTTTCAACACAAAGAGAAACATGTTTCACAACCTGGAATTTAATTAAAGGAAACTAGTACTTTAGTAAAGAAATGATAGAGTACATAAATATGTTAGAGCTCACTGTCCATCTTTTTGTTTATTAAAACCATTGCAGTGAGTAATATTTCAAACCAGAAATATATATAAACTAAAACCTATTAAAATGAAAGAAGCACTCCCGAGCTCATGTTATTTCTGTATCATGCTGGCATATGTAGTGTGACTGCAAGGAGAAATCCCCTGATGCTCAAGGGTTGTATTCTGAATGAATAACACATACCCCTGTGGTTTCTGTATATACATTGCTCATCCACTGCGTCTGCTTGCACAGAATCCCAATTGTCTGTAAAAATGGCATAGACAATCCCTGCTGTACCTCAAAAATAGACAATAAATAAGGTGACCTACCTTATTTATTGTCTATTTTTGCATCCACTGTCTGTGCAGTGAAGAATCAGCAGAACTCATTTCTCTTGTGCTGCAGGAGTTAAAGAGGAGCTGGATATATTCTGTTGAAGACTGCAGAAGAAATGCGGATACTATCTTTAATAAACCTCAAAAAATGCACAAATCAAACCTCTTGCATATAGTGATCAGTTTGGCCAATTCAGTGTATTGACTTTTATTAATAAGTTAATTATTTCTACATCTAATATTTGCCATGGGTCTTCAATTAAACTAACACAGAATATCCAGGGGCTAAGGGGGACCTTTTCAGTCATGTTAAAGAAGAAAAACCCAGAAACCATCACTGCCTTCATCATCTGGATAGGGAACTTCCCAGACTGGAATTCCAGAATGACAGAGATGTTGCTGAATCTATTGTACCTGAAATAGCTGGGTCATGCCCTGGTCATGTCACACATGAAAAGGAGAGCTATTGAAGTTACGTTCCAAGCTCTAATCTGAGCAGCTATGACCCTTGTAGGAGTGAGGAAAACTCCACCCAGCTGACTACCCAGTACTCAGCTGGAATATCCTTTCATCAAAGGTTACTCCTGAAACAGGCAGGAAGGTGCTGTTTGCATAGCACAAGGCAAATTGGTAGCTGTCTTTTGTGTCCAGTTAGCTTTAGTTGTTTTTGGTCATTTCTGGTCTTTGTACTGTGAGAGCTTGGTTTGTATTGCCAGCAGTAAGTCAAACTGGGCAGAGGAGGATGCATTTTGTCACAACTTCTCTTCATAATATTTATGGATAGAATTTCTATGTGCTGTCACTGGGTAGAGGAAGGAGGCTTTGGTGGTTTCATCTCGGCTTTTTGGAGATCATGCAGTTAGCTTCATCAATTCATGACCTTCAGCTTGTACTGGGATGTTTTGCAGCTGAGTGTGTGGTTTTTGTCGCAGATGAGAATAAGCTCCTCCAAGTCCAAGATAATAGTTCTCAACTGGAAAAGGGTGGAGTGCCCAGTCCAGGTAAAGGATGAATTGCTGCCCAAAGTGGAAGAGTTTAAATATTTCCTTGTTCATGAATAAGGAGAGAGTCGAACAGGAGATTGACAGATGGGTGCTGTTTGCAGTAATGTGAACATTGTAATGGTCTGCTGTGTTGACCAAAGAGCTGAAACTGAAGCTGTCGATTTATATGTCAATCTGCATTCTGACTTTCAGTGATGGTCACAAGTTCTGGCCAGTGGCCGAGAACATAAGACTACTGATACAAGCAGTAAATGAGCTTCCTCTGGGTTATCGCTCAGCCATGAGGTGAGGAGCCAGAGTGAGGTGGTTTGGGTATGTGACCGGGATGCCTCCTGAGAGCTTGTCTTGTGTCTTGTCCTAGAAAGAGGTGGTGAAAAAGCCCCAGAGCAGACCCACAACATGCTAGGAAGATCTGTGTGTGTGTGTGTGTCACTCTCTCGCTATCTTTGTGAGGACCGAAATCTGCATTCTACTATACTTGTGAGAACCAACAGTCACTTGTGAGGACACACACACCGGTCCTCACAAGTTTGAAGGCCTTTTTGAGGCTCAAAATGCGGTTTTAGTGTCAGGGTTACAATTAGGTTATGGTTAGGGTAAGGGTTAGGGTTAGGCGTTAATTTTTAATGGTTAGGGTTAGGGTAAGGGGCTAGGGAAACCATTATGTCAATGAAGGTCCTCACTAAGATAGCTGAACGGGGTTGTGTGTGTGTGTGTGTTTATTTCAATTATTTTTTACCAGTATAAAAATTACCCTGACTAGTTTCATCATATAAATACAACACAGAAAAAAGTTTACTTGAAATTACTGAGAACTGAGTGATACCAGAATCAAAGAATGTTAAATAAGCTGATAGGCCAGCAGTCCATGAATATAAAATACGTTGGTACCACTTCAGTCATTCCAATTACTCTTTGCCCATGCTATATCATTTTCTTAACACCTGAAGAAAAGATACAGCACAGCATTTTATAACAGTTCTATTAAAGATGCATACAGAGGCTGCAGTTTTTGTGGGAGAATTTAAAACAAGGAAAAAATAATATTTGCAGATTATCTTTCACTATATGTAAAAAAACGTGTATTTTGTTTGGGCTGACACTGGGAAGATGGAAATGTTTCACTTCAAACATCAACTTGCTTTGTTTTCTGTCATAACAGCAATTTTTAAAAACACACCCTTCGCTTGCTAGTTGCTACCATAATAACAGTGGATGTAGTGGTGACACTCACCCCTCAGCATTTTGAAAAGCTGAAGTGGAATAGGGGGTGGGGGTGCGTATCCTCTGAGCCTACATATTCATTCTGCCTTAACAGCAGACAGCCTGCCTGAGAGGAGGCTTGGGATGAGATAGGGCTTCAGTTTGCCAGCATCAGTCTTGCAATCAAATATTACAGCCCAGCAATCAATGCATGGAACCTTTGAACACATTTGTGTTCACTTACAAGTATGGCACAAACATTTTCCACAGTTACACATTTGTGTTGTAAAAAGACACTGGCTGAAAGGAAGGTTCTGGACTTTGATTTTGATTTAGAGCTTATAATAATCTAATTACAAAGGAAAAGGAAGCATACACACTACATTTCTTTTAAACTTTCTGTGTGTTCTGTGTAGATTTAAAATACTTTGACCATTTTTCACATGTAAAAGTGCATTGCTGTTCACACCTTGATTAAACACAGTGTGATGCAAGCTGTGATGAAGTTACAACCACATGTAGTTGGAAACCACTGGAGTGAATTTTGTAGCTTAGACGTTTCACGTTTGGATGAACCGGGTCGGGCAAGTTTAAATTTCAAGTTCTGCCCTTATTTCAAATCACTGCAGGAAGTTCACGGTTCAGGGAACACTGATAGTAAAATTATTGCCAGAGGTAGAGGGAGAAGTTTGGATGCTCCCTATTTGTAAGCCTCACAATTTGCCCCTCTTCTTGTCAGATTGCCATATGGGTTATTTGAATTCACCCCAGTTATGTTCAGACATATCCCTATCTGTTGTCTGCAATCAATTCAGACACAGACACAATCACAGAGAATTTCTTAGCCAATTAAGCCACTGACCTTTTCTTTAGAGTAAGCAAAGTTTTGTGTGTTCAATAAGTTTGCTAACATGTCAGCGTGTGTTGTGTTCTTGTCATCTTGCTGGCTGCTATAAGCTGGTGAACCTAAAATACCACATCATCAGAAATCAATGTCATGAAAGTTCATGTAGTTATTTTTCACTCATTTTTTCCACTCTTTCAGCCAACATCAACTCCTGATGGATATATATACATACTGCTCTTTAGCTTGTTCAATATATTCCCTATAGGCTTCTTTCCACTGTTAAGCCAGTTTAAAGACCTTTCATATTGTTTTTGCTTATTTATTTTTGGTCTGGCACTTACATTCCCCCCCCCCCCCCTTTCCTCTGCAGATCTATGATCCAGCCATTTGAGAATTAATGAAAAAAAGCAGTTATCTTTCATTTTTATTAAAGTTGCTTTTCAGTCATTTAGCTGTGTACATTGCCAAACCAAAGCACAACATAAATATGAATATATGTAATTTCTATATGTACAGATGGTATAAACTCCACCATCATCAAAATAAATACATGATGCATTAAATACATTTTTTTCTTTTATAACTTAGTGATACAATGAAATCTTCTCACAAAGTATTATTTATTTTAAATATGCATGTTTTAAGATATTTTTACATTTGAGACTGATAATGTGTCTCAGACTGAAGAGATGCACTGCAACTAATAGCAGACCACTAGTACACTGTATCTAGCAATAGAGAAATGTCAGGGCAGGTGTGGTCATTTTAATAGCATTTTTGGCATTCTGTGCACATAATAGTAGGATAGCAAAATGAAAAAAAAAAATACACTGCTACACTATAATACAGCATGTACAGCCAGGATGCGGCCACATCAACATGCATGTTTAGGCTACAGTAACCTTTCATCTCCTCATCCTCTCCGCTTTTTCATCCTTATCAATTGTGCTCAACAGTAAACAACTCATCAAAATACACAAAACCCTACTGGTACTGTAATCTCATTCCAATTTGCGTGTGCTCTAGTAGCCTACATTAGTGTCTTTTTGGTTTCCATCCATTGGCATAATATCAGACAAACACTGCAAAAAAAGGGAGGCCATACCACAATTGAGACAAGGGGGAGAAAATTCATAGAACGGGTTTTGCGTTGCAGAGAATCAGTTACTTTCAGGTCAATAGTAGCTAGTGTGTGCAACTATCCCTTTTCATAAAGCGGCACAATAATGAGCAGTCCAAGACAGGAACATGAAAAGATGCTGCTGGAGAATGCTGGATGACGCCACTGTCTCGGTCTCCTGTTGATTTCAAACACGTGGATGTCTTTTGAAATGTTCTGTATGTGTGTGTGTGTGTTTGTGTGTTTGTATGCGTGCAAGAGTACATGTGGGTGGGTGGGTTGATGCGCCAGCGTGCCTTTGTCCGTGTGACAGTGTAGGCAGTAGATGTGACATTCTGGATTTAGTTGCTAGTTGTTAGTCATAATCCACCAGGAAGCTGGAGAAACACACATAAATCGAGAAAGTTTGGCCAACTCACACCAAAATGATATACAATGAAAGGTCAACAGTGTTCAACAATCAAACAGTCTACTCCAATTTTTGTGTGTGCGCAAAGGCTGTGTTGCTGTTTCAAACTGTCCACTGATTTTATGTTTCACCTGGTGAGCTTTTAAGTCTATAACTACTTAAGATGTAAATAGATACCTAGTTGTAAATCAATAAAGTCTGGCTTTCAGACAACTGACCAAAGAAAAAGAAGAAGAAAGAAAAGTGCAGAGAAAAAAAAACAGCTTTTAGGGTCAGCAGATTGTTTTGTTTTATATATTTTTAACTTTATTGATTCCTAGGTCGATCCCTTCCTCCTCTTCTTACATTTTATAAACTATCCTCTCTCTTCCTCTTATCATTGCCATCTGCCCTCACAAGAATCCCCCAGCAACCAACACCTTAGAAGCAGCTAACAGCTACTTGAATAAAAATACTTTTCTTAACCCAAACGCACCTCTTCGCATAGAGTTACATATGAAACAATTTCTTTTTCTCAAAAGTAATGAAACAACAGTAAAGAAAAGTTAAGTAAAAGAGTTTAATAAAGTGCAGTTATACACGTATTAAATACAATCTTATTGCTAACGTGTGAAGACACATTTCCCAATGGCCTCTTACTTCTCTTCATCTGAACCATTTTCAGTGTAAAGGATTTTACCTGTTTCCAAACCTCTGCTCTAGCCTCAAGGCATAACACAGTATTTGTACTGTCACCTCAAAGCAGGAAGGCCCTGGGTTCAAATTCACCAGCTACGGGGAGCTTAAGCCCCCTGTGATGCTTACCCACCAGGTTGCCCTAACAACCTGTAGATGTGTACTCTACCTCCTTCCCCATGACAACTGACTCAGGGGCCACAACAGTTTCTTTACGGTTGTGAACCTTAAATTCGAACCCATGCTTCCGAGCAGTGTCATTTTAAAACTGGTCTTGAGCTACAGTTCTTCAGGCTCTCTGAAGGTCGTTGAAAGTTTTTCTTTGGACATTGGCTGCTTTTTTCACTCATTTTCAGTCCAGTTCTTCTACCATTTACAGAGGAGTGTTTTTTTTCTTAACACTAACCTAAAAATCATCACACAGTTTGAGAGGCATAAAATAATACTTTTGCACCAATAGGAGATTCCCAACGAGCTTTAGCCAAAAAGCTGGCATATCTCAACATGGTGTGCAGAAGAAAAAGTGGCAGGCCTAAAAAAAAAGAGAAAATATCTACAGCAGATGAACAGTTACTGAACATCATGTCCTTAAGAAATTTTTTAACATGACAGTGATCATAAACTTACTGACAATCCAATTAAATAATACCTGAAAAACACACAATGGAACACTAGGACTCATTGACAGACCTCCCCAGAGCCTGGACCTCAACATTATTGAAGCAGCGTGAAATCATCTTGACAGAGAGCAGAACAAAAGGCAGCCCACATGCAAAAAAGAGCTTTGAATGTCCTTCTAGAAGTCTGGCGAACTGTTCCTGAAGACTACTTTAAGACATTGCCAGAAAGCTTACCTAAGAGAGTTCACACACTTTATACCAAATACTGACTTTTAAGCTTGTTAGAATCACTCTGTTTTTCCCTCATGTTTGGTATTTCCATGTACATTTGCACATTTCAATAAACTGCTGAACCTACTTTTCTTTTTCCTAGAAAAATTCAAAGAAATGAGGGGTGGCTCAAGATATTTGATCAGTACCGTATGCCTATAATAGTCAGCAAGCTTACGTGACATACCAGTCAGAGATGTGGATGTAAACAACTGTGTACGGTAACCTAGTAACAAGCACAACCCATACATCCCACACAGTTAAATCAGCACTGCAATGGAGCTAAGAGGCAAAAATAAATATTAACAGCATTGGCTTGATGGCTTCTGAAGAATTTTTATTTGTTTCCTGTAGCTAGTTATTCAAATGTGAAGACGAGAGAAATGAGATGAGACCCACTGCAGCCTCTGCTGGACTTTTCCATGTGTTGAGGAGTCAGCGATGTGATGACGAACAAAGTAAATATGTGCGTCACACAGAAAATCGCTTTTCTAAATGTGTTCATAATTGACTTTTTTAAAAATATTTATGCATGTGTCTGAAAGAAAACAGGCGTATGATAATAATGGATTGCATTTATATAGCGCTTCACAATTCCACTATTTATTCACTCTCACACACTGGTGGAGGTAAGCTACAGTTGTAGCCACAGCTGTCCTGGGGCAGACTGACAGAAGTGAGGCTGCCATATCGTGCCATCGGCACTTCACCGGTAGCCGAAGTGTCTTGCCCAAAGACACAACACAGAGCTGGGGATCGAACCAGCAATCTTTCAGTTACAAGATGAGCTTCCCAGCCCCCTGAACCACGGTCACCCATATATATCTCGCACTTACCTTACCCTGATTTCTGTGACTTGCAAACATGTTATCTAGTGTTTGTATCTCCTTTAGGCTAGTTAGAGAAATCCATTATTTTCCATTATTCAATCCATTATTTTGCACTGTAAATGAATTATTGCCTGGAATTATGAATGTGCTCACATATGCATAGTTTGACACTTTAGTGCACCTTAACACATCTAAACCTAATGTATTAACTTAGTAAACACCTTTAGAGTGATTAACACAGTAACTAAACTTACTTTCAGCTAATGTTAAATGACCACAGTACTAGTTACAGGGATACCAGATACAGGGGTGAATAGTTATCTAGTATGTGCACCTCGAAAAAATATTTTTATTAGTTAGTATCGTCTGTTTGCGCACAACAGTAGCGCTAGCACAGTGAAAATCATAAATAAAATGTAGGTTCACTTCTGATAAACACAACACCAGTAGCAACTATTTGAGTTTTGAGGGAAAAGGCTCCATTACTCCAAACACTATTAAGCTCCAATCACACTGGCCTTTGAAATGGTTAATAAAAAAAATCACATATATGTTGCTGTCTGCTGCTTATTTGTTGCCTTCTACATACACATAAATCCACATTAAACATCAATTAATATTAACTATTTAGATTCAGAGTCTAGCTATAACCTCCTTCACAAACATTGACATAGCTGCTGCAGGACAACAACTGAACTGCAAATTGACATAGAAGCTCAGCAACCTCGCTTTTATATATGAATATAACAAGAATACAACCAGTTGAGATGAGTCCCCAAGTGCAAAGAGACTCATCCTAGGTGTGTTGTTGGTGCAGACTAACACAGATTGCCTGCAGCGTGCACTCTGGAGGCAATTGTAAATTATTTCTAAGCCAATCTCTCTGAAAGTGATAGCAGTCTGTCCAAGCTGGCCTGCAGCTGTTTAAAGACTCCCATCAGGTCCTGCCTCCCTGAAAATTGTGTCCTAGTGATCAATGGTGTTGCACAATCAATGTCCAAGCAACCAGTTAGTCGCCACAATTACTTGTAATTGGTCGCTATATGCAAATAAATTCAGCGATACTAGGAGCACAATATATGATTTACATTTCTCATATCCAGGCAGGTTATTTTTCTAAAGAAATCACTAAAAAAAAGGGGAAATAGGGAAACTGTTTGAGTAACCTGGCCAAACAACTGCCATGAAATCATCAGAAGAATGACAGATCATAGAACCAGTGAGCAAATGGATATAAAGAAAAGCAAGAGCAGCTAGCACTCTCTCAGTTGGAAAAAGTCTAAAATGCATCTGCTTCGATGCCAACAATGGACTTATGAGTCATAAATGGACATCATCATCAAGCAGCTCAAACATATCTTGATGTATGTAGACTATAAATATCTTCAGGGTATTTTTCTAGGGACAAGCACACATATAAATCAGATTTAAACCGACAGCATAAATATATGTGGCTTTCATACAAATATTTTCACAATTTTGGAGGTTTGGCCACATTTTTCATGCACTGATTGCACATTAAGCAGAGATTGCAGGTTTTCTAGAATAGTATCATTTTAGTTTCACATACACTACAAATCCTGCTCTCCCAGTCACACATATACAAACCTGGGAGCAACATAGTGGATACTACTTCAGCATCCTCCAACATATCAATAATGCAGCGTTGGAAGTCTTTACTGCTGTTAGACTGAAGATAGCTGTGGACACAGACAACAACAGAACAAAACAGACCTGTGTGTCAATCAGCTGTTGATTTTGTTGAAATACATCGTAGCAGACTTGATATTATTTAAAATATAATTTTTAAAAAAAAATCTTGTACATCATGTACATATTAGCAGCAAATAAAACAACAGTTTATTGATTTTCTCTGCGACATCATGTTTTAAAGGTTTCAAAAACTGAATAAATATGAGCACGTACAAAGTTATATGTGCTCAGAAAAAAATCCCTTATTACCAAAAGTCTTTTGGATTTTTTTCTTGCAATGTTCCAACTGATAAATTAATATATTCATTGATATGTGTGCAGCACAGATACCCTTTAAAGCATTTAAGCTGCTTTCTTGTGTGTGTGTATGTTTTAGTGCGTCTGTGCGTCTGTGTTTGAGTATGCGAACTGAGAGCTCGGCCATCTGCTCATCTTCAGTGGTGGGGAACATTTCCATCAAAAAGTTAAGAGTGCCAAACCGTCTGCCAATATCTAACACACAAACGCACACGCATGCACACACAAACACACCATACTGACCTCATCCAGGAGAGGCGGTCTTGCCAGAACTCATGCATTATGTAACACGACTTTCCTGGGAGCTTCTGAACGGACACACTGACAGCAAGATCGAGAAGAAAAGTAGAGTGGGGCAAGAAGAGGATACAAAGTGAAACAGAGTTTGCACTCAGCAGGGATAAAGTACATGAAAACTTTGAATCTTTTGAGGGATGTCATTAAAATTAGGCAAGACAAAAGCACAACATCAAAACCAAGTTCCAAAGTGTTGTTTTAGTTATGTGAGCGATATAGTCACTTTTTGAACCAGTAAATCGTTATTACTTTAGATGTAATTTGTATTATGCTGCTCACAGTTATGGACCACGTATACTGGCAATTGCTCAGTACTCCAGGAGTTTTCACAGCAGCAGAGTCCCATGCTTTGATTCAAACATGCATTGCTTTTCCTGGAAACTAGCAAGACACTCACTGCAGGTTGTCAGAGTGAGCTGAGGTGGCGTCAATGTAGCTCTTTAGAACTTTCTGGAAATTGTCCAGATTGACATCAGTCACTGACATCTGCCTCTGAACCAGCAGGATATTCTGTTGGCAATAAGACATCAGACAGAGAAAGGGATAAAAAAAAAGAGATTAAATGACCAAAGATCTCACTCTGTGTGTTTGTGCCCTTGTATGTCTGTCTTTGTGAGGACCTTTTTGAGATTTGCACGTTTAGGATGATGACATTTGTTTAAAGTGGTCAGCTCTTTGCTGAGGACTTAGTGTTGGGGTTCACAATAGATTGTTAGAGGAGACGTTTATATTAGGTTAAGGGTAGGTTAGCATTTGGATATGGGGTTTAGATTATGCAGTATGTGATACATTTGGTTACAAAAATTAAAAGTCAATTCAGGCATGAGGATAGATGGCATCAAGATGGATACTTTCAGAGCAAATATGTACTGATATCACCATCCATCACATCAGATGACAAATAAATTCAAATAGATAAGTGTTATTTCACTTAGCATTACTCTCACTTCAGTAGATTTGGTTGTGATTGTGAATGTTACCGAAATCCTGGTTTTAATGAAATTCATAGACATTTCACAATTTAAAATACCAGAAAGTGATTACAGAATACTGATACTAGAGCTGGGCTACAATACCTATGTTGCCATGACTCCTCAGTTTTGATTTTCTCAGTACTTTGCCACTTTCTTTATATACTGACGACAATAGCTGAAGGCTTTTTATTCTGAAAACATATCTCAAGTTTCTTAAATGCTTTCCATGGCAGTCTATCGACTTTCAATAAGAAAGGAGAAAAAAGACAAAAAAATCATTTTTGTCACTACCCGAGTCAGATGGAGGTGGATGGTATTGCCTATTATATAAGTTACAGTGCTCGTAATATTTAAAAGCGGATGACGCATACAGAATCCTTGTAAAGTAATTTCACTGTATTATTTTCTACCAAATGCGATTACTGCATTTTTTCATCGTTCCAGAGAGCAAAAAATGCTCTACATTGTCAGGTGAAAAATTATATTCAGCTCTAAGAGTTAACACACTAAAAAAAATCTGTTTTACAAAACATGGGTGACAAACTTCTGTGATTTAGGACTAATGAGTAAGACTCTTTGAACTTGTTACAAGCAGAAGATCTAAACTCCAACACTAAAAGAAGTCAAAAAGGAGACAATCTGCCAATTATACATCTTACAACAGATGTTGTTCAGATGTTACCTTTTCAAATCAGACAATTTAGAAATGACTCTCTCTTATTCTTGATTCAATGAGAAAGTGTTGAGAAAACAAAGCATCACAACTTGCCTTTTTTCCTGTATAACATTTTATCAAATACACAAAACAAAATACACGATTAATTTGAATGACTGGTAGCAATTATTGTAGTGTTATAAACTTGATGAGATGAGATAGAGAAAAAAAAAACAAGAACATGATCCAATTCTGTATATCCATGTATTGTGTTTATGTTGAGTAATGCACATATGAGAAAAAATATTTGCTATTCAACTAGAGCTGTTTTAATGAGCAAAGGTCAATCAAGATACTGTAAGTATAGACAGAGTCGTCCTGTAAAGCTGCAGTGGCTTCAGCCACAAAAATATCATATTTCAGAATTTGTGGCCATAAACAGTATGCAAACTGTTTTTTTTATTGTTTGTGTGTTTTTTTAGTGACAAAAACGTGAAACTTCACCTTGAAGTCCTGTGCCAGCCTATAAGAAGGTCACAAGAAAAATACAAAAATTCTGCTTCAGTGCTGACTTACAGACTTGTATGTACTGGCCAGTGTGTCCTCCTTAAGTGGCTCCAACTTGGGACTCTGAAAGAAGAAGGTAACAGATAAGAGAAGAAGTTAATGTCTCTCAGTATCAAAGATCAGTTTAACTTAAAAAAAAAATCAGAGTGATACTTGAAACAAAGCTAAACTCCCATATTGCATTTACAATAAATTCCTAAAGGTTACTTTGGCATTTTTAATTATACTGTTATAGTTTTTAATTATATAACAATGCAGAAGTTATAAAATGAACAAAAACACACCGAATAACCTAATTTACACATTTATTTGCACAGGTGTCTAAGAACTGATAAATAGGATACATTTTTTTTTTTTCCACAGTGCACGATCTGATTTTTCTTTGGTTTTATGTAATTTGTCACAATCTTTCACAACAGCTACTTGTCCAAAGCAGGGTAATAAAGGTAACAAGTAGAGAATAGAAAATTTTCAATTTTTGGAACCATATCCTAGTGATGAATGTAGTCTATGAGAGTATTATGTTATTGATAATAAAATATAATAAATGAAAAAGAACAACAAGCTCTCTGTGATAAAGGTTACGGTTCTTGTGTGTGCACATTTACGAACACATAAAACATAACCTTTGAAGCACAAACTCATTCTGCTGCATTTGAGAGAGCAGTGAATATGAGGGAGATGGACAGAAGAAGTGTGTGATGCTGGCAGCACTGAGGTGTGGGGATGGATATTGCACTCAGTACATCCTGCAGGTTATGAATTGCTTTGATATTGCTCTCTGAGTCTCTCTGAGTTGACAAAACTGAGGAGAGAAAAATGGTCCAAGTGAAAGGATGAACATTAGAAACTGTGAAAAGCAGGAGTTAATAAACAAAAGAACAGACAGAAGAAAGGAGATGGAGCATAAGATGAGGCAGTAGAGCGTGAAAAAGGGTTTGGGATGATGTAGTGAGAATGGGTCACATGATGAGAGCGATGTGACTTTGTGTTTGACAGACAAAGATTGTAGAATTCCATTTAGAAAAGCAGTATTTTATCTTGCGAGTCTAACCATTTTCTTTTTGATCACACACACAATGAATATATAAAAATGTACAATAAACATCATAATCAACAATTCAGAGATGAAACATTTCTGATTGAAAATATACTCCATGTTTGGACTGTTTTTTTGCACCTGGTTGCATACTGATAAAAAAAACAATATTAAATGGTCTAGTTGTTGTGGATTTCTTTGATGATATGTATAATCTGAAATCATTTATACTTGTATATACCCATATACTAGGGGTGCAACGATACACAAAATTCACGGTTCGGTTCGGTTCGATACTTTGGTGTCACGGTTCGATATTTTTTCAATACAAAAAAAATGTTCATGCCTTTTTAATTTGTCATTTATTAAACTTATAAATATATATTTTAACTCAAAAGTACAGTTTTTAAATTTAATGTTGCTGAAACAAAAGTAATTAAAAAAATTAATATCTGATTGAGGAATCACTCATCTTTGGAAAAGAGAGTTTAATACAGAGAAATGGCTCTTTCCAAAATAAAAGCAATACTATACACTTCTTCTGGGCTATATTCTCAGCAGCATATTGTAGCGGGTCAGGGCTGTTCGGGGTTCTGTTTGTACAGTTATGTTTTGTTTATGTTGCCATAGTGATGGGTGACGCCCTCTCGCTGCGACGGTGTGTCCTTCCGGGGTCAGAGGGCGCCCTGTGTGTTGTTTTTTTTTTAACTTTATTTAACAAACAATGAGTATACAACATACAAAACAGATGAAGTATACAAAACAACAGAACATGAACACAAAAAGCCAAGGGTAAAAGAAAAAGGTAACAATTATAGGAATACACACAAAATTTCACATACATATATTGTTTTGAGAGCCTTTTTGTTGGTGGAGTCTGATATTGATTGTATGTACATTTCCACATGGGCGCCCTGTGTGTTGTTGTTGTTGCTGTGCGGTTGCCGCGCTGCGCCAAAAGAAGGCACCTGGGAATTTGTGTGGGGTAATGGGGTCGTCGGGGACGACTGACCCCTTAGGTGGGGGCTATGTAGCGGGTCAGGGCTGTTCGGGGTTCTGTTTGTACAGTTATGTTTTGTTTATGCTTGCCATAGTGACGGGTGACGCCCTCTCGCTGCGACGGTGTGTCCTTCCGGGGTCAGAGGGCGCCCTGTGTGTTGTTGTTGTTGTTGCTGTGCGGTTGCCGCGCTGAGCAGTTAGCTAGCGGCAGTGTTCTTCTGCAGATGTCAATAAACGGCTGTGCTCCCTGGCTAGCTCACGGGAAGCAAGACCAAACGACACCTCCGTCTCCTCCTTGTCTGAGCTCGCCACAATATTAAACATATCAGGTCCCCATAAGGAGAATCATGTGCTAACGGCTGTCTAAATGACTCGGGTAAAGTTTGTAGCATGCTTGTTGTTGTTTTTGTCTGCTTCCACTTGTCTTTGCACTAGGATGATGTCGGCGTAAATGTGCAGTCATATTCGTTGTGTTCCCACTAGTGCTGTCAGCGTTAATCTCGTTGAAATGATGTTAACGCCACAACACGGCAAATCTCCGTTAACGAGCTACCCTTGATCGCCCGTGCGTGGGGCTAGACGGGCTAGACGGCCAACACGTTAACGAGCTAACTGCGCTAACACACTAGTTCCCACCCATGTAATTGAGCATTGCGTGGCACATCCAACATACTGTTTTACTTTAGTCCATGACACGCTTACCTTCAGGGTCATACGTCACATGAAAACCAAAATAATTCCAAACGCCAGATCTGAATGAGGGTGGGGGAGGTTCAATTTGCCATGTTGCAAGGAGAGCTTAACTTCTGTCTCGCTAGCTTGCCCTGCGCTCTTCCTTCTGGCAATGCTGTCTGTGTTGAATGCTCAGTGGATCTGCGCTCGACAGTGCAACCTAGGCGGAGTAGTCGAACGCAGATTCACTGAGCGCTCAACACAGACAGCATAGTCAGAAGGAAAGTTGATAAAATAAATTACAAATTTTGTATTGTTCGATACATATGCGTACCGAACCGAAAGCACTGTATCGAACGGTTCAATATCGATACGAGTATTGTTGCACCCCTACTATATACCTATACCGTGTACAGCTGCCTTGAACCTGGCACTCGACGTGTTGTTTTTGGAATTCACTTTGGCCATAAAACTGTCAAAAGGACTAATTGAAATGATAGATGATAAAGGTCTGGGAAGAAAACCCAGAAAGTTATGTAAGACAAGTCCTGACGATCAAAAAGAGAACAAATATATGTAAGATCGACATATATGGATTGTTGAAAAACACTGACAAACATATTAAATTGATATTTGTAAAATTGGGAAAATACAAATAGTTTAAACTTAAAACCAAATAAGTGAAAAGTTACCCAGCAACAGGAGGAGGGGTTATGGTCACCTATAAAAGAAGGGTCAGATATATGCCTCCCTCCACCTTATTCTGTCTGTGTCTTTGTACTCTGTGGTTTTCTTTACTTGCTTTGCTATGTGTTCTGTTCTGTATACTGTGATGTACTGTTTTGCTGTTCATATGATTCTGTTCAATGAATTGTGCTTCAAGAATTCTACTCTTTTCTAGAGGATCTATTTGAGTGGTTTTATTTTAAAAAGCTGGATCTCCACGTCATTGGCTGGATAATGTTTTTCATGTTGGCTTTAAAGTCCTGTGAGTATTTTATAGATGATGCTACAGAGACAACCACAAATCTAAAGAGCCGTTTTATTTCTCATTATAAGGGCTAATATTCTGTGGCTCGAAGCAAAATTATGTTTGAAAAAGGAATGCATTAGGGATTTCTATTTTGTACATTCTCTGCATAATTCATCACCGGTTGTTTAGTATAAAACATGTTCAGAAAAAAAGGAGTGGGAAGGGCTTTATTGTCTGATATATTATTTTATTTCTTGGTTAATTCCATTACCGGTTCAACAAAGTTAATGGATTCAGTGCTGATGATTGCTCCATATTTGTATTCACAGGAAGGTTATGCATTCATTTCTTCTGTCGGTGAACACCAAGACCAGCATAGCACAGTATGAAGGCGTTTTAGTCTTATTTGTTTAACCTTCAGAGAATCAATATATTGTCATAACTAACAAAGTGTTATTGTTTTGTACAGTAATTTTTAAAACAATTATAAGCTGCTGTCCAAGTTAAAAGACTTTGTAATGAATATAAATAACTATAGAGATTATTTGGACAGTAAAAGACTTATTATGGTGGTATTATCTACATGCATGCTGCCTGTCTCCTACACTTCACTGTTTAGACTCTGTGTATCACAGTTCTTTGTTTTTCTCTTCAATTTTGTTGTCCAGTACAGATCACTGTGTACCTTACAGTCTCGTTCCTTGGTCTTTATTAAACCTAGGGAAACAATAGCACCGGTATATTTTTATGTATGATATATTCACTTTCTTGTGTGCCATTATTTGCATATTGTCCACCATGTTAGCTATGACTGCTTGAGAGAAATTTATAATAGACTCGATACAACCACTGGCCTCAAGGGAAAATTGACCAGTTGGTGAATGGTTTCTGGAGGTTGGTGGCTGTTGCTAGGTGATATATAAGGTGCTGCACCAAAAACTTCCTTGTGACTACAGTTTGCCACGGTCATCTGTAGTTTACATGTTAACTAATTAGCAAAACTAGCAAATTGTGATGCAGACCGGAAACAGAGAAGGTTCACCTTCAAAATAAAAGCTGTGGCACACAGCTGTAGGTATGTGTAGGTCCTCAGTCATCCAGGTCATGGTAATCTAAAGAGCTTGGAAAGGAAAGCGATTGGATTTGGAAGTTTCACAAAGACGTTTCGCCTCTCATGTGAGAAGCTTTTTCCAGTTCTATATCTGGGATCTCCTTAGATCACAGAGTTGTAGCCAACCACATTTCAAAAGGTGCAACTGTTCTTTAAAGGCAAACTGTCTTCATTTCTGGTTTGAGTCACACTTTAACAGTTCCACTCCCACTCGGAGAGAAGTTGGTGAGTGCTTGCAGCCAAATTGGCATCTTTAATGGTAATTACAAGTAACTGCAGCAATGAAGCAATTACTAAGAGGCTTTTGCTAACTGGTCAAGGAATACATGTTCTTCTTGTGTGACTGGCGGTTGTCAGGGTCTCTCTGACTTCCTGAAATGGACCTCTGTACTGTGTTGCTGGTGGTGCTTTAATCAAACCTGATAAAACTATTGTTAGCTGTGCAGACATTTTTATGAACAGAATTCCTAAAATGTTTTCTTGCAAACCAAGTTACCTTACAGTCTTATTGACCATGTGATCACATCCAGCTCATTAAAATGGAAAATGCAAATTTGAGGATTTAAAATAACAGTTATTAAACAAGTAAATGACATGACTGTGGCTATACAGACTTATAGTTTAAGGGCAGAAAACCATGAGGGCAGAAAATCATTAAAATGCTCAAAAGATCCATTGCACAGAATTGTAGAAACTCAAGTTTGTGTTACTGAGATTTTAGCAAAGAACTAGAACTAGTCACTGTGGGAGCAAATAACATACTTCAAAGTTTGAAAAGTGTTTTGCTGTCCACTCTAAAATATAGCCTACATAAGGAAAGTTCTCCTACCTGACACTCCAGTTTATCCAAAAGTTGCTGCAGCCTATTGATCTGAGAACACCAGTTCTCTCCATCTTCCATGTTGACACCTGGAAAAACACAGTGCTAAATCATCAGATTGGTTTTTGAGTAAGTGCATAGCTACATACAGTAACATATTTATCAAAACAGATTTGGATGGTCTGTTTGTACTATAAAATTGGGTTAGAATAGAGAATTCAACATTCTTTCTGTGTTCAAGCCTTTCATTCCTATAGGACAAAGACATCTTGTCAAAGCAAAAATAAAGCACCTTGAGGCAAGGTTGTTGTAAATTTGTCACCTCATAAATAAAATTGAATTATATAAAATTGAATTGAAATTCAAAAGGATGAAGGATTCAGGATGCAAGAACATTTGAAAGAAGGCATAATACACCCCTGACATTGAAAATACTGTATCTGAAAACAGAGTATTGAAAACTGATTTTAAATCTCATTCTGTCATTTCAGAATCACAAGTTTAGTCTATCAATAATAGTGAATAAGAAACAAATGAGGGCAAACCTAAAGCGTTTACCTCTAGAATTTGTTAATAGTATCATGGTCGGTGAAAACTTGAGGGAATACTCACTGTCTGCACTTATTATGCATAACACAAACAGCAGTAATGAGGATAATACTTTTCTACAACACAGAGCACAATGTACCTCAGGTACAAACGATACAAAGTGCACCTCTTTATTGTTAAACTTTTGTAAAAACTATAACATTTATACTGTTGCTAAATTACTGTACTCTGGCAGAGTTAGCAGATTTCAAGATAACCTTGATGTATTTACAGCATGTAGCAGATATTAAAGAAAAAAACAACAATATTTTCCAAGATGTTGTTTTTTCCAAATCCTGTGAATATGCATAAATTCAGCCTGATGACAAATGTGTTACAGTTAAACCCCGTTTGCAGCGTTTGCCAATATATTCCATCCTCCGCCCCGAAAAAGTATTAAAACACATCACTCTGTGTTTTGGTATTGTGATGAAAAATCTTTATATTGAATCAGTCATAATACTGAAATTCCAACTACTGTGCAAGTTTATTAGAAAATAATCTGTAGCAAATTATCTTCTTTTTGGGGCTGCTCCCATTAGTGGTCGTCACAGCGGATCATTTGTCTTCATCTCCCTCGCATCCACTTCTGTAACACCAACCCTCTGCATCTCCTCCTTGACTATATCCACGAGTCTTCTCTCTTTTCCTTCTCCCGGGCAGCTCCATATCCAAAGTGTCTACTGTTCCTCTGTGTACATGTTCAAACTATCTTTGCCATGTTTCCAAACCACTCAACCTGATCTGACCCTCTGATATATTCATTTTGAAAATCTTAGCATCTTCAGCTCTGCCATCTGCGGTTCTGACACCTGTGTTTTTGTTAGTGTCACCTTTTCCAAACCATACATCATGGCAGGTCTAACTACCTAACTTTGCCTTCCACTCTTACTGCTATCGTTCTGTCACATCTCCATCCACCCAGCCTGCCCTCTTGTGTATTCTGACCACAGGTATTTAAACTCACCCACCTTCAATACTTCTACTCCTTGTATTGTCACATTTTCTTCTCATTCACACTCTCATCTGACTTTCCAGTTCATACCTCCATCTCTTCAGGTCCTTTTCTACCTTCTCCCTAATCTCAATAAAGATCACAATGTCATCTACAAACATTATAGCACATGGAAACTCCTGCCAGTAGTCATCTGTCATCCTGTCCATCACCACTGCAAACAAGAAGGGTTCAGAGCTGATCCCTGATCTAATCTCACACTCTTCTTGAACTAAACTGTCACTCTTACCGCACATCTTACCACCGTCCTGCTGTTCTCATACATTCCTGGCACCACCCTCACAAACGTCTCTGTCACTCCTGACTTCCTTATGCAGTAGCCTACCACAGTTCCTCTCTGTGGCACCCTATTGTAAGCTTTCTCTAGATCCCAAGAGACAGAAAAGAAACTATTTCATGTTGTTTGAGGAACTACATAGTTTATAGGTTTTTGTTCTTTTGATTTTTTAAGCAATTCCACAAATACATGACAAGTTTCAGTTTTAAGTAAAACCAAATTGGCCTTGTGTTGATAGACATAACCAGAATAAATGAGAGCAATATTGTTATAACCCCAGCAGGACCTGCTGTAATATTGCCCCAGTGGGTGGGCCTTGCTGTCCAGCCTTAGGTGCCATCCTTGAGTGTAGCTGATTCTACTTGGCAATTAGGCCAGAGTGCTTAAGGCTGGCACTAGAGAGGAGAGCTCTAGTGACAGTCTGCCTTTTTGTTTTGCAGCTTGTGAGCTGTGTATTACTGCTGCTTGCTTCTGTTCTGTGAAGAGGAGAGTTATTGGTCATTTAACCTTTTTTTTACTTCTTTAATTAGTTACCAACATCTGGGTTTTGTAATTTTTTCTTTCCTTTGATGGTGCAAGAAGCTTGTCTGTCTCTTTTAGTTTAATTATTAATAAAATAATTTATTTTGTTGCCAATTTTGCCTCTTTGTCTCCTTTTTTCAATATGGTTACATTGTGTTACATTCTCACATCTCTTGGTCATTTATGGAAACATAAATGTCCAAGAGATTGTTCGGATCTTTCAGCTGACACTGAAAGATCACCTAATACTTTGTTGATTTTGTTCTATAAGAAATTGTTATCATTATTATTAAGTTACAAATACTGCACCTAAGCGCTGGTGGCAAATGACTGAGAAAAAAAGGAAGCCAATAAGTTGACGTCTGGTGTTCCCTTCTTTTGCTACAGACAACAAACAATTTAAAAAGACCATATTTCACTTTTAGCAATTTAAGTCTACAGGGTGGGCCATTTATATGGATACACAGTAATAACATGGGAATGATTGGTGATATTAAAGTCCTGTTTGTGGCACATTAGTATATGTGAGGGGGCAAACTCCTTAAGATGGGTGGTGACCATGGTGGCCATGGAGCGGATTGAAATCGTGTTGATATCTGGTGAACACAGTAACCGGGTCATTGCAGCAGATTTCAATGCAAGACACCCTACAAGACCACCCATCTCCCATGCTACAGTTAGCAAACTGCTTGCTAAGTTTCGTGAAACTGGTTCAGTGTTGGATTTGCCAAAATGTGGACGCAAGAAAACTGTCACTAATGAAGAAACATCAGTGGCTGTGTTAGCTTCATTCAGCAAGAGCCCACAGCGTAGCACTCGCCGCATGTCACTGGAGAGTGGCATTAGTCGAACATCCCTTCGGCGGATATTAGCTACTCACAAATGGCACCCTTACAAACTCCAGCTACTGCAGCATCTCAATGAGGATGACCCAGATCGGCGCACAGAATTTGCAGAATGGGCAAAACAAAAATTGGAACAGAACCCTTAGTTCACGCAGAAGATTTTGTTCAGTGATGAGGCAAACTTATGTGAATGGTGAAGTTAACAAACAAAGCCACCGCTATTGGTCTGACACTAACCTACATTGGATGGATCCCTCCAAGAAGTGGTTTGGTGTGGTATATGGGGTACAACAATAGTGGCTCCATTCTTCATCAATGGAAACCTCAATGCCACTGGATATTTGAAATTGCTACATGATGATGTGTTTCCCTCTCTATGCACTGAAGCTGGCACGTTCCCTGAGTTTTTCCAGCAAGATGGTGCACCACCACATTATGGGTGCCAGGTCCGAGCATTCCTAGATGAACACTTTCCTGGAAAGTGGATTGGTCGTCGTGGGCCAGTTGAATGGCCCCCAAGGTCTCCCGATCTGACCCCCTTAGACTTGTATCTTTGGGATCATCTGAAGGCAATTGTCTATGGTGTGAAGATACGAGATGTGCAGCACCTGAAACTACGGATACTGGATGCCTGTGCTGGCATTTCTCCTGCGGTGTTGCTATCAGTGTGTGAAGAGTGGGAGAAGAGGGTTGCATTGACAATCCAACACAATGGGCAGCACATTGAACACATTTTATAAGTGGTCAGAAACTTGTAAATAACTCATGAAAGAATAAAGTTACGTTGTAACCAAGCACACCATTGTTTTTCTTGTGACATTACCAATAAGTTTGATGTGTCACATGGCCCTCTTCCTATTGAAAAAACAAAAGTTGTATCCAAGATGGCCGACTTCTACATGGCCACCATAGTCACCACCCATCTTGAGGAGTTTGCCCCCTCACATATACTAATGTGCCACAAACAGGACTTTAATATCACCAATCATTCCCATTTTATTACGGTGTATCCATATAAATGGCCCACCCTGTACTTTGTTGTTCCTCTTACCCATGGTCAGGATGCCAGTGCAGGGATCTGATGGAGAGAGGCACAGGTTATTATGGACCCTGCGACCACAGCGCCTGCCATTTCTCTGTATTGCTGTCAGCTCTGGCGCCTTTACTTCTCTCCTGCCATGACAGCAGTGGAAATCCAGCGAGACAAACATCAGAGAGAAAGACAGCAACTGTCAGAGCAATGTGGAAAAAACCTCTTAAAATATAGCAAACAGGGGAAGTCACATGGGAAAATATGAAGCATATATAGAACGAAACATTGGAAGGAATAGAGGAGATTGAGGGGCCAGAGAATGCAAAGAGAGGAAGAAAAATATGTGGAGAATGATACATTAATAATTGATTCCAATCAGAAACTGAGATAGGTTAATGTATGATGCAAGAGACACAGCATAATCAATGGCACAAAGACACACAAAGAGACATCCAGAATAGAGGTGAAAACAGCTTATTATCCCACAGGGTAAAGATTTAAGGGGGACAGACACTTACACTTACTCCTTTCCTCAATCACACATATGCACACACACACACACACACACACACATACTATCTATATCTCTGTTATAGATGGAAAAGTGTTTGCTGTGCTAAATGCAGAGTGTCAAGGGCAGGATGTTAAGCACTCTGTAGTCATGAGGGTGTGACAATCGAGATAGTGTGTCTGTGTGTGTGTGGTGTGTGTGTGTGTGTGTGTGTGTGTGTGTGTGTGTCTGTGTGTGTGTGGTGTGTGTGTGTGTGTGTGTGTGTGTGTGTGTGTGTGTGTGTGTGAAGACTTTGATTTAGTTATGTATGTGTGTGTGGCTCTCTGTGTGTCTAAATGCTTCTGCGCGTTTGTTTGTACTTGGTAGTGTGAGCCAGTGTCTCCCTCCTTTTGTTGTGTTGTTATGTGTGCACGTTAATACGTGTGTCTGTGTATGTGTCTACGTGTGTGTGTGTGCAGGATCATGCTGACAGCGCAGAGGGAGTGCATTGCTAGGAGGTTATCATGCTGAGAACAGCCTGGAGCCCAAAGGCCACTGCAACCACCATAAATCTACTGCAGTGAAGCAAAGGAGAGAGAAATAAGCTGTTTGTTGTTTAACTCAATATGTCTCTAATTCTGTCACTCACACACACACACTCACTGTGTCTGTCCAAATCTATATCTGCTTGAGCAATATTAAAAGTGTCTGACCAAAAAGCTCCGTGTTATGTTCATTTGTACAGGCCTTCTTTCCTTTCTCCAATTCATCTTAGGCTCTCTGTATCATTCTGCTATCCATTTACTTCTTTTTTCTGCTTTGCTTTCTCTCTCTTAGTGAATTACTGTCTATATATGTCACTGCTACCAATATCATCCTTTAGCCTTGTTCCCTTGCTCTGCCTCCCCCAGTCAACTCTCAATAATTCACCCTGGCTATAATCACTCTATTATCTTCAATAATGCCAGCGTGGCACCCAGAGGTAAGAAAAGAGACAACCCAGGCTGCGATTAGTGCTACCAAATTATTTAGCCATGAAAAATGTAGAAAAGTATCCTTATTATTTTAAATGAGAACAGTTAGTGTTGCCAAAGCATTTAGTCATAATCTTGACCTGTGCTGACACAGACTTCTACTCATTAAATGCCTAGATGGATCGTGTTTGCCAAATTCTTAATTGGTGACAGCAGTTTATTTGTGTTTTTATTCCATGACCTTCATTTACATTTAATGAAAGCATTAAGGTCTTTGACAGAAATTCTGAATTTCAAACAGTCTACCTATTAGTGAGGCATCTGTTTGAAAGCCTGTGAGAATACAGTAAATTCAAAGCTTTCTGCTCAAAGGCATGTCTTGAAAGAAAGCTTCATGATACAGCATTGATTAAGTGAATTTCTTGCTTAAAAGTATTGCTTAGACCAATGCTAACTGTTTTTTTCATACCTGGTTGTGCTAATAATGAATTATGGAAGTTTTCTGTTGACACAATTAAAAAATAGTATGTGTGTATTTCTTGAAGCAGTTTGCATTAGCAGTAGTAGTCTTGAAATGCTGTGGTTGAATATTTTTTAAAGAGAGATTATAAAGTGAGATATTAGTAAAACATTGTTGAATGATTAAAGAGAGAAAAACATTCTGAGTTATTATGGTGCACTGTATATAAAAATATAGGATTATTATATTAAATTACACAGAGCATCATGGTACGACAGAATGCAAAGTCTAGCAGAGAAATCATCCCTCCAGCATGAGTCATTTTTCTCCTTCAGCTAACAAACACGCTGGCTTATACCACACCTCACTAAGCAGTATGAACATATATGCAGCATTTCCTCTGTTAGATCCATCATTACCACACTGTGTAGACTGGAATGAGTTCTTAGATGCGTTTTATTCATTTTAGTTTGGACTGTCTGCTGCACATCTCAGTTGGGCTGAACTTATTTAACCACTGCATTAAGAAAAACAAAACACAAACAAAAAAACCTTTAAATGTTCTCCTTTCCTTTAGTGTAAAAATCATTCTTAAAAAACAGCCGAGGAACATCATAAGAATGATGCAAGCGCAACAAATTCTAAAATCTGAAAAATCAAAGAGAAGCATCAGCACGTCCCCTCGGCTCAAGCAGCTTCTATGTGTTGTGGTAAGTGAGAGGAAAAAAGTAATGCGCTTTTATAACTAATGATGCTTCAGGCTTCTGGCTCACATGTAATTAACAGTTCAGACAACAATTCTCATAGTGTGATCCACTCTGCAATAAAGTACTTGGTACAAAATACAGTGTCACTCTCGAAAGTATGCACTGTGTTTCTACATACTTTGCAAGTCCATCCAGTGGGCAACAAAAGAGGACTAATTCTGACAACTCTGTCACACCTAAACCACTGACCATGTTCCAATCTACATATAAAAGTAGAAGCAGAAGCCTTAATTAACTGGAATTAAAGATTTACAACAGTGAAATTACATTTAAAATATATGCAGCATAGAAAAGCATGACTGTACTCCCTTTCTGTGCAGTGTTGCAGCAGAATTTTAAAGTTGTAAAGTAAAGTTGAGTTAAAAATTCTAAATTTTCATTAGAACAGCATCTATGAAAAAAACCCACAAGGTAATCCTTATACCTGAGTTTAGCATTACAGCACCAGTCATCAGAAATGCTGTTGCTCATAAGTTCTCTACTTAAATTACGACTAAGACTTTAATAGTATGTAAACAGTGTTGAATAAAATGTAACAAATAACAGAAAACACAAAATACTGTATCACATAGTGTACTAACGGGGCAGGGCTGCTCTGCTCTTCCACAGCCTCCATGGCACACTGCAGGGACCTCTGTAAAGAAAGCAGCTGACTGGATGTCTCCCTTAGCATGAATCTGGTGACAAACTGACCCAACACGCTGGCACCTTGGTACTCCTGAGAAAGAGAGCGACAAACAGAACAAAGGGTTAAAGGACAAACTGCTCAAACCAAAGCGCAAAGAAAGGAAAAGCAGCTCTGAGACAAGACACACCACAGAGAAGGAGAGAGAGCGATCATGTGATAACTTCTCCAAAACAACTGCAGGCACTTGTGAAATGTGTGACAGCTGCAATTAAATGGGCTAATTAATTCTCAGAACACATACATTATTCAGAAGTGCGTATTCAAATTCCAAGGTGGAAGAACTTTAATAGGAGACATAATTGCTGCTCATGTCCCCAAACACAAATGTGATTACGCATTCTCAAAGGAGACATAGTCACGCAATGTGCGAGTGAAGTAACATTGCATAGCTCATTGTCAAAACTTGCGATGACGAGCCTCTACTGAAAAAGCATCATGGGATTAGCAGTCCAAAGCACTGACAGACCACAGCTGCTAACCAGTGACTGCACAATCCTCTAGGGGTTTACCCACTTCAACAGCTTTAAAGAAGAGGCCAAATAGAGGAGGTAGGTGATCTAATTAAGGCAGGTTCCATAATTATTCAGAACACATTTCCTCCACTCTTCTCATTTATCAACTCCTATTAAACTTTAAATCCCTGATTCATAGCTGTTACCTCAAAAAATCCTCAAGCACTTTTAAAACATTTTGTCAGCTCTAGTTGAGCAACATAATAAACAGGTACAGAAATGCTAGGCTGTGCCAAACCGGTACATATTATTACATGAGGTTTTTGGGACACACACACCGTGGGACATCAGGAGTATCAAGAGAATATTTGTAGCAGTTAGGACTGAAAATTGCAGACTGAACAAGACTTAAGGTCATGGGATTGCACTGCACTGATAGTCCATTGGTGCTACTCAGGACTTTGCAAAGCTTCTTTTTGCATAATTTTGCAGTGTCACTTGGTGACACTACAAGAAACTGGTGCTGTGCATGATTCCTGATTATGGCATGTGTGGTTGTTTTACCTAATAAACACAGAACATCTCTGCAGTCAGGCCAAGTATTAAAAACAACAAAATCTCTCAAGTAAAGTCATGGCTTGTGCTTCTTCCTCTTCATGGAGAATTGCCTTCCTGCTCTATCTCTGTCTCTATCTCTTATTAATCTAGTATAACCAGAAAACTAAAAACCATCGCACACAACCAGACTACCTTCTTCCTGTTGCTCTAGTCTAAGCACTAAGGTACATCAAAACATCTTCTTCCTGCAGCAGTTTCTCATTAACCACTCACACAATTTACCAGTCTCCTCATTTAATGCTCAGGAAGAGAATGTGCATCCCACTTAAGGAAGCTACTTTCTTAAAATCAAGCATACTATAATTGTTAAAAATAAGACTGATTATGTGGATTGATTCTTCTGCTTGGACTGAACACAATCAAGGCCCATGGGACCCGCAGTACATAGGTGGGCAGACTGCTGGCTTAAATACTAATCAGTGGTTTTTTTCCATCTGCAGCTTTAGCAGTGGGAGCAGTAATTGCTGCAGCAAAAAGGACCAAAAGTGCTGTGCTGCTGGACAGGAACAGAAATGTTAAGAAGTTCCCTGGAGTAAAAAAAAGGGCAAGCAGTAACAAGGGGAAGTCAAGTCAACGATTTTAGTTACATGTTAATGCTGGTGCAGTACACGCTGTAGCTTTGACAGACAAGTTAATAAACAGAAACAGCATCACAGTTGTGTCCAAAGTATCGGGTAGATTATTGTGTTATATAGGATATCTGTGACTCATTTATAGTTAGGATATTGAGACAACACTGCTGTGTTTTGTGCAGAACGTATTAAGTCATTCTTGGGTCAAACTCCCCATCTGATTTATTTCCCAGCCCATCCCTGCCTGAAATATTTTTTTTTGTCCCTCTTTTGTTAATTCATCACTTCTGGGAGACTTAGTGCAGCAGTGGCTCCATCTGTGTACACGGGGGCTTCCTCTAATAGACAAGAATCAGCACAAAACTAAACACAGGAGATTTATAGCACAAAAAAACCTAACTTGGTGAGCGTGTCTGTGTCTACTTGTATTACTTACATTGTGGGGATTGGTTTGGATACTCACGTTATGTAGGCCCACCTCCTTTAAGGTAAAGAAATGTCCCCATAATGCAAATCAGTATATTATAAGGTGAAGACTCAGTTTGAGGTTTTAATAGGAGATAGGATAAACCCCGTCAAAGTGTCCTAACCTTGTTACATAAAATTTGGTAAGCGTTAACAGGTAAATATCCGTTCACCGACTCATTCAACATTTTTGTGTTTCGGGGTTTGGCGGTATTTTCCAAAGTGGGACCAAGGATAACGAGACCACAGGTGATGTAAGTCAGTGTGAATCATCTGAATTGATAAAAACTAACTGCTTTCAGCCCTCAGTTTTTCTTGCTATTACCTGCATGGTGCATGTATTACATTTGAGACTACATCCAACCTGCCAGCTCTCAAGTACAAAGTCTGTGTGAAGCCCAACTTCCAATTTGAGAATAGTGCAGTCATTTCAATAATCTGTTGAATTCAGAGCTAGCGAGTGGTGGCCATGTGGTCTGCCAAAATTAAGACAGATTCACATAAAACTAAATGGTTCATAGTATAGCTTTCAGAGTCTTCACGTGCTTTGGTGAATTCTTACCTCTTTAGTTTTATCCATTGCCTTTAAGATGGCAATATTCAGGCTCTCCAGAGCTGAAAGGACATTAAGATACTCTCCAAGGTGCTGAGAAAAATAGTCTAACAGGGAATAGCAAAAAAAACCTGTCAGTGTTATTGCAATCACGGACTATGAACATGAATAGTCATCAAACATTAATTTTAACGTTTAAAAGTTGGAGACAAGCTCTAATATGTTGCCATGACAGACTCCAATTAAGAGACGACGACGACTACAGGAGTGAGAATATAATGAATGCACAATATGTCAGCAACACTTAGCGCTCCCCGTTTCATGAAATTGAGGGTTTTTTCTTTACTAATTTTAATAAGGCAGTGTTATAAGATATCTCATTCACTCTTGTAGTGTTAATGATAGCAAGCGTGAAGATTCATTTCACACCAGACAGCACCGACTGCTATAAAGAAACTCCTACACATTTTAATGTTTATGTCACAAATGAGCTCACGTAACTGCAAAAGCAGTGTACCGAGGCTTATTTAAAGTGTCACGGTAAAAAGGCTGTGCGAGGAAGGTTCACCAAATTATATATGATAGAGCAAGAGTAAAGCAAAGAAAAAGCTCAATAGTAATTAGCTCTTGATTCTTAATTAAAAACTTGATTTTACACTAGCTAAGAGTACGAGTGACATGACACACAGTTAACAATGTGATCAAAGGTGAATGGATTGGTGGCAGCCTTTACACTCCCCTCAGTTACATTCATTTATGTTGCATTACTGAATTTTAAACCGTTAATCAGAAACAATTTGGTCTAAAGAACATAGAGCAGTGGCTGACAGATGTTCACTGAACTACATATGAGATAAAAGAAGCATTCTGTTATGGAAAAACAGTCAACTTCTGTTGATGTCAGATGCAAAAGATGCCATTCCCATTCAATAAATTATGCAGAAGTTTTATTCTGGGTACAAGTCATATTTACCGGTCTCTGTCCTAGTTCTTAACTTTATTCAGGTCATCTGACACACATGTATTTTTTAAAATGATTAAAAAAATAGGCCAATAGATCACTACTATATATATCACTACTACTGTGTATACTATATAACAATATCGATATGACTCTTACTGTATGTCTGTAAATTTTAGGAAACCAGCACCTGGTTGACTTTCCACACAAGAAGTCTACCAATAGGGAAACATGACTTTTTACCAGATTTTGCTCAGCAGTACCTAAACATGTCAGACGACACATTCAAATCAAACTAAATCACAAATGCTTTTGATATATAATTTAGTTGTGTTGCTTGTTTGGCGTGCGCAGAAAACACAGCAAAACCTGCTGCCTCTAACTTTATACAATGCTTTCATTTGAAAATGCAAATTTCCCAGAGTTTTTAAACTGTTGCTATGAAGTTACTCATGAACACTAATAATAATTAAAAAAAGAATCTAAGGATAGGGTAACACAAGCACTTATGACAGTAACTTTTATGATAGGAGTTATACAGAAATCAGAGTAAGCACACTCCAACCAACCTGATAGCTTGTCAGTGTCCAGATTGCTGCAGAGCAGAACATAAGAGAGAAGCAGGGAAGATACTGAGAGTTAATTAGGAAAATTCAAAGTTATGTAGCTCTTCATTTCTGCTTGAGAGGTTTGGTGTGACTATGTGTGAATATAGTTAATATGATAACAGTGTTGTCATATAAAGACATACACAAGACTTGTTAAAGTGTTAAAACCATATAAATCACACTTGTGCGCAGCATGTTAACCTGAAATGTTTATTCTCCTTAGAAATGATGTCTTCTGCATTTTATCATTATTTAAAATGTTAGACCATTGTCTGTTTTACTTCTCCCACAGTGGTAAAAACATTGCAATAAATACGTCTTTGTTTACTTTTCGTAGCAGAAGGGTTTACATTTGATGAGAAATTATTCTCTTTGATAAAGACCATTACTACTACCATTACTATGTGAAAAATTCCCCTGTTGTTTTAATGACATTTTAAAGACTGAATCAAACTGGAAGTGAAGCTGGTAAATAGCTGCATTATTATAATGCTCACACAGCTCCTGCAGACAACAAAAACAAATGCCTTTTTGGCAGTTGCTGTTACAAATCTGCATTTGGATGGTGACAATGAGCTCCCACATATCTCTCTTTTAGGCTATTAAGATATAGCTAATGTGATCATTCTTTTCCCTTTGCTTTCAGTTCCAGCATTTTCTGCATAACTTTAAGCATTATCAAGCATATACAGGTAAAACACGTTCTTCCTATCACCACTCCATTAACTGTATTGTTATATTGAGAATAAGAAAAACCTTTAATTAGACATCAGAGCACAGTTCATGCCAACTGCCTCAAAGCTTGGAGGGTGGTTAGAGAGGTCTCGAGGCTATTGTTTCTCATCACAGCGGCAATACTAGCCTAGCAGCATGTTCAAAAGCAATTTATCACACAGTGATGGAAGAACTGGCACCACAACAAAAATAAATACAGAGTGGTTACTGTAGCCAAACTAGTTAGATGCAAAAAAGGAAGAAACCCCCCCCCCCCAAAACACATATGCATCTATTCCAGTCTGCTTTTGTGTGTGAGACTGGGCCTACTGATGCATTTCAGTGATTTACCAATCATGGTTAATTTGTTATATCACCTGAGCTTATACAAAGATTTTGAAACCTTGTTAAGCCTCAGTGTTGGCACAGAAGAAAAGTTGCAAAATGCCTCATGAATACAAATACCTGATCTGCCAAAGGCAATAAAACACACTGGCTTTAGGTAAGGATCAGACTTAGATACATTAAATACAACATGGCAGGGGAGAAATGGTCTTTTCCTCTGTGGCTAAAAGAGTTAAGCGTTCACTGCAGTGCGGTGATTTCAGCAGCTATCCTGAGGCTGATTTCCTTGATTGTAATTTCAGGGAAGTAGTCTAGGTTTTGAAGTAGCTGGTTTAGCCCACAGTATTTTATGTCCAAAGGAGGGGGTAAACATCAATTCTGCTTGAGTTGAGTTTACCGAGGACCTCCCTCCAGCTGTGAGACATTTAATCTGTGGCTGGTGACTTGAAAAGAACACATTAACACTGCCTTTAAGCATGCTTTTATTTTGCCCTCTTTAAAAGGTAAAAGCACAAAGTTTACGAGAGAGAATCTATTAAATATAACACTAGGTCAAAAACTCACTTATTCTGTTGGCCATCTATGGAATAGAAAAGCTCCTGTAGCTCCTCAGTAGTCAGGATCCCATCAGCAAAGTAAGTATTAAACTCTTCAAATGACAACTTGCCATCATCTGAAACAGAAAGAAAGTTTACTGCACAAAGTCGACAGGCAGCCTTGTATCAACAGTTATAAGATGATAGGCTCACTAGTGGTTACGTGTATAACATGTATATTACATTTTTTTTCTTCTTGCTTGAATGATTTCTTGTTTCTGTGCTCTTGCTTCTACCAAATCTTAGTTTCAGTAATACTAAACTCAGGAGAAACATCTTGCCTAACATTAAAGAGAAAATTGAGCCACCTGATTGCATCGTACTTGGATGTGTTTACATGCTGGATAAGACACTACCACCTATCTTAGCTTGGACTTTTTACATAACTCATTACACATGTGGTACTTAGTTCTGGAAACTATTCCATTTAATTCCCTTTTAATCTCAGTGTAAAGGCTCAAGAGCTTCTGTAGCCCTTTTCTGCTTTTCTGCTATGCTGGAAAGTCAGTATTGTTTTGTAACTACCACAGCTGCAACCTTTCATATTAATGATAATATGCATAAAGAAAACAAAAAAAATGAACTGAATGACTAAAAAGTAATAAAACATCTTATTTTCTTGGAATTAACTGACAAAATATTTCAATATCTATCTATCTATCTATCTATCTATCTATCTATCTATCTATATTAGGGGTGCAACGATATTCGTATCGATATTGAACCGTTCGATACAGTGCTTTCGGTTCGGTACGCATATGTATCGAACAATACAAAATTTGTAATTTATTTTATCAACTTTCCTTCTGACTATGCTGTCTGTGTTGAGCGCTCAGTGAATCTGCGTTTGACTACTCCGCCTAGGGTCGACAGTGCAGCCTAGGCGGAGTAGTCGAACGCAGATTCACTGAGCGCTCAACACAGACAGCATCGTCAGAAGGAAGAGCGCAGGGCAAGCTAGCGAGACAGAAGTTAAGCTCTCCTTACAACATGGACCTCCCCCACCCTCATTCAGATCTGGCGTTTGGAATTATTTTGGTTTTCATGTGACGTATGACCCTGAAGGTAAGCAGTCATGGACTAAAGTAAAACAGTATGTTGGATGTGCCATGCAATGCTTAATTACATGGGTGGGAACTAGTGTGTTAGCGCAGTTAGCTCGTTAACGTGTTGGCCGTCTAGCCCCATGCATGGGCGTTAACGGAGATTTGCCGTGTTGTGGCGTTAAGGTCATTTCAACGAGATTAACCTGAAAGCACTAGTGGGAACACAACGAATATGACTGCACATTTACGCCGACATCATCCTAGTGCAAAGACAAGTGGAAGCAGAAAAAAAACAAGCAAGCATGCTGCTAACTTTAGCCGAGTCATTTAGACAGCTGTTTAATATGCTGCTGAGAATATAGCCCAGAAGAAGCGGATAGTATAGCTTTTATTTTGGAAAGAGACATTTCTCTGTAATAAACTCTCTTTTCCAAAGATGAGTGATTCCTCAATCAGATACAGGGCTCGCAATATCGCTAGCCCAACGTCCTGGAGCTAGCGATTTTTTTCAGTCGGGGTACCAAAATCTATCTCTGCCCTGCCCGTCGGGCTATTGTAGGAAGGAAAAATTTATGTCAATGCTTTTGCATTCTTTCAGAAATGTAGCTGGGTAATTATGTCATTGGCATCGGTGAGCCACTGTCAATATGTGACATATTGAAATCGCGTTTGAATTTGCGCTTGTTTTTTTGCTTTCACTTTGCAATCGCGCGAACTGTGTATAGAGAGCGACAGCACTGATCTGTGAGTGATGATAATTTGTGCACCAATTCCTCTGACATCGTCTTATTAATCGTTAGCTTACTATGCAAACATGACAAGTGAAATCTCCCGCAGCTTAAACATGTGAGAGGTTGATCGCGCAGAGAATCGCTGAGCTTATGTGAGTCCGTGTGTAAAAGCAGCAGGATTTATATTTGACTACGATGACCTGGATGACTGAGAACCTTCACAGACAGATATATATTTTAGTTCTGCTGAGCCAAATAAGACAGGTCAGGGTGAAGAAGTGACAGCCAAAGAAAAGCTTACCACAAAACGGAGAAGTTATGACAAATCAGACTATAAGGCAAAAAGAAAGTGCAGCTTTATGGTTTCATGGACAAAAGAATTTCTGTGGCAGCAATATGACGAGCTAAATAACCAGGGCTGCACATAAGTGGTCCGCAGGTGCGCATTCGCTGTCAAAATAAAAAACACGCACAAGGGTTAGGGTTAAATTTAAAAACTGTACTTTTGAGTTAAAATATATATTTATAATTTTAATAAATGACAAATTAAAAAGGCATGAACATTTTTTGTATCGAAAAAATATCGAACCGTGACACCAAAGCATCGAACCGTGAATTTTGTGTATCGTTGCACCCCTAATATATATATATATATATATATATATATATATATATAATGGCTTGAATTGTTGATAAAGTAATAAGTCATATTTGAAAAGAATTGTCACTTATTTAAACATGTAAATATGACGCGTGTCTGTAAAAAGCAAAAAAACAAAACAAATATGAATGTTCTAACAGATAAAAACTAAATTCTAATACTATGCATAAGTGTTCCACAAAATATAAATGTAAAAGCACTACAGATGGTGAGCACATTGAATTTTTTCTCATTCTGCTCAGACTAGTTAACAGTGAGCACAGATTTTTGTGACAATGCACAGGAAAATCAATAGCAGATGATAAATAGCTTGGTTGTCATCTGTGAAGAAGTGTTCCTTCGTGAGCCTATTATAAATCAGTCTGCAAGCACAGATTACACAGATCAGTCAGCAGTTAGCCTGCCAGAAAGAAGCTGCTAGATGTTTTTAAGTGCAGCTGAATAAATAGACTAGGCATATTTACCTAAAAAGGGAAGCAAAAGTATACTCGAAGGAGTTGGAGACATAATTAATCAATGCAACTGAGTAACATTACAATAAAGAATGATGAAATACAGCTAAGACAGTCATATGCACAAATAAGTATGGATATGAGGTTGGTAAATCCACCAAATAGACAGTTTTTTGCACAGAGAGTCATATCAGGGCAAAATCAGGGCAGCTACGAAACTCACACTTTCACACTTTTAAAATTTGGCTTCTAACCCCCTGAGTAATCAAACCCTGTCTATGCAAAGACAAGGCAAAAGGAGAGTGGTTTAATATGCCATTCCACTTGGTTGGCTCAGCAAAGCTGGCAATTCAAGGGCAAGCTGGAAGACCATCTGTTCAAGTGGACCCATACTGACACTGTTCAACATTACCTCTGACCAGAATGTGTAATGTGTTGGTCCAGACAACAAGCTGCTCTCGCCACTTTGGCCCACATTTTTTTTCGAATAAAAATCAAATCTTCTTTGTCACACAAAAAGTGTCTTTTGTTTTTTCCAGTCTCTTTCACTGCCTTTGTTTTCTCTGTCAAAATACAAAGAACTCTTACGTACTATAAATCATTTGGATCACCACACATGTACTAGTATCTTGGACAATTTTTAATTCATATTAAAAATCACATTTTAGTTGATGTGCATGTTGAAAGAGTGATTGATGTTTTCTTGGTTAGAAAAAAAGCATGACATATTAAAAGCTGGCCTTCTTTTAATAGATTTTAATAGACATATGTGCTGTTCCACTTATATATACTTTATGCAATTTCCTTATAATTTAATGCCGTCTGTGCTCAGTATGTTGACCCAGAGACTGTAGATCCTGCCACATGTCACAGCGCTGTACTCGGAAAGATTCCTCTTCATGGAGTGCCAAACAAGACACACAGCAACAAGGATCAGCAGCAACACTTCTCCATTTGATTGCCAATTGACAGCAAGTAGCAGTCTCCTCTGTTCATTTTGACATTTCTGGGTTAAATGTCTCTATCATAAAGGAAAAAACCCAGACAAATACACAAGCCTGAACATCATCATTTTTCAAAGGCTTTGAGTTGATGTCAATGACATCCTGACCCAGGGAACAGCACTACCTTGACTTTTTGACCTGTCTTAGGAGACATAAGGAGTATAAGTTGTAAAAACATGCAGATTTGCATGTTTACATTACAGCTATGTTTGCAGCATTAAATTAATTAAAAAATCCGTAATAATCCTGACAGAAGACATCAAAAGATTAAAAAAATATGTCTAAGCGTCAGGAAACATCTGGTTCCATCCTCATATCTGACACATCCATCTCCTCTGATGGATGTAAAGATGAGAACAGTGGATGCTGGAGCACTTATTTCTAAAATGGGAAATTCTTGTACAGCCAAGTGTTACTCTAAAATGATGTTGATCAATTATGATACATTATACAGTTGCATTGTTTGCCTTGAGATCACTTAAAGAGCAGGAAGTATTGAAGGAAATGTCTTCTCTTCCCCTCCTCGTGGGAGAATAAACTATGTGAACTGCATTTTACATGAGTACATACAGTATAACCTAGTTTAAATTAGCATCACCACTAAAATGAATGAAGTCTTCCAGCCATTAATCAGTGTTGAGTTTTATATAACAGAAAGGGGTGCACTAAAATGCCACTGACTTCCATTTGCTCTTTTCATCCTCTACAGTCCTATTAGATCAAATCAAATCAAATTCAAGTTTTATTTGTCACATACACAGTCATACACAGTACGATATGCAGTGAAAGGCTTACACAACTGCTCGTGACCTAAAGGAAAAAAAAGGCTATGAATAAGAGAGGAAATAAATATGAAAATTAAAAAGGGTAAATTTAACTAGGAAGGAATAAAATAAAATATAAAAATTAAAGTTAAAAATGAAATAACTGTACAACAACAGATTAGAATGAAGGGTAAATTTAACTGGGAAAGAATAAGATAAAATATATAAATTAAAGTTGAAAATAAAATAACTGTACAGCAAAATACACAAATACACAGTATAGAAATATATAAGAATGTATGAAGAAATATAAACATATATATACAATAACAGCAGCTGTACAAGTATTAAATGGAAATGAAGAAATATAATGTCCAGTGTTGTGCAATCCACATTTGTAAGCGTCTTGTGCAGTGCAAATATGCTTAAAGTGATTTAGTGATGAAGTGATTCGATTAGATGACCACGCATCTAATCGAATTAGTGTAAACAAAGTCCAGAATGTCCAGTGTGTGTGTAAGAACCATATGTGTGGGTCAGTACTATGTGATGGTGTGTCTGTCCTGCATGGTGCTGTTCCCGAACCAGGTTGAGATGTTTCCCGTCAGGATGCTCTCTATGGTGCACGAGTAAAAGTTCCTGAGCACCTTGGAGTTCAGTCGGAAGTCTCTCAAGCGTCTGAGGTGGTAGAGACGCTGTCGGGCCTTTTTCATCACAGTGTTGATGTGACAGGACCATGACAGGTCCTGTGTGATGTGAACGCCGAGGTATTTGAAGCTGTCCACTCTCTCCACTGGGCACTCGTTGATGACAGGGGTCTGGTAGTTCCTCTCCTGCTTAGTGCTGAAGTCCACTATCAACTCCTTTGTCTTACTGACGTTTAGAAGGAGGTTGTTCCTAGATCAGCTACAGTCTCTAGCTACTAAACATTCACAAACCAAGTATCAGCTGATGTCCTTAAATTAATAAATCACGCATGGCCCACTGGCATATACGGTGTCTAAGCAGATCTCCCTTCCTAAAAAACATGACTTCTGAGGCTTTGTAATGGTCATGTTTCCAGATAATGTGAAGTTAATGCGATTTTACAGCAGCCAGTCCAGAAATGCTTTCAGAGAACAAACTTTCAGAGAACAAACAATGACTTTGATGTTGAATAATTGAAACCACAGTCTGCAAAATGAATCACTGTCTGCGTGTTTTTTGACCTGGTTTTAAAGAACACACGAGCTGCCTGAAACAGACAAAATACCTTCGATGCATTTTACATGAGGCATGATACTTTTAACTTTTTATTCGTGTAGTCAGGGTAAGACATTTCTGTTCAGAAAGTAAGGACAAAAAGACTACATGGAAACTATGCAAGGATTACAACTTGCTGACAAGGGAGAATCGTAAAAAGGATGGGCATTACCCGACCCGAACCCACACTCTAACCATTTATCACCGAAGCAGTTGTCAGTGCAGCTGTTTCATTTGAAAACAACAAATGTGTTGAACAGAGATGTGGAGGGGAATATTTGAAGCTGAGCGTGTAAAACAACCCTTTAAAGTGAACCAAAATTTAAATAGCCAAAGCCTCCATTTAACACTCCGTCGTAGAGAAAATTCCATTATAAAAGGAAGCGGCTTTAAATCATGCTGACGGTTGGGGCAAAAGCAATATGCATATATTGTTCTTCATTAGAAAGAAAAATCACTTAGGAGTTTCAAGATGTAAAAAAAAACATGTTTCCAAAGAAAGAAAGTGCTGCTTTAAAAAAAAAAAAAAAAAAAAGCTAATGGGACACGGCCTGATCATATATAACATTTTCTCTTTACTTTAGTTTATAAAAGTCAGATTACTATAACAAAGTGTTCACAAGGCAAGAGTAAACAAGAACATGAAAGTGAGTACGTCCTGTAAAGTAGGGCACAAAGTAGGGCACATTCATATCTTTCCAAAGGTTAGTCCCATTGCAGACTCTGCTAAGAGGTTTATAAATTCCCCATGAATGCATCACTTCAATAGCAACAAGCATTACGAGGAAAGATGGGTCTTGATTCCTTTTGGTAAACTTCTATGCACTAAAATGCCCGCATCGTTACAGATTCTGGTATTCTTAGCACAAATGCTCTACTTAGGATGTGTTCCACCTGGCCACCTGTGAGAAAGTCTAAAGCTGCTCTATATCTTCCATATTCCAACTTAAGTTGCTTTTAGAACAAACAACCTATTGATTCTCCACTTCAGTAATAACATAACGCTGACAGGTCTTATCCACCACAGAGCAGATGTTAGAAGAAAGATGAGGTTTCATCTTCAGTCATAACACTGCAAGTGTGATCTGCTGAATATGGAGAAATAACATTTTTTCATAAGAAAAGTTGGGGTTATTTAAATTATTCTTAGGATTTCATGCACATTGGTCTCAGAGTAGTCATTAAAAGCAGGATGCAGTTGCAGTATAAAACTTTTGAATCATGATTTTAACTTAAGTTAAAAACTATAAGATTTTATACTCTTATGGACCTTAATTTGGAATAGCTGTCTAAGCTATTCCAAATTAAGGTCCATAAATTATTCTTTTCCGGAGTAGTAATGGAGAGAAAGTTTTATTTATTTATATATATAGCTTCAAAGTCTTTACAGCATACTGTTTAACTAGGAGTAACTGCTTGAAATGTCGAGCTACTTTCGGATTTTGTTTTTCATTAAATCTGGTTTCTGTCTAACCAAAACGTGCCCAATATTCGGTCTCATTTTAGCTCTTTTTAACCATTTATTCTCATTTTCTATTATTCACTTCATATGCACAGAAACTAGTTTTTAACTTCCAGGAAAGATCATGGTGTGGGTTAAAATACACCTCAACTGTAAACAAATACATAACGCATAGTATATAAAAATATACTATATAAAAGGTTGTATCAGCAGGTGTGATCGAAATACAATTGTTATACCATATGAGCTATGACACAAGACACTATATATAAGTTATTGAATAATATTGTACATTTATTATACATCCAAGACAAAACTAAACATAAATTATAATATTGCTAATATTTTTTAGATATTTACACAGAGACATTCTAATAACTATTTACTCAAGTTTATTATCCATCATTGTTACTATAACCATAGTAACACTTTATAAGTTTTACCAAGACAGGACGTGCTTAGTAACTACCACGTTTCTATTATTCAGTGCATTCTGACGGTGTCATCATATTATATTCTTCGCCTAATTCCAGTGGGATTTATATTTCAATTACTAATGAAAAATAACTAGCAGGGGTTGTAGGAGAGAATATTTTCTTTGAGTTTTTCTGTCATTATAACGAAACAGAGAATACATTTGGCTGGAAGCAACAGAACAATTCATAATGTCAAATTCCTGTCATAGGAGATTGTTAAGAGCTGCTGAGAAGTAATTGTTGTGTGGAGGTAGACCCTGTATACGCAATAATGTCCTACTGATGTGCACTTCTTCTTGATTTGCTTTGGCATGTTATTTCATCTGATGTTAGAAATAAATATATCTCTCTTACAGAGCAGTAAGGGTGCTGAACCTGCTGTACATGTGTTTTTTTCCTCAATCATAGGGCTCTGGTGACAATCTATATGCCAAAAAGCATTTGATTCTGTTAGATGAATGGTATTATTTTACATTATGGATGGAATTATCCTAGCCTATCCTATCCTATGCTATACTGTACTATATTGAAAACAATAAAATACATACAATAAAAATGAATATATACCCAAGACTATTCAATTGATTTCATTTCAAAAACAGAAGAAGATGTTTGGAATTGAGGTAAAGAAAAAGAAAACCGAGTATGAGATGTTAACAGACAAGCAAAAGTTTACCTTTTGAACCTGATTATAGGTCAGACTAAATGTGCAGTCCTTAATGTTCAAAACCATTTAGTAAGTAGACATATTTCTGATAACAAAAATGTTTGAATAAGTAACTCCCTTGAAAAAGTTAAATGTAAAAAAACTACATAAAGTAGAAATGCATTTCAGTCACAACTGAGATAGAAATTCATGATAATTTTAAAGAGCTCTTTAAAAACTGAAAAGCAAAGCATGAAAATTAAAGTAAGATAGGAAGCCAAAGGTCCTTTCATAATAACACAAGAGAAACGAGATACAGTGGTTAACAGCATGCTTACTCTCGAGGAGAATCTTTAGCTGGAAATTAGTCATTTGTTTGTTATTATAATATTTATCTAATTTCTCTACCAAGGCTGACTGTTGGAGGTCCTGCATCAAATTACCTCAACATCCATGACAAATTTATTTAGAGCTTGGACTCCAAACTCTAAGCTACTCCCTGATTATTGGGCAATAATCAGGGAGTAGCTTAAGAAAGGGATATGAAATAACTAGATTGACCTAATTTACAAAATATATATTACTGAGATGACTCCATTGGTCTCAATGTTCTGTTTATTTAAAAACACAAAGATGATTTAACAAAAAGAAATAAAGCTTTGTTGGAGCATAAAAAGAGGACAGTTCTTCTTCTTCTTATTATTATTATTATTATTTATGTTTTCACTTTTAGGGCCTAAAAAATGTAAATGCTGACCCATCAGAACTTTGCCTTTCCTAAAATTATCGATTGTGCACTTAATACATGCCAAGATGCATCCCAGTATGGTAGATGTTGATGTGAGCCAGTCTTTTTACGTATTTTCTTCTGTAAATAAATCTTAAATCTAAAAGCGTTCTCTCTTTGCACACTAAGAAATGCGTGCCTTCTGTTGCACTGTCAAAAGCAATCACAAAATAAAAATGGATCATTTTGTGCCTCAATGAAAAAAAGAAAAATTGCATCTGACACAATGACAAATATCAGTTTAGCAAAATCACAAAATATTTTTTTCTCAACAAAACAAGTCTCTGGTGTAATACAAGAGACATACACACATACAAGAGACACGGCAGCCGCTTTTGCAGTCATCTTTGTCTGTTTACTTAATTTATTAATAATCCCAGAGCAAATACTGCATAAGCTACAGCTTCACTTCAATCTAATTTCCTGAAAATTGCTCATGAAAACTATAATGAACCAATCTGAGGGGGAAGTCTGTACAACAAAAAGTAATTTCATTAAAATTAGCTGAATGCATTAAACATCACGCACCAATAATATTGATGCATTAATGCTGGAGTCTCCCGGGGCTACTGGCACAAATAACAACTACAGTAAGCGCTTGCAATGCTTATATCTTCTCACTGCCAAATTTTACAAACCCAAGGTGCCCTTAAGAGCCCTATACAGTGTGACGTAGGAGGCATCTACAGGTGCATTCACTGTGCATTCAGACCAAACTGATCCGGCTAACCGACAGTGAGTATGGAGCTACAGTATCATTGTGAAGTAGCACAGTTCTTGGTAGACTGTGCCATTACCATGAGGTAAAATGAGTAAAACAAACAACTGATTATGACACAGACATAGGTATGTGTACAGATGTCCAACTCTTGAAATACGAAGTCTATCCTGTACGCATTTGGCAATAAATTTGTTGCTAGAAAAAATATCTTGGCTGCGGCTGTGTTAACATGACTCATAATAATTTGTAAACAGCACCCGCAGCACCCAAACAATGCAGTTTGACAGGAAGAAGCTTTATTTTGTGTGGCACGTTCTTCCAAGTTTGGGCTACAATCCAGAATCTCAGAATAATTTTAATTGGGTGGAAAAACTTATTCAAGCATGCAGAGGAAAGAAGATTCACTTGAAGAGTCATTCATGCAAATTCCCCCCCCCCCCCCCCCCCCTTTTTTTTTTTTTTTTTCTCCATCTAGATTGTTTGGGGCATAATAACAAGTGGAAGGATGTGGAGGAATAACAAGCATGCATTGTGACAAATTATTCATCACCAAGCATATTATGTACTGTTTACTCACCGTTTTTGTCTGCTCTGCGGAAAATCTGGAAAACAAAAAGAGGGGGGAGAGGATGGTTTTTATTTCTAGCATAGGATCACTGAAGGGATTCTTGCAATAAGCAGGTGTAAATTATTAAGAATCATGGCAGTTTGTCAAAAACACAATAGGATGTTTAACGCCTGCGGTTCGTTTATCCTGGTGCACAGACTAGAAAGATGACAAGAAGAAGGACATTTACAAAGGCTGTTATACTCTGCATGAGTGAGTCATGTTAGGTTGAAAGCAAATTGATAGTGTCAGTTCTAAAATAGGTTGAACAATTATCATTCTAAAGTAAACAGTCATTTACTTCAGAAGTGATAATTGTACGGTAACGCCACACTATGTTTATTGTCTATTTGTTTGACTCACTGATGCTTTTTCATTAATTTCTTAGGAGGGCCAATATGGTAGGTAGTAAGAAGGATAATCATTTGCTATATGTATTATACACAATTCTGTTAAATATACAGTATGCAATAATATGCAAGAGTAACAGTAAGTCACAAATAATGGGGACTCCAAACACAAGATACTATCTGATCCACTTGCAGCTTATTTTCTCTGGCATGCAGCTTTGTCTGCAAACAACACAGAAGTCCACCTTTCACTAAATCCTTTTTTCACTATGAGCATCTGAACATTTGACAGCAGGAAAAGCAGAAACAAAGCTCCTGCATTAGTTTACTGTTTTGCTTACTTCAACATAGCCATCGTATCAGTTTTATAACGCGGTAACAATGTTCGTTTGAAGCCATTTCATGGATTATCAGTCTAATCACAACGATGCTGCGCTGTATATAAACAATGCTGTGTAATCTTAATAGAATTGGTTTCCTCCATTCTGTTCCCCGTGGGGGACTCTCATGTACAAAACTGGCTTGAATTAACAGTAGCGGATGGAGCACTTACGTCAGTTGTATTATTTAATACACCAATGATGACTATACGAAGACAAAACTATGACTGCACACACCACATCACTCAGCTGCAGCAAAAAAACACCAAAACAAATACAGATTTTGTTTTATATATATATATATATAACTGGTCTGTGTTTGATAGTAGTTACTGTTGCAATTGTTATGGAGTTTAAAAAAAGATAGAATCTTCTTGTTTTTAGCTGAGTTTTGAACCACCAGTAATGGCAACTTATAAAAAGCCCACTTCTCAAGCTGAAAAAAACACCCATCAGATAAAATCAACAGTATAGATTATTCACTAAAAGTAGAAAAATCACTAAAACTGAGGAAAGCCATTTGTTTTCTGACACGCAAAAGACAAATGTCCACACAACAGGATAAAGCTCAGGGTTGATCCTGTAAAGCCTGTGCGACTGCTTTGAGAAAAAGAGTTGCTTTTTGGTCAACATGTAAAAATCTACTTGTTTCATTTTTTTTTTCTTTAGCTCAGTGAAAACATTATTGTCCAGAAAATAGAAAGTGGACTGTTTGGCTTCACCAAACAACATAAAATAGAAGCAAAACAGAAAGCTATACCAACACACCATCAATAAATAACAGCGGTAAAACAGGGCTTTAGATCTAGATTTAAAGATCACAGCCACAACACAGCGACTAAAGTAACTATTGTGAAGGCTAAATATATTTTTCAAAGCGTTTGAATACACAATCAAATAAAACTCAAGTCTACTGTGCACTGAGATGTGTTTCTTGAAAATATGAACATGAAACTTAGATTTTTAAACCAATTTTAGTTTAATCTGTGCACTATAATAAGAATTTCACAAATATTAATGCAGCCACACAAACAAACATATATGTGCATTTGTAGCTGTATGCAGCTTGGTTGTCATTCAGGGGAGCAGAAAACAATAGCTTCATTAAGCGAGTTTGAATGCAAGATCTGCAATGAAAACAACAGATTCGTAATTTGTTCTCTTTTATTGATTCTCTTTCACTCCCTGAGACATTTATGTCCAGTGTTAAGCAGCACAACTGCCGTGCTCATTGGTTTTGACCTACAGTTTATTAATCCTGCAGAATTTGGTCCTCGTTTTAATTTGCTATAGGTCAACAAGCTCAAGGTTTGCACTTGTGCCCTCAGTGTGTCTGTCTGTCTCTCCACTGCTTCAATCCTGACTTATAACAAGAGCCGGGTCATAACGACTCACTTCACGAAACACTGGCTGCTCTATTTTTGATTCCTCATCCTATTAAAAGCAACATTGCACTTGGATTGCACATAGAAAGGACAATCAGAACACTCTACTTATCTTACATGAATACAAATTTGATGTTGTACCGGCTTTAGGGTTCTGTCACTGCACAATCTCAGTCAGCAGCTTGTTCTTTTTCACTTTGGCACTGTGACCCATCTAGCCAACATTTTCCACTCCTCCTCTATTCCAGGAAGATCAGGTATAGCGTTAAATGTGTTTGTTGTTTGGCTGTGGCTTTTGACTCTCCGGTGTCAGGAGACGATAATGCATCATTTACAGCAAGCCCAGGAAAGGTCAGACCTGCTTCCCATTGTGTTGCTGTTCTGATGTCATGGTGGAGGGTATTAAGACGGTGGGTTATCTCAGGCTCTGCTTTCACACCACTTGGTGCAATGCTTAATAAAAAAGACATAACATCACCAAAACAACCCTAATAAATATGCTTTGTTGTTAGTAAATGCCAGATGATTTACTTTCTGTGACAATCCAAAATATCATATTTTTCTTTCTCAGTAGCAGCAAAAGAAGAGAAGAAGCAGAAATAAGTGCCAGGAATCAAGAAAGCCTAAGAAAAGCAGGCCTGCTGCATTCACAAAACAAAGACTCTAAGAAGAGTAGCCAACAATGTAAATGATGAAACAGCCTCATACAACCCTAGCACAATCAGTCACTTTTAAAGGTTTGCTTTTTCTTTGATTTGTTGCAATCTTTGCATCTCTAATGTTAGTGACTGGCTCAGTATCCTGCAATTGATGCACTGATGTGCAGATCTGTCTGCAAATTAAAGCTTATATGTTGCATGCAAAACCAAGCAACGTGCTTTTATAATAAATCAGTTTAATTGTTACAAACAATTACAAAATGTTCTGAATCAATTAGCATTTAGTCATTAATCCCCTGTCATTCTGTTGTGTATGTCTCGTAACCACTTGAAAATCAGTAGGTAGCACTGCAATAACAAAGGATTCACATTACTCGCTTTTACTTTAGGAACACAAAATCTTTATGCAGACTTAAACCTGTACTAATGGAAATGTCAAACCAACACAAAAGATTAAAATTCTTAAAATCTCTCAGCTGTCCCAGGGGAATATTTGGTCAATCTACAGCTAGGAATGTTTCCAGTCTTGGAACATGGTGCTTCTGCACCAAATAAAGGTGGAAAGCAATAAAAAGAAAGAATGAGGAGAAAAATGCAATGCACAGAGCAACATGGCACTTAAATTCAAGACAGCATGTCCGTTTCTGACTGAGACTGATTATTATTGTATTCAGTACCGTCTCCTACACACAGTGTTTTAAACAATTTAAGCATAATTATATTTTGAGCATAGAACCGTCAAGCTGAATGGTCTTTTTTGTGTGTTAGTGCTCAGTCAACAGAAAAGCTCAAGGCCGAAGACTGAATATGAGAAGCACTTCAATCACATACCCCATTCAGGGACAGTGCACACTTTTAAATAGACATTTCTGCAAAAGTAATGTCCTTGTCTACACAAGGTTGTAGTCAAAGGGAAATGGAAAGCTTCAAGCTAGTGAGAGCTCAGATTTGGAAACATCACTGGTCTGCTAACCTCTAACAAGATGACAAGCTGGATGGTGGTTTCTATGGCAGCATTGCAGGTTAATAAGGCTGTTACTGTTTTGAGCACAACTTAGGGTAAGCTGCGCATTATAAATCATAGCACCATTTTTGAGTTGATCACTTAGTTTGTTTGTTTGTTTGTTTAATACATATATATTGAATAGGTTCACTGTTATGCACGTATTGCCTCTGAAAGCCCAGAAGTGTTTGCATCTGTGCGTAACAAAAAGAGGAGAACCCCCAGCAGTCCCTAAACCTGTCAGACTGGGGGCTTAATTTATCATGCAGAGACAGCAGCTGCAGCTGCAGCTTTTCCTACTTTCCTACGCACACGCGCGTACATGGCGAAGCGCACACCACACAACATCTGATAAACAATACTGTAACGATGCAGTTTTCATTTCCACTAAATTCTCTAGAAAGTAATAAGTAAATAAAAGGGAGAGAGAAAAAACATTTAAATTTGCAGCACTATATCAACTCAGACCAGATCTTTTCTTTTCTTTTTTCTTTTTTTTTCATTCAATCTAATATTATTTGAACAATGAATATATTTAGATTTACAGTTAATATAAAAAATACAAGAAAAATGAATGAAAAGCAAAAGCGTCAACAATGTGTTGCATCAGTAACACTAATACATGAGTAAGAGAGCGGATCCACTCACATCATGAAAAATAGTAAGCCCCTGTCCGGCATTGTGCGGCGGCTGCTGTTGCTGCTGAGCCCGAAGATGCTTCTGTTTGGCCGACTGCAGGCACATAGTGATCATCTCTGTACAAGCCAGCATCTTCGACCGCAACGAAACACGTCTAAATCAAACTGTTGAAGTCTAGAAGGCTAAAGTAAAATGAAGATGTTGCTATGGACGAGATTAGGGCTCCAGGTGCGAGAGATGACAAGTGCAAGCAGGCAGGCGGGGACTCGGGGACGCTCTGCAACTTTGTGGTGCGCAGCTGAACAGACCCGCCAGCCCCTCCTGCTGGAGCCGCTGTGATTGGCTCGTTTATCAGCATCTGGATTAAACTGATCATCACTAAAGCTTCTTATCTTCCCATAACCCTTTGTATATCTTTTTTTTTCGGTTTGAACGCAAAGACACACTATTAAAACTAGAGCTGCAATATACGACCAACTTGCCCTCGGAGTGCTCATTCATCGCCAGAGATGTTAATACCGATAAAAAAGGGCTTATTTTAAAGGGCTTCCGTTGTTCTTAAGTTAAATATACAGCGAATGTAATTAATCTGAATTAAATATTAGGTCCAAAGTTGTAAAACCTGAATGTTAAAATGAGTTCAGCCTTTGACATACACTGCCATCTGCTGGATGCGAGAAGTCACCATTTCAGATGGGGGTTTTTTTGTTTGTTTTTTTAAAGGGGGTGAATGTATAATTAGATTTCATGCATCGGCTGTTATTTATTTTTGGACTTATTCGTGTGGTTTTTAGTTTTACAATAATGCATTTAACTGATTTAGATAGGAACAAAAAAGTGTCAACGAGGGGTGGAGCGAAATAAATTCCAAAGCGATCCTTTAAAAATATCTCTTCCTGGGCGTGAGTCAGTTTCACTTTCCGTTCTACCTGACAGGGACTGAGAAGTGAGAAAGCGACGCTAGAGTGGTACTTCTGACTTCTACTTGGCTCTCTTTGGCCCTATAGCTGCCTTTCTTAACCTTAAGCCGAACTTGGAAAGGCTCTGTCGGATGAGGACTGAGGAAGTATTGCCTGAAATAGTTTTAAAGGCAGCTGTGTTTCGTTACAGCTGCCAAGCAGCTTAATAATTTTATTACCTCCCGTGTAGTAATGGCTTCAGAGGTGGCACCGAGGGTCGATCTGACTGAGGGTAAGCAGCTCAATTAACTTTCGATTTTGTTATGAAGACTCCAAATACTTCTTGACAACTACGTTTTATAAGATCTCAGAGCTGTCCTAGTAAAACAGAAAGCGTTTTGTGTGTGTCACTGCTTGCTATCGATTTCTTAGTGTAGAGATTGTGAAAGTGTCACTGTTGTTTTGGTAAGACTCAACGCTTTATATTGTCAAAATCAACAGACAAGCCACTATCAATTTCGTAATGTTCATTTACCATCGCTACGTACGTGTATGTTGGCATAGAGGATAGAAAGAAATCAATTGATAATACGAAGAATTAAAGAAAAACGAGTTATGCTGACAATAAGTCACGTGACGCCCCTCTTCCTTTGCTCGCGAAGAAGCGGAGGAGCTTGCCCGGTCTCTGACTGAAGCCCTCAGCAGCGGGGACTCTGAAGAAGCAGCTAAACTGTGCCAGAGGCTGACTCAGCTCTCCGTCCGGGTGTCAGTCAACATCAACAGTCAGATCTACCCCCAGGAATCCATAAGGTGGGACACAGCAGTGTGTGGGGATATGCCTGTGTGTACTTCCCTGTTTCTTAAAATGCCTCCATGACAGTAATACCACAGACGCTGCTGTTTATGGGGGAAGAGTTCCCCTTTTTATTTTTAGATGGGCTCTGTTTTAATTTGGAAGCATGCAATGTAAACAAGAATTAAGGCCAAGTGCCAAAAAAACAAAACATGCATATATGACTGTTTGTCTGTGGTTACATGCTGGAAATACCAAAATAAGAACACGAATGAATGGACATGAATGTTCAAGTGAAAATAGTAGAGGGCTGACATGTTCTGTTGTTCCTGTTCTACAGGTTGAAGGTTGGAGTGGAGGATGGACAGTCAGAAGACAATATCCCTGTGATTCTTGAGGTTGCTACTGGCATGACAATTGCACAATTAAAAGACAAGGTACTGATGTGAAAGCACACGCAACACAAGAGGCAATTTTCTTCTGTTCTTTTATTATTATTTTTTTTTACGTAAATATTTTCTTACCAACCTATGATACATTACACATATAAAACCTAAAATGGAGCTGAGCTATGATCTATTAAAGGCTACTTGTGAAGTTTTCTTGTAACCAAAAATGTTTATGTATCACTCATAATAATGCAGTGAGTGTATCATGGAGTGTATCATTTGTCAGTAAAGCCTTGCCCCTAAATGCAATTCAGTATTGTTTATATCAGTGTTTATCAGCAAGCAGTCTTTTCTATTTTTATTTTAAATTCAGCTTTATTTCAGACTTCGTGTCCAAAGTGAGTTTGCTCATTTCAATTTTAGTCTTGTTTTTAGAAGTTTCACTGTTAGTTTTACTGTTTTATTGTCTAGCACGTATACACTAAAGGTAAAAGTTAGGAAAGTCATTATAAGTATTATAAAGATTGTAAGTATCCTATTACCTTAAAAACACAAAACGTTTTTCAAACAGTTGACTCATTCTTGTAGATATCCAAAGTCTTAATAAACATCTTCATCAAAGTCTCCTCAGCCAAGCTGTGATAACAAATTTTTTGTTACGGTTTGGAGGAGGACTCAAGCGCAGGACTCCGGTTCTGATGCTCACAAGGATTTATTTACAATTCACCTGGTGTATATACAAGAAGGTGCGGGGGGTGCTATATACAGCTGAGTGAGGGAAGAAGGGGTCTCCAGGGAAGTCCAGGGGGGAAGCACGCGTTCTTCAGATCATCCACACAAACGATCACAGGCTCACACTCCGACACTGCCACACAGAAATCACACAGGGGAAAATCCAGGGAGCTCTGTAGGCAGGGAGTCAGGGTTAAGTACGACACACAAAGGAAAATACTCTTAATTAGACTTGCTGTAGCTTGGCTTCACTAACGCATGGTAGACAACGATCCAGCGATGAACAGCAGTCGCCTCCTGGTTTAACTGCTGATCGTCTTAATGAGACCCAGGTGTCTTATCTGTCGAGGGCCTGGGCCAAGGGCGTGAACCCACAGTGAGTTTCGCGCCGGCGAGAGAGAGAGAGAGAGAGAGAGAGAGAGCTGATCAGCTGATCCGCCTGGCCTTGACATTTTTACCAAACGAATAAATACTAAAACTAAGGATGTTTCCTCTTTTCTATTTTTTTTATTTCATTTGAGTTCATGTTCCAAGTTCACAAAATCATTTCAGTTGGTTTTATTTTTCCAAAGTCTAGTATGTATTATTTTTTTTAAATGTTAGTTAAGTAAAAGTTTTTTCACATCTAGTTTTAGTTTTCAGTTTGGTGTTAGTTAACTATAGTAACCTTACCACATACACACAGTAGCAAAGTTGTGCACCGATTCATACAAAAACAGCCCCACAGTGCTACAAGAGATCAAAACCCTCCTGACCATTCTTGATGTCTTCTATGCATTAAAGTGTTTATTACCCTTTAGGAAGTGGTAGTACACCAGCTGGCTTATGTTATTGTCTTTAAAGTTTCACTGCATTTTGTTAAGCCACATTGAAATTCCAGTGGACGAGTTACTTTTTCTTTTCTTTTATATTCAAAGATCAGCCAAGATTTTGGGTTCCACCCACTGCTGCAGCGCTGGGTGATTGGGAAGCGGCTAGCTCAGGACCAGGAAACATTATATAGCCATGGGATTCGAAATAGTGGAGACCAGGCTTTCCTGTTTATCAGGTCTGCCCATGCTGCTCATCTCACACGGCATCAGCACAACCTGGACCAGGAGCAACAACGTATAGATGGTAAGTAGTAAACAGTTGTCTTACCTTTTGAACGATAAGAAGAAGTGCTTTGGCTATGATAAATACAGACAGCAAAGTATGCCGTATTGATGTTTAATAACACTGAAGTTTTATACAATTAAAATATATTATTAGGTATCATGGAGTCGATGCAACCACTGCAGCTGTTTCCCAGAGGTCTGGATGGAGGTGGTGGTGAGAAGATAGTTCCTCCTCCTCTTCCTCCTAGAGACCAAACTGCTACTGTACCCAAGCCTCCTGTGGCTCCTAAACCTCAGGTCAGAACACAACTAGACCCTGCTTTAGCAATGGGCCTGCACATATAATTGTTTAAATACAGTAGTGCATGTTTTAGAGATGTGTAAACATATTGTATGTCTTGCAGTTGGGATGGGCCTGTTCAGTGTGTACATATCTGAACAAGCCAACACGTCCTGGCTGTGAGATGTGCGGAGGGGAACGGCCAGCAGAATACACTGTGCCTGACATCTACCAGCCAGATGAGGAGGAGATTAAGAGGATCCAGCAGGAAACACTTGCCATGATGCAGTACGAACAGGTAAAAGTGCTGCTTGTTAAAAAACAGCTAAAATTAAATCCTTTTAACACGGTCTCACATTTATGTGTGAAATAACCCTAATCACCTGGGGTCATGGGAAAACCTGAAATATTATAGGAAATAAGATTTGTGCTTGACAGGTTTTAAAGAAAAATTTAATGTTTATATTAAAACATCGGTATATTTGTTATAAAAGAAACAGACAGAAAGAAAGAGAAAAACCATCAGTTTAATTAACTCATTAAATCTTGTTTTTGTGTCACTTTTTTGTTTAAATTCCACATTTTAAACTACGCATTGTTCCTAGATGATTTGCCACACATTACCATTAAAGAATAATGAGAGCTGACTTTCGGGCCACAATAAAACTTCTCAGCTTTCACTTTCTATCTTCGGGAAAAGCTAAATTACTATGTTTGTAATGAGTCATGCAGTTTATCTGAACCTCTGCTGCGCATGCTACTCTGTGATAAAGGCTCAGCGGATGGAACGAGAAGAGAACTATTTGCACTTGTTGGCAACAGAAGAACAGAACCTTATCCCAAATGCCAACGAGGCAGATTGTCCAATTTGCTTCAGTAATCTGCAGCCAGGAGAGGGCATCGTGCTCAGAGAATGTCTCCATACCTTCTGCAGGTATGACAGAAAATAGCTTTGTAACATGACAGAAAAATTATCAAATTCTGTCTGCTTTCTTGGTCACTTTCTGATTAGCTAACATTGACCTTTACACCACCCATACCATATCCCAACTTCCCTGCTGCTAGACCTTCGCAATAACGTCCTTTACCAAAGTGCATCTAATGTCATCATCAATTTGATACCTGTACAAATCTAGCCATTGCATTTACTACTGTTACTACTAACTGTACAGTGGAGTTACATGACACACTTGACTTACAACTGACTTTTGAAAAAGAGCCTTTATTTAAAAACAAAACAAAACAGAAAAGATTTGGCATTTTAGTAGTATGAGTCAGAGGGGAAATATGCAGGAAATGGTCTGGGCCCCTGCAATAGTCTTTCTCATATGGGCTGCCAGCTCGGCAAGATGGGCTACAGTGGTGAGTTTTCTTGCATGTACTGCCTGGTTCACTCACAACATTTCAGTGGGATTTAAATCTTTAGCTAATTTATTCTGTACCCCTCAAGCATCTTTTTGAACCATGTCTTGGTGCAAGTCTTGTTTTAGACCCGAAACACCTTCTTCTCCTATAATTTTAACTACATGTGTCATTTCTTTTGTGTATATCAACTTTATGCATATGCAGTGTTTCATATGTATGCTCGTTTTGAATAATAAGAGTCAGTGTATGCAAAATGTGCATTGTGCTTAATATTTTATGTATATAATGACGTGTATGTGATTACTCAGGGAGTGTCTAAAAGGGACAATAGTAAACAGTCAAGATGCTGAGGTGTCCTGTCCTGACAACTGTGACAGCAAATTACTGGACCGAGAGATCAAAGAGGTGAGTGTAAGCCACGGGGACACAACCTTAACCTTCACATGGTCTATGTTTGACAGTCATACATCACCTTTCCCAAAAATAACACAGACAATAACTTTAAGAGAAGCAAATATGTTGACAGCCACACAGTATGTAATCTCTTACTCTTCATATGTCTCTGTTATTGTTTATGGTATAATCCTGGGTCCAGCTGCTCACGGAAGAGGAACACCAGCGGTTTCTGGAGTTGCGTCTGAGCATTGCAGAGAGCCGCTCAGAGCACAGCTTCCACTGTCAGACTCCCAACTGTCGTGGGTGGTGCATCTATGAGGATGAAGTCAATGAATTTCACTGTGAACTCTGCGACGAAACCAACTGCATTCTCTGCAGGGTACCTTTGTTACGTTAATACCTTAACTGAACAAAGTTTCATTTCGTGTAATAGAGAGGGCGCCAGATGTAAAGGACGTATATTTTTCAGGCCATCCACAAAGACATGAATTGCAAGGACTACCAGGATGACCTGCGTGTAAGAGCAGAGAATGATGAAGCAGCTCAGAAAACTAAACAGATGCTGGAGGTAAGTCAACTTTAAAGTGCTTTGTTAATTACCCTGAACAGTGAAAATCTATGAATGCTGGCAAAGCAAAGCAATGTGGATCAAGAAGCAGAACACAAATGACATTACAAACAAAATAATACATTGTCTCTTATCAAGGACTATAATTTTTCTCTTATCCAGAGTGAAATAAACCAAATAGGCAATTTTGTAGAATCTTAACCCTGTAAAATAAATCATAGAACAATCAGTCATTTTTTTTACAATTAAATGTTCTTTCATTAATGGCTGCTTAAGGAGGCAGTTTCCAAATCCTCAGGTGTATCTTAGACTAGTGTCGTTATTAAGGGTGAAGCAAGCTTTGGGAAGCCTTTGTTTCTCTGTGGCGGAAACAAGGGCTGTGGTGATCTGTTGCGCTCTTAACACCTTCTGTCTAATAACCTTGTGGTATTCAACACATGCTGTAAATGTATCTGTTCTGTTTAGTTGTATGCAGTGGCTAGGTCCATCTTTTATATGCAGGCTATGGCAAGGATTTAGGCATTGGATTGATACGGGGCTTTACTTTATGGAATACAGCAAAGTTAGATCATATTATATTCAGATTTTGAGTCAAGTGGATAAATTGTATTATGTTGATGTTTTTCTGTACTTTTTAAAATCACCCTCTCAGGCATTTTCCTCTATGGCTACTTCACACTGTTTCACTGTATTCAACTACAGAGCCTGCTGCAGAATGGGGAAGCCATGAAATGCCCACGGTGTGACATCATTGTCCAGAAAAAAGATGGATGTGACTGGATCTGCTGCTTGATGTGCAAAACAGAAATCTGTTGGGTCACTAAACAAGCTCGATGGGGCCCAAATGTAAATATATATGCATTAAGATAGATAAACATATTCAGAAAGGTTTCTCTATTGTGTGTCTGAGACATGGTTCTCATTTCTTTCTTTTCTTTTTTACAGGGCAGCGGTGACATAACTGGTGGATGTAGATGTCGAGTCAATAATCAGCCCTGTCATCCTAACTGCCAAAACTGTCACTGAGGGAAGAACACTAATGAACTCATATTAGAACCTCCAGTGAAAGCGATTACACTGTCTGGATAAATTCAAACCACATCTCGTGCTCAGATCTCCGATTTAATGGTAGTTTGATTTATTTCACCCTCTCTTTCACTGGTATATGGACAAAACTCATCATCTATCTTGCTTGCAATGCATCCAGGTGTATTAAAAACTGTTGTTAGTACAGTGTGAGGGGGAAAACAGTTATACTTGGAGTTTTTTTGCCACAATACCTTCTTATCTCTAGCTATTGCTTTCTTCTAGTTCAATGAGCCAATTGTGATACTATTTACTTGAGTTTGGATTCGACTCAGAATTTATCAGAACACGCATACTGAGGTAACATTTTACTTTTCTGAACAAAGATGCAAAAGGTCTTTGTGCTTATACAGTATATAATATTAGCACTCCAAAGATGACGGTGCATGATAAGGGCTTTCTTGTTTATTTTGTCTATAAAGTCTGATGATAAATAGCAATATTTTTCATTAATTTATTTTACAACTAAGAATTTTATCTATCAAACACCAGGGCAGTTGTGGTTATAAGTACTATTAAGGTCTTACCAATATAAATGGTCAGCACTTTCTGTTTAAAGTTACTGTTTTTGTTTGATATGTTATTAAAATAAATGGCTGGTTATGGGATTGTTCAGTCGACAAATCAGACTTTTCTTTTTGTTTACATTGAATGAATGTACTCATAATGAAAAACAGATTGCTCTAATGCACTTAATGGCTATAAAGTATCATGTGTATAATGTCTTTCTCTGCAACTAATTCCTGTATTAATTCCTAAAGAATTACAGGAACTAAATTACTACACATAAATTATATGTGATGTTGCATTAAAGCTTGTTGTTAGGCTTTACATTCTATGTCTTGAGTCATGAAGCACCATGTATTTTAAATATGGACATTATGATGTAACTGTATATCTAAACAGATTTTAAAAATGAGCTTAAGATCAGCTCAAGCATCTGACGATGTTCAACTTTGTCATCTTCTGTATCCTTAATTATTATTTCTTATTAGAACCATAGCACTAATCTAAATATGTTAAGAAGCCTAAGGAACTGAAGTCACAAAGGACAATTGAGGCTAATGTGGTCTAGCAGAAGCCGTCAGAGGGCAGCTAAAACCTGAATTTGAGAAATCCTGAAAAACACACTATATAGTCATAGAAAATATTCTGAATAAAAACGTAAGCCTGAATCCAAATGCATAAAACCTTTTCACTCTAGTTTATTAGCATTCTCTTGTACAACTTTACATTAGTAGACAGTCCAATAGTAACAAAAATAAACATAAAAGGCAGATAAATCATTTAGTGCAATGAAAATAAATGAACACCGCTGAGTGCAGATACGTCCTGCATTACAATGCTCAACAACTAAGCTCTTAGGAGCATAAGAGCATCCTTGGACATGTGCCAGTCACCTTCATTTCAGTCAGCTTGCAGATCCCTTACCAGCTGAATGAGAGGCTCAATACAAGGCCAATAAACCAATCAAACACAGCACAGCACTGGAGCATCAAGCCTTCAGCTTCACATAGAAAAAAAGCATCAAATAAAATCACTTTGATGAGTTTCACCCAATTAAGAAGTTTTTAGAGGACTACCAGTTCTGTGTCCCGGTAGGGGGCAAGAACTCAAGGCTGATATTTGAAACAAGAAGTGTGGGTTTTCAAATGACTGACAATAAACGAAACCCTATTAAAATGAAATCTCTTATTTAAGGATGTGATTTTAATGTCAATGACTGGAACAATCTGGTACCGTGGACCAATTCTACACTCAAATCACTTTACAAAGGAGCATCTGCTCAAATCAAGCAAAAAAAAAAATCACGTATAAATCTAAAATATTAGACAGAATTAATATGAAGGCCCAGGCACTTCTCTAAAAGGAGCACCCTTCCAAACAAACTGAGTAAAAGCAACTATCAAATCAAAGTGATTTTACAAAACTAATGCAGTCAGTACAAGCCAGGTCTGCTATACTGCTAATAAGAAGACAACAATATCAACTTAATTTTACTTATTCCACCTCTGATATTTATGGTTACTAGGCATTTGGTGAATGACCATATTGTGGGAACTATTAGGATATGACCATCTTCTCTAGAATTTTTTTTTTTTTTTTTACATAAACTAGTTATTTGGGTACACAAAACACAAACTCATTTTCAGGTGTGTGTGTGTGTGCAAGCATTAAATAACTTAAAAGTTATCACTTAGCTACTCTTATACTATTTTCCTGGGCGATGAAAGCTATATTGTATTGCGAGGGCATATTCTCAAATATATGTTTAGGCAAACAAAAACTTCAAGTAAGCTACAATGTATTTACTTTTGTAAGACCAGTTTCATTTAACCAAGTCATGGGTAACAGCTGCTGATGTGTTAAAGATACTCGGTCCTTTAGAGAAGATACCTTTATACGCTTACTGAAAGGGTTAAACATAACTAATGAAATACACAAAATGATCTAAAAATAATGAAATGGTGACCCTTAAAGTGCCTGCGTGTCATGTTTCTATACAGTTACTTACCTTAAAATTAACAAACAGTAAATTTTACAAAGCGAGAATTCAGGAATTCCCTATTTGGTCCAGGTATCAAATAGATTACAAATGGTTTGTGACTGCGCACACACTCAACTACACACACAAACACACACATTCACTCAGGCGCTCGTAATTGGCAGCAGTTTCAAATGTAGTGAGTCTGCCAAGTTTTCTGCAAATCCCTGTGAGGATAATGCCTTCAAATTATTTTAATACTAAATATAAATAAGCTTTCGTGATGACCATCAATAATGGTTCTTATACATAGTCTCTTCATTATATTCTTCAATTCAGAACAACAGCAGCATTTACACTGGTGCCTATTCAGGAATTACAAAGCAAAAAGGCTTGACAAACCCTACACAGAGTAGAAAGACATCCTCGACTTTAGAGAGTGCACCCAGACAGTGTTGCCGACTCCGCGGTTTGTGGTTTAAACCATTAAAGGGTTCTTGATAGCAGACCCACCAGCTTGATTTAGTAGAGGACAGAATACATGGAGTGTTGGTGTAAAAGAAAAGCAGTTCAAGGAAATAAGTCTAGCTTGGGGGCCCACTCAAGAGCAGTATTGACCACAGCAAGAGCTGCTGCCCCTAAAGCCACTGTGAGACCCATGACTGCAAGTCGAACAAACCGCCGTGCTGCTGAAGGTTGGGCCACTGCAACTACAGAGCTCACTCCTGAGCTCTCCAGTGCAGCCTGCTTTTGTCTGCGTCTGCGACGGAGAACTGAGTCTGGTCGTTGCTGCGCAGATGCAAGTTCAAAGTCCTTAAAGGTAGAGCTTGCCATGCTTAAAGAGACAGAAAAAGGTTTTATTGAAAGTGAGTAACTGCAGTTTTTGAAGTAGAAGAAACTAAAATGTGAGTATTAGTATATAAGAAAAATCAGTGATGACAGTTTCATACAACTAAAATAACTATAAGAACTTACCTTTCATGTGAAGCAGCCTCTCTAGCCAATTCAGAGGGGGGAAACTGTACAAAGAGGTCTCCTGCTCGGCTGATGAGCGTCTCATAGGGTAGATCCTGGGGAATCTGGGATAGCAGGTGATGAACCATGGCCATATCACATTCACACTCCAATACCTCCTCCTCTCTGTACAGCACGATCTACAACATAAATACAATTTGCATACCAATATAAACATAGAGATGTAAACAGCATATTTGTCAAGGAAAACAATGATACATTCATACAGAAATAAGAAGCCATTCCCATTAGAGATGTAATCATTTAAAATAACACACCCGACTAAATTAAACTAAATAGGGGCAACTTAAAAAGAAGAACTGATCTGACATCACTGCATTGATCTAATAATAATAATAATACTAATAAAGGGATTGATTGATTAGCCACATATAATGTCAATAAATGCTCAACCATTACCAAATTGGTTTCCACAACCCTCATGAATACAACATTATCCATATCTTCAGCTGTCACAATGGCCTTTGCACAGTGAAAAAATATGAGCTTTCCATATGCACAAATGGAGATTATATAAATGGTTTATTCTTACACTGATTTAGAATATGTAATTCATGTAGTGTTAAAGTAACTTGATGTTTGGGGAGTGTCTCTGAGAGACAAACCAGGAAACAGGAAACTCACCACAGCAGCAAAATAGATGGGCATCAATGGATGGCAGGCCAGGAAGAAGTCATACAACCGGACAACATGGCGGAAGTCTGATAGGACATGGCCAAACCATGTGATGAGCCAACTGAGAGCAAAGACTGTACCCACCTCAGCCCTTAAAATGACAAGTGATGAGATCAGCTTACAATGACACACACAACTATTTAGTTTGCCAACTGCTCCACTTAAAGTACTCTATATAGCACCTACAACCAGAAATTTCTACAACTTTATATACTTTATATATTTATGATATAATCAGGAACTGAAAATCAAACATGAAGGCCAGCTGTAATGGTAACCTTTGGTTGCAGCCTTAATGACGTGGATGCCTTACAACTGAAACTTGAGCTATCATAATTGGATCAGTGTGATGTAAGAGCAGTCACCCTTCATTCCTTCACCTAAAGCAGCTTTCATTTTATAGTTGTACCTGTTTTAACATTAACCTTAGCTGTTTAAAGGAGACACCGCTGTAGATATGCCAAAGTAGTAAAGGGTCATACTAATGATCATCATTAGTATGATGATGTACTGTCATTACAACAGACGCTAAAAGATTTTCTGTCTAAAGGAAAAAAATTACTATTGCATGCACAATTCTTTACTGTAAATTTAAGAAGCTAATATTAAAAGTTGGGTATGCAATCTCAGGCTTGTCATTTAACACACTAAAAAATAAAAATGCAAGGTTTAACATCCTCTTGTATCCTAATGCAGAACAAAACCCATTTGGCCTACTTTCACTAGAATAGGAGTGAATCTTACTGTTGCATGAAGTCATGCACCTCAGGGTTGACCCTTTCAATGATGGGCATCAGATAGTTAAGAATGTGTTTTGTGTTGTCCATAGTGGGATCCATGAAGTCCCTGAGAAAGAGAATAAGACAGACAGCATTTTTTTAATACCTCACAGTATGATTTTTATTGAAGCATAAAGCAATAAGGACAGACTGTGCATACAAAAAAAAAAAAAGTGGAAGATTAAGTAGCAGAGAAAATAACCTGCTGTAGATTCATTTGTGTCTGTGATAAGTACCTGAGGTGATGTGTGGAGAGCTTCTCCACTAGAGCAGTTGCAAGACGCTCTCCCACAACTAATAAAAAGGTCACGACAATGTCATGGTATCCTTGGTAGTAGTGCAGCTGGGGATTACGTTGCAGAACTCTGAGGATGATGTCGATTAACTCTTCCTGGAGACCCTCTCTCTGCTCATCTGGCATACCTATGCATGCATAGCCAAAATAGCGCTATATGAATCGAAAGTGCATTGAGTGCTCAAAATTAAATAGACCAGCCCGTTCAGCATTTTTCAAATAAAATACAGCTGTTAGCTTACATTGGCATTCAAAATGTCTCCACAACTAAAAAAATAATAACTATGTAATTCAAATTTGGAGTTAGGCTAACCACCATAGTAGCTCTTTCAACTAAAGTTTATTTAGCTGAAAAAGATGGAAAAGCAATTTCAGTGCATGTCGTTTGAGTATATCCTATGAATTCTCAATTGTCTTGGTTTGAGAATTGGATTTGTAATGGGAAAAATCTAGTTAACCCTCACATTTATTGGGGCGATCGTGGCTCAAGAGTTGGCAGTTCGTCTTGTAATCAGAAGGTTGCCGGTTCGAGCCCCGGCTCGGACAGTCTCGGTCGTTGTGTCCTTGGGCAAGACACTTCACCTACCGCCTACTGGTGATGACCAGAGGGGTGATGGCGTGATATGGCAGCCTCGCTTCTGTCAGTCTGCCCCAGGGCAGCTGTGGCTACAACTGTAGCTTGCCTCCACCAGTGTGTGAATGAGAGTGAATGAATAGTGGAATTGTAAAGCGGTTTGGATGCCCAGAAAAGTGCTATATAAATGCAATCCATTATTATTACATTTAGATGTAGGTGGTTAGAATTTCACTGTATGATTTTTGTATAGCCTTTGTAGGCTTAGCCGAAGTATATGTGTCAGGATGACATGGTGAAAAACTGCTTTGCTTTGCTTAACAATGTTTCACTATGTTATCTGCTAACTGTTGGGGTGTAGAAGGACGAAATTCCCTAGCTGACCAGTGCCAGGAGCTTCCTGGGAAAAGATAGTGGGAGTTGCCCTCTCCCCAGTAACATCCCGTGGGACAGAAACCTGCTGTAACTAAAAGATACACAGAGTTGTGTGTGAGGGTATAAAAGAGGAGCTGAGATGTCCCAAGGTCAGAGCTGGAATGACTGAACTGTGATGTGTGTTGGCTCTCCTTCATGCAGTAATAAAATAGCTTGACCACAGCTCTGACCATGTTGCAGACATTCTTTTTTACAGAAAATACCACGACAGATTCCTGCAGTGGAGAGCAATAGATATAGCTGCAACGAAGCCAAGTGGCTACCAGCAAAGGCCACTATATCAGCTAGTAGCAGCAAAGCCATTTTCATATTGCATTGATAATTACAATATTAAATGCAGATTATTTTTCAGGTGGATAACTACCGAATTTAAAAGGTTACAATGGAAGAAACAGTGTTTTGTCAACAATGTATGGGCAAAACATTAAAACATTTCTCAACAAAACTTCTAGCCAATTATACCATAACCCACTACAAGGCCAATAATATATAAAGAACGATGGTGACCCTGTGCCCATGTCAGCAAAGGCAAGGCAAGGCAAGTTTATTTGTATAGCACAATTCAACAACAAGGTGATTCAAAGTGCTTTACAGAGACAAAGGTTAAAAATATACAAGATTTGCAAGTAGAATTTGCCAACCCAGTTCAGTTTTCCCATAACATCTGGGATATGCTTCAGCCCCCCCAAGCCATGAATTGGGAAAGCAGTTAAGAAACTGGAGGAATTTATAGTTGTATTAGAAATGATGACACAGTCACTCTATATCATGTCTACAGTGTGTGTATGTAGACACAATTGGCCATGGATTGGTCACTCACCAGGTGGGAACCTCCGTAGTGAACGCTGGACATCCAGCAACACCTGGTTGTAGTCTTTGTTATTTTCTCGGTCTACAGTGTCTGAAAAAATGAAAATGTTGCCACCAGCAATTACTGTATGATGCATTGACTGCTAGCCTTTGTATTAGGAGGTGCGAGACGCGCAACTGCATATCGTCAACAATTATAATACCTGGCTCTTGATCCAAGACATCAAGGGGGACGTTGAGGAGCTTAGGCCAGACCTGGCACCGTATCTCATCGGTCAGCAGTCCTCCTTCACTGATAGCCATCCTCCTCAGAGCTGCTACGTCCACTGGACTCACACTCAGTGCCTGTGTGATATCCGCTATTTTCCTCTTCCGTCTGGTGTCCCAGTCTGGAACAGACAACATCGTTTCACTGTTAGAAGCTATGCTCCCACATTTGTTTATTTATTTGTTAGCAAAGCGCCCCGAAGTATACTCAAACAGTTGACATGACACAGTTAGCGACCGTTACCTTGCTTTCCATTCACTGGCGACGATGTTCCAACATTTCTAGACTTCTTCATGGTGTCTGTACGTCTTGATGCGTCCTCGTTAGATAGCACTACTTTCCATTCTCCCTAGTTTTTGCTAACTCCGTTTTAGCCTTGCGTGGCTGTCAATGAAAACTGTTTAATTACCAATGCTAGCCCCATGAAAACACGGCCTGGTAGATAACTAGCTATTCAGTGTTAGCTATTTACTAAGCTCGCGCTACACTGCCCTGGTTCCATAGCGGCTATTTTTAGGAACACAGCCATCATTGCTGGGACCACTGACAAACAGGTTAACAACCGCCTACCAGCACTTGGATTAAATCGAAAAACCGGCTACATGTTTACATTGGCGGAAGCAACCAAGTATACAGCTGATACAGTTAGCCTAGCCGCTCATACGGAGTGATGACGTAGCAGGAAAGAAAAGCAGGAAGAGGAGGAGGAGGGGTAGGGTCGACCCAATTTTTACTGTAAAGAAACGAAACTTTAGAAACAGGAAAACACTAACAAAAAAAACAAAAAAAACATCAGGCAATACTTATCTACCGGGTTTATATAATACATAAACTAGAACTGTCTGCAAACTGTGTGGAACAGTATTTTCCTTGATATAAAATTATGACTCTACAACCAATTTATAATGATAATAATAAAAATTATAAACAATTCTGAGAGATTGTGGTGCTGTCTAAAATCTTTTTTTAAGTAAATGATAAACTTAAGCAGGCCTAATTTGGAATGGGATGCGTTTATAACAAATATAAGAATTAAATGTGATCAAAGATGAAAAAAATACAACGCTATAAAAACCCGCAGTCTATTCTAGCTACTTATTACTTAGGATGTTATTACTGTTAACTAGGCTAGACTTCCATAGTTATGCAATACAGTGCTTCCTGTTTCATTTATTTAAAAATAATAACATGTGTGTCCAATATCACATTAAAATAAACCTAAATTTTACGTGGTCCTAGATAGTCATGCTTTTCAATTAATTTAATGCTCGCTCTATCTTTAGTCAAGGATAAAAGGACAAATCCATTCTGTCTTCTAGGTGGGGTGTTAGTTCTGGAGAAACGAAAACGAAAATGACAAAGCACTTAAATAGCAGGTTGCTGAAGTCGACAGCCGGAGAAGAGGCTGCGATGAGCTTGCGCACAGACCGAATGAGAGACGGCTAGACAAAGTTTGACCAGGAAAATATTCATATTGGTCGGATGTCACGCTTGGTAAGTTCGCTCTTTTCTTAGGCTATCGCTTATCTAGGAAGTGTTTAGGATACAGAGTTATTTGTCTTATTGTATTTTCTTATTTAGTAAATAATAATAGCGTGTACACTGAGAACAGTGATGCGAACTGATAGCTAAAATTGCAAGTCATATAGCACACGACATGTAAAGTCATTGACAGACAGACAGACAGACAGACAGACACATAAAAGGCAATATGAATGGTATAGCTTGTTTGGAGGGCAGCCAGCCTGTGGAGTGTTATTATTGCCACATCCGTGACTAAGACTTGCGGTGTAAACCTCTGAATCATTTCTTGAAAAAGGAAACCTGTCGGGCAATATCCTGCAGAGGGAAGAATTTGCATTTCATACGAATACAGTGCAATGGACAACATTAGAATAAAACAAATATGGCACGTTTCGTTTATAGCGCACACCAACAAACCTACAACGATGGACATTGAAATATAGTCGCAAAACACGCGCGCGCGTGTTGCACACACACACACACACACACACACACACACACACACACACACACACACACACACACACACACACACACACACACACACATATATCCATTCATCCATGAACTCTATTAGCTTTGATTCCCCCAGATTTTACTGATGTAATCAATGAGAACATCCTTTCTATCTGAGGCTGACTCACTACAAGTTATGACCCAGTGATAGAGAGTGAAAGTAATCACTGTTCCTCAATCAGTGCTGTGTTGTGTTTTCTATTTTAATAGACTCGTGGCAAAATTTCTAAATCATTGTATTGTTGCATTGTGTTTAAATGTAGTTCTTCTCCTTCCTCTCACTATTAAATCATCAGTGTTACTGGTCTTAACTTCATCATCTACCACATGCACAACCATGGAAAGCTTGATGTTAATGACTGGGAGAAGCGGACCTAATAATGGTAATTATACAGTATGTGATGGCAGTCACATAACAAACTGAGAAAATCTGGCAACTAAAATTAGTTACTTTAGTCTCATTACATAAATGTTATTTTTCCCCTAGATACTGATACTGTCCAAAGTGAGAATGCTCGTCGAGGTGGAAGGAGAAGACAAAGGGGAGCACAAGGAGACAGAAAAAGAGCACAAAGTCATGGGAGTAGTCAAGGTGAAAGGGAGGAAAGGAAAAGAGATAGTGAAGAGCTGCGTGGGAGAGGAAGGGGAAGAGGTGGTGGAGCAGGAGGAGGTGCAGAGAGAGGTAGAAGAAGAGGAGCAACAGAGGTGGGCCGCAATACAGAAAGGGGAGGCAGACAAAGAGGTGCTGGAAGAGATAGAAATGAATGGGAAGGTGCAGCGAGATGGAGATCAGAAGTAGGAAGAAACCCAGAAGCAGGTCCAGTTGTTAGACAAGGAGCGAGAATAGGGATGGCAGGGAGAGAAGAACGTGGAGACAGAAGAGAAGGTTGGAGGGGTGAAAGAAGAGATGTTGAGGGAGACAGGCAAGATAGAAATGGAAGGAGATCAAATTCTGCCAGCACAGCTAGGCCACCACAGGGCCGAGGACTGGGCTTTAAAGCGCTGGAAGAACTCTCTCTAAAAGACCCATCTGTAGTGGCCATTACCATGTCCTCACATCCTTCTGTGAAAGATCTCCTCAGTGAGACCAAAATAAGGCAGGATCTTATTGAACTCATTTGCTTGGTGCTGAGTAAAGCCTTTAAATCAAGGACAGACAGAGGCACTCAGCAGCACCTGGCTGGCATTATAAAAGATTCAGGGTTCTTCTGCACCTCTCTACCCCACTATCTTGTGGGGATGGTGTCAGATAGCAAACCTGCTCGCAGAGCACAATACCCACAGCATCTGGAAAATATCCTGGTGATTCTCTCACAGGTAAATAAACTGATGAAACATAGAAAACTTGACAAAACATAGGAAATTCAGCTGAAGGATAATTGATTTTATATCTGAAAAACATATGAGGACATTGCTCAATAGATGAAGCAATAAAGTACAAGGGTAATTTTACTATGTACAAACAGTGTGTATACTGTAATGTACTTCATACACTAAAATACAGACCAGTGAGATTTTTTTATATGTACATACAGTGCAGTGGGAATGATAGTGTAATATATAAATCACATTTATTTTTATTTTTCCTGTGTGCAAAGAGAAAAAGGCATAATGAAAGATACAGTTATTGAGAAAATCAGATTACATAGATGTAAACAAACCTTATTTAGGCATTTCTGTTTTTATTTCCTGTGCTTTTTATTAACAGTTTTAAAGTAGCTAAATTCTTTTTTCCTTGTTATGTTTATTAGGTGCTTAACATCTTCCCTGCTAGTTCGGTTCATACAGTGAGTTTGTTACTGACACTGCTCCAAGCCTCCATTAACAGCCTGAGGGCATCAGGTGTGGACTTTCAGCCTCAAATTGAGGAAAGTGTGGAGCAACTTCAGGAGCTGATCACACACCTCCAGAATAGAGCAAGAGAGGGTACCCTGCGCTCAGACAGAGACACATATGCATTCCTGCCCTCTGGTGGTGGTAACCCAGGTAACTGGCTCTTGGAGATATTTCTACTGAATCACTTTGTTTTCACATATTTGGATAGACTGTCCTGAAGCAAATACCATGCAGTTGGCCAGAAGAAAAATCTTTTTGTAAGGTTTTGAAATGTTAGTATAGATCGGACAGTTATTAATACTTCCACATTTCTAACCTAGATGAAGAAGATCAACAGGATTTCAGGACCATACCAATCTACCCAACTCCACAGGAGTTCCGACAGGAGCATAGGCCTTTCCTTAGACCTAACATTACCTCCCAGAGCTACACAAACACCCACCTCTACCTTGATACACACTTCCGGCTGCTCAGAGAGGACTTTGTGCGACCACTGCGTGAGGGGATTCAGCAATTGCTCCAGAACCAAAAAGATATCGGAAGGACCAACAGCCCACTAAAGACAAAGCGCTTTGATGATATCAGAATATATTTTGACACACAGCTAGTGGTGCCCAAATGCACACACACTGGCATTGCCTACATTGTCCAGTTTGACGCACAGCCACTTAAGGTTAGCTTCTGGTTGTTGATGTCTTTGTAAAATGGCATTTGAATGATGCAGTAAAGTATATTCTGTGTCACTGATGTGTTAATACATACACTGGTCATTCACTATTTAAATGGCAAATGTAAAGACATATATAAACATGTATATTACTAACAGGTTGTCCATTTTACCCACAGTTTGTACGCTGGCAGAACTCCAAGAGATTGCTTTATGGCTCCCTGGTATGCCTGTCAAGTGATAACTTCGAGAGCTTCCTGTTTGCCACAGTGTCAGATCGAGACCCTGAACATCTGCAGGAAGGACAGGTCCAGATTACATTTACAGAGGAGAGCAGGTTAAAGCTGGCAAGAATTGAGGTAGAGTAATACATTGTTTGCACCATATGTTAAAATGGGCATGATGCATTCAGTTTCTTTGCATAAATGTAAGAAATATCTGTGGTCATTTGAAACAGAAATACAAAGAACAAAATGTGTTTTTTTAAAATCACAGAAAGATCGAGTGTTTCTGATGGTCGAGACCACTGCCTACTTTGAGGCTTATCGGTATGTTCTAGAGGGCTTACAGGAGCAGAGGGAGGATGATTTGCCCTTTCAAAGGTAAGGATATGTGTCAATGTGCTGCCCTGGACTTTCAGATTTTACTGTCAAGGTTTTTTTTTATATAATCCAAAAGTTATTTCAAAACAATTAACACCACAAATATTTTTAAAAGAGTTTTGAGTGAGAAAATAGTAGCAAGAAGGGTTTGACAGCGGTGTTTGGCGTAAAAGTGTCAAAGTAAGTTCTGCATTCACTTTAATTTATCATATCATCTCACAATTCCCCAAAAACTTTTACATATGGATCTTTTCAATACTTCAAATATTGACATCACCTTCAGTACCCTTAACAAATACTGAAAAAATATTGTTTTATATTTGTTGCCTAGCAGTATCTTTAAATGAAACTCCATTAAACCTTTTCTCTCAGAACTACAACATAAAAAGGGTGTCAAGGGTTTTGCCACACTTGACTAGTTTGACAAATAAACTAGGAAAACTCATGTAAGTGCCTGCAGTGAAGACCAAGAGACATAGAGTGTCTTTTGCTGCTGCTATTATCATGGTTAATACCACTAAACCATAAGGGTTGTTACCATTGCACACTGCACTTTGTTGATGATAAAATCTGGGCTGTTCTGTCTGGGCTTTTTTGGGGTGTTTTTTGCTTGTTTTTGTCTCTCTGTGTATGGACAGACTGCAAATCAATTTCCCATTGGGGACAATAAAGTTACCGTTGACAACTGAAAGTTCCCATTGAAACCTGATTTTAACAGCACAGTTTCTGTAGTTAAGCAAAAGTCCTTGCAATATTAAAATGCTGATTTAATTGTTTAGGGAGAGATTTTCTTTAAAGAAATATATTACTAAGGATCTTTAATTCTTTCAGGTACATCGTGGAATGCAAGACAGATGTCCAACCGCCAGCTTATCTTCGAAGAAATGATAATTATGACTTGTCATCTGTTGCTGACCCTGACTACAAGGCCAGAATACGGCCCTTTCACAGTCTGAAGGCAGAGGCCTGGCCAAGGATGGAGGAGTTGGGTCTGGATGAGTCTCAGATGAAAGCCTTCCAGCTGGCCCTCACAAAAGAACTGTCTATCATACAAGGACCTCCAGGCACAGGTAAGCAATTGAAAGACCATTGTTAGTGAGTTTTTCATTTTTATTTGTTGAATGACAGAATTTTAAGAAGTGCAAAGTTAAGTTTTCTCTAGCAAAAATCAACATGTTTTTTGGCCTCAGGAAAAACCTACGTTGGTCTAAAGATTGCTCAGGCACTCTTGACCAACCAGGAACGCTGGAGAGATCAACCTGACATGGCTCCGATGCTGGTTGTGTGTTACACCAACCACGCCCTGGATCAGTTCCTTGAGGGTAAGCACCGACAGCTGCTTCGTAATAACACGCTTGGTTTGCTCACTTGTCACGGAAGAGGATGTTTCAATTTCAGGTACAAAGAATCTTATGTGTCAAGTGTATTTGCATTCACTAAAAGGCCACAGACCTCTACTTCAGGTTATATTTAATTATTTATCCTTCTGGTCTGTTTCCTGGAATGGACAATGCAATGCAAAAAAAGCTTTCAGTGTTCTGGGATGTGACATGCATTTATTTTAACTCTGTATCTCAGGTATTCATAAATTTTTAAAAGATGGCATAGTGAGAGTTGGAGGTCGCAGCAACAGTGAGATCCTGAAGCGTTTCAATCTGAGGGAGCTGACCCATTCACCTAACTTCAGACGAACACTGCCCGGTCATCTGCGTAATGCATATAATCAGGTGAGCTCTTGCAGGTGAACTGCAGTTTGAATCTTATTTTAAAATGCTCCTTGTGTATTCCTTTTGTTCACAGAAAAGATGAAGAAAAAGACTCAGAATATATAAAAAGATGAAACAGGTTTAAGTAAATGCCTTTTGTTTCCTGTTAAACATCTTTTGTTTATCTAATAGGTTTTCTATTGCGCTTATTCGTTTTTTTTGTCAATGATCACACAATCATTCTTTTTGCTTTGTGTGGCTTGCTCACCTGCTTAACAGGTTTACAGGGAGCTGTGTGAAGAGGAGAAGGAGATCGAGGAACAGAGTATAAAGTTGGAATGTTCTTTGAAAGGTGTGTTGAGGGAAATCTTCTTACATAAGTTCATCTTGCGCCAACACTGGGACAGCCTGCATCGCCCCCCTGTGAGTCATTCTGAATAAGAAATTCACATTTTATGCATATGAAATGAGCTTGACAGAATGAGTCCAAACTCATGAGTTTGAAATGATTTGTAGGCAATGGATGAATTTCAGACCTGGAATGAGAAGAAGCCCAACCTGATGATGGAGTGGTTGGGTTTGGGTTCCACTGTCTTCCTGCAGAGGGAGACAGAGAATGCGAATGGAAATGATGGTAAGACTTTTACTCTAAGCAGTGCTCAACTGAACAAGTGAAAGATTATTTAATAACTGACTTTCATCTAATGTAAACACTTAAGGTTCCAAAACACCAACATGAGCATTAAATCTAAACTTAAAACTGCTGTCACAGTCATTTCAGATCAGCAATTGCTGTCAGTGAAGACTATAAACATTTTATCATGCACATACAGTATGTTGAATAGCATAAATACCATATGCTGAGCATGCTGAAAATAGAATTATTTCACTTTATGAGGTGTCAATAAAAAAAGAAATATGTGCATTTGTTGTGGTGTTTGAAAGAATTGTCATTCTGACCCATTCTGTTGCTCTGAATGGGTAACATATAGAAAAAGTATCAATGGAGGTGGATGAAGAAGAGGACCTCATTGAAATCGCTGAGGAGGCAGATCTGATCCAGGCAGAGCGGATTATTGAAGACAACTTTGGTCCCAGAGGCATTAGAGATGCCAGAAAGAAGGAAGAAATGCAGGATGCTGTCAGAGAAGTCGAGGATCTCATGCTTGCTATGAACCTGGATAAAGTTAAAATACAGGCTGGGCAGAGTGAAGAAGGATTTAAGGTAAATTTAATTGAAGGGTTTAGTGCAGTGATCGTAATGAGTTTATCATTTCTCTAAGAGCACATTGATGTAGAACCATAGCAGACTGAGTGGAGTCTGATGTAAGGATATGCTTACATTAAATCAACATCTGACCAATGGAAGTATATTTACATCTTAAGTCCACTGCATACAATATGTTATTTACATCCATGTTTGGTAGATGGCAGTTTCAGGTTTCCCTTTGTTGATGATAAGTATAGGACTTGGCATGTTACTGTGAATACTGTGTAAGTGTAATAACCAAAAGCTTCAGGAGAAAGATTTCTCAGGCATTGTAAAAGATGGACATAGTTACTATAAGTCACCCAGCAGTTTGGGCTTTTGGTTTAGGGTCTTGCATTTACAAGATTCAGTGGTAGTGTTTTTGTCTCCCGCATGCTGTTATTCTGGAGAGGCAGAAGTTACCATGTTTAGGTGAAAGGTTAGAGTACTAAATTATCGCCTAATGCTAGGAAGTTAGTTTAAATTTCCTATGTGCAGTGCTCAGGCACATCAGCTAATTAGTGCTCAACAAACTAATGAAACATTAGAATTTCACTCACCAAAACTGAAGCACAAACTTCTTAGATGGTCTGCCCTCAACAGCAAACCATAATATTAGTCAGAGACTTACATTAAAATGCTCCAAGAACAATCAACTGCATAAACTAAGTGTAGAAATCTAGTTCAGTGATTGTAGTTAGAAGAGGTGGGGTCTAAAAGATAACAATCAGCTCCAGATGCTTGTGTCAGAACATCTGTCAGTCAATGTAACCATGTCTCTAACTCCAGTATCCAGTATCTAGTGCACACTATGGCAACTTATTACAAAAAGAAAAAAGAAAACAACAAAAAATAATACAAAATCTACTTTATAATATGAATTCATCACTTAGTTAACTGAGGTTCAGAAGGTTATAATGTTTTTTACCATCCTGATCAATACAGTTCCAACGAGACCAGAGGAAAAAGATGAAGAAAAAAATCAGAAACGAACTTGGGAAGACCTCAGCTATGACTGAAAGAGAGGAAGATAACGTGTTTGATGTTTGGACTCTTAGTCAGCAAGACAGATGGAAGCTCTATCGGTATGTCTGCATCCGTGTTCAACGTTTCTTTTCTTTTATTACTATGTACCTTTTTTCTGGCTCTTTCCTTCTGTTGCATTCTCTGTACAGTTCTGTCCTCTTTCCTTCTTTCTTAATTCCCCTTTTATTTTACACTCTTTCTATTCCCTGACCTACCTTCGTATATTCCCACTGTGTATAATTAAATCAAGTAATCACTAAGAAAATGTATCTCTTAGGATTTTATCACAGCAGAAAGCCAAGATGTAAATCTAGTCTTCTATTACTGTAAAATCAGGACTGAAAGAACTGTGTACACAGTTTTATTTCTCATTTAAACTAACAAACAGGGAATTGAAGACACAAACAGTATATTGTTTAAATTGTTTAATTGTTTAAATATGCTGTATTAGTAATGAAGAGATATTAGTCAATCATACTATATATTTTTGCTCTTGCTCCATGTTATTTCAGATTAAAACAATAATAATCTTAGGGCTTCTGCATGGCTCTTTCAGTCAGTTCAGTGTTTTACTATTTCATATTGGCTTTGTGTTTTCAGGTTGTGGGTGGCACGCTACAGGACGGAGCTTCGCGAAAAAGCCCTGCTATCTGAACAAGCGTACCAGAATGCAGTGGACAGATTGGCTGATGTAAAACGGCATGAAAGTCTCTGTCTCCTCAAAAAAGCCACGGTACAGAATATATTAATTAGCATATTCCTTTTAAAAATCCTAACCATAAATTATATAGAATTTATCAGATTTATTATAAATTATTTTAACTAACATTAACAGATAAATTATTTTTGGTTTCATTTGCCCAGATTTTGTGGCAAGCATCTTTGTGCAAGAGAAAAAAAACTGTATATTATCCAAATTAAAATACTTTTTTCTTCTGTGCCTCCATTTAAAAATAGTAGAAGAGAGCAGAATTTCTCCTGGTAATCCAAGAAGTGACAGTAATGTTACAGTAATGTAACCTATTGGTTAGTTACAAAGTTTTAAAACTTTTCCCAATAGCACCTGTGGCCATATGAACAGACTGAGGCTACAGGCGATAAAGAATCCAAGTGTTAAACAACTACAGAAACAGACAAGCTGCTTCCCACTGTTTCCAGTCTTTATGTTAATCCAACAGACTCCAGCTTTACATTTGTATAGGATTGATATCTACCTTATGCACTAACAGTCAACAAAAATAAATAGCAAATTCAGGTCAACTTGTCTCTTTAAAAAAAACAAATATCCCGTCCACCAGGTTGTTGGCATGACAACAACAGGGGCAGCAAAGTTTCGTCAAACCCTGCAGGAAGTGCGTCCACGTCTGGTGATTGTAGAAGAGGCTGCAGAGGTTCTTGAAGCCCACACCATCACCACATTGAGCAGAGCATGCCAACACCTTATTCTGATTGGAGACCACCAACAGGTAAGACCTGACACAGACAAACAAGGCGATGTTTCCTGAGCACTTAGGAGACTTGCAAGGTTTATTAACTCTGCTTGACTATTTTTGGATCACTATATGTGTTTTTAACAAGGCACAGTTGTAACATGAAAATTTAAAGACAACATATTATGAGATGCTCTGTGCTTTTCTATATCTTTATGTGTGTTGCCTTGAAGGTAGCAAAAAAAAAAATACTAGCTATTACAAGAGATAGAGAAGAGTACGCAGTGATATCCTGGACATCAGGAGGCTATTATACAACAACTTGTCGGGGCCTGCCAAGGACATATGGCTAGGCAGCCTGTCTACCAATCTGCAGCATGTGATCACAGCTACACAAAACTCTATCACACATCTCAATATTCAGCTCTGGTATATTCTTGCTGTGCAACAACTACCAAAAACTAACATTTGCTTAGTGTCCCTGTTTATTCATGTTTATTTATGAATCTGCATACATAGGGTGTACATTTGACTATGCTAACAAGCGTGTGCTCCATGCAGTTGTACTAAAAGTTTAGTAATGGAATTTAAATGAAGTTGACTTAAAGAGTGACCTTCTTGCAACCCAGAGTTGGAAATAAATGGCAGTTTTTACACCTTATCATTATACTTCTTTATATCATGTACATCAGATTAACATAATAGTATGGAACCTCATGTGTAGCACATTAAATAGTATTTAATGTGCTACACATGATCAAAGTATATGGATAAAATTATTTGTGTAGTTATAGTATAGTTATATTTTCTAGTTTATTCATATTGTAATTTACCAAATTAAGTAAGTGGTGAAAAAGAACAAATGAACAAACTAGATAAGGTATCCTGGTGACACATATTAGTGTTAGTCGATAGCAGTTATTTTTACTCTAGAGGCAAGTATTAAAGCATTATATTTGTGGAACATAAACTTGAATCTGTGCAGGTAAGGTAGATGGATCACACTGTCCAAGTAAAATAAGGCCTGGCATTGTTGTGCTGGTCATTAATCGCAGGTTTGGTGTTGAATCGAGCAGAACACAATGCTTCACATTTATACTAGAATTTGTCTTGCCTCCCCCACACCACTCCCACATACATGCACAATCACGCTCTGTCCTCTAGCTAAATTAGGTTTGCACACACGCACACATACGTACACACACACATACACAAATACATACATACAAGCAAAACTAAAACGACAGCAAAAGAAAGTTAGAGTGCATTTGCATGCATTCTATACTCCCATCCAAATACACACCCATATAAGAATATTTATTTTATTCATTTATAGTTTCCCATATTTGTATTTATGGTGCTTACAAATGGCTAGGAACTATTTAACAGCTGTTCATTAGTAATTATGTCTGATGCTCCTGGTCCTATGACTAGGAAACTCAGTGCTCTTTTCTTCACTTAGATTGCATGATGTTGCTCTGTGCATTGCATTTAAAGTCTAGAAAAAGAAGTCGTAATGTTATTTTTGGAATAACAGAAGGCAATGCCTTGAAATAGGCAGGTATTTAACAGGTTTCATGTAAATATAGGCATTACCTGATGTCTAATGTTAACTTACCTTTCAATGCATATGATAAACAAGTGTTTTTTTTCCCTCTCCTTTAGCTGCGCCCTAGTGCCACAGTATATGAACTCGCTAAGAACTTCAACCTGGAGATGTCCATGTTTGAGAGATTAGTGAACATGGGACTGCCTTTTGTCAGACTGAACTACCAGGTTTGTTTTTCTGCATATATTAGCTCTCTCATCTTCTTGCAGGATCAGTCATTAAATTGTAGACATCTTTATGCAGTTAAAGACAGTAAGATATATATCTCAATATCTCTATGCGATTTGTTCATCTATGGTCCTTATTTTTGTTTGTTCTTAAGCATCGTATGAGGCCAGAAATTGCCCGTCTTCTGACCCCACACATCTACACAGAGTTAGAAAACCATCCTTCTGTGTTGGAGTACGAAAACATCAAGGTACATGTTTTTGTTTGCTCTCCTGCAGTGCCTCCTGCATGCAAGGATTTTTAAAAAAACTTTACTACTCTAGACTTTCAAATGCATCTTAAGTCTCAAATCTAATTTAGGCTGTGCATACAATATCTAGAATACAGGATAAAAAATATAATACGATGAATATAAAAGAATAATGTGGAATGTGTTTATTAAATGTTTATTTACAGGGCCTAAAGACCAATTTGTACTTTGTGGACCACAACCACCTAGAAGAAGAAATCAGAGATGGAAAAAGCCATCAGAACCGTCATGAGGCAATGTTTGTTGTAGCTCTTTGTCGCCACTTTCTCTTGCAAGACTACAAACCAGAGCAAATTACCATCCTCACGACCTATACTGGCCAACTCCACTGTCTGCGTAAACATATGCCAGCCAAGGAGTTTGCAGGTGTCAAAGTGCATGTAGTAGACAAGTACCAGGGAGAAGAGAATGACATTGTATTGTTGTCGCTTGTCCGTAGCAACCGACAGTCTAAAGTTGGCTTCTTGAACATTTCCAATCGTGTCTGTGTAGCGTTGTCACGTGCCAAGAAAGGTCTCTACTGTATTGGCAACAGCGTGATGCTGGACCAAGTCAAACTGTGGAGCAAAATCTTCCACACCTTGAGAGAGAAGGATCAGGTTGGAAAGGCTCTGACTCTGTGCTGTCAGAATCATCCAGATCGAGAGGTAAAAGTATCAAATGCTGACGATTTCAGCCAAGCACCCGAGGGAGGCTGCACCCAGCCTTGCCAGTTCCGTTTAGACTGTGGCCACGTTTGTACTAGGGTCTGTCATCCATATGACCCAGAGCACAAGAAGTATAAGTGTGTCAAAAAGTGTGAGAAGATTTTATGTGATATGGGACACAAATGCACACTTCTATGCCATATAGAATGCCCAAAGAACTGTCCAGTAAAGGTTGAGAAGATCATACCCAAGTGTCAACACACACAAATGATTCCTTGTCACCAGGACCCAAACACATTTACATGCCAGGAGCCTTGCCAGAAGTTGCTCAGCTGTGAACATCCATGTGAGTCAGTCTGTGGGTTACCATGCACCAGTAAGTGCAAGGTAAAGGTCATCTTAAAACTTAGGTGTGGACACACCCAGGAAGATGCATGCTTTTACAAAGATTGCATCGATAAGGCTGAATGTAAGGCCCCATGTGAGCACCAGCTAAAATGTGGACATGCTTGCCGTGGTACATGCGGCAAATGTTTTCAGGGACGCTTCCACTTTGCCTGTTATCACAAATGTGAACGTCTCCTCATCTGCTCTCACCAGTGCAAGGAACCTTGCACTGGTGATTGTCCCCCTTGTCAGAGACCTTGTGAGAATTGCTGTGTTCACAGTAAGTGCATGAAGCCATGTGGGCAGCCATGTGCTCCTTGTATAGAGCCCTGTGCATGGCAGTGTGCTCACCATCGCTGCAATAAGCTTTGCTATGAGCCATGTGATCGCCCACCATGCACTGAACCCTGCAACAAGACCCTAGATTGTGGCCACCCGTGCATTGGACTGTGCGGAGACAAATGTCCAAGTAAATGCCGCATCTGTCACCACGATGACGTCACAGAGATTTTCTTTGGCACTGAAAATGAGCCAGACGCTTACTTCATTCAGCTGGAGGATTGTAAACACATCATTGAGTACACAGCTATGGACATATACATGGGTATGGATGATAACAACCAGGCAAATGAAGTAGAGCAGGTGGCCATAAAACTAAAGGAATGCCCCAAGTGTCGTACTCCGATCAGAAATAATCTGCGCTACGGATCTCAGATCAACCGCAGTCTGGAAGAGATAGAGATGGTAAAGGAGAAGATAAATGGACAGCAGTCAGATATTGAAAAAAAGACGAAAGCACTTCGAACTCAGTGGCGTGAAAACCTTCGAACCTATGAAATGGATGACCAAAAGGAATATATGCTTATCAAAGAAAGTCTGAAAAAACCCTACCTCACAGCAAATGATCTATGGGTAGTGGAAAACAAGATGGATTTCTTAATAAGAGTTCAGAAGCTTCTGAAGATTGAGAAGAAAGACATGATGGACATGGATCGCGACAAGTTCTCGAAGAATGTTGCAGAGTTTGTGTGTTGGCTCAATAGCTACCACCAAAAATTCACAGACCAGCAGGTCTTTGATTTGCAGAGAGAGCTACAGAGACTCAGTCTCCTGGCTGAACTGAATGTTCGTTGCCATTTGGCAAATGAGAGGAGACAAATAGATCAAATTCAATCAGACGTACAAAAAATAAGAGATATTTTGGAAACGTGGGGTCAATTCACTGAGCAAGATGAGCAAAAAGTGAAGGAAGCCATGAAGAAACTAGATGAGATGTTTCCACTCAGTGGCTTGGGGATCAGTGACGAGGAAAGAAAGATGATTGTCTCAGCCATGAAAATGCGACCTGGACACTGGTACAAATGTCCAAATGGCCATGTCTATCTTATCACAGAGTGTGGAGGGGCTATGGAGAGCAGACATTGTCCTGATTGTAATGCTACTATTGGTGGGCAAAGCCATAAACTTGCAAGTGACAACCAAGTTGCCTCAGAGATGGATGGGGCACAGCACCCTGCTTGGTCTGAAGCCAATAACCTTCTAAACTTTAATCCACTTGACTTCTAAAAGCCATTTTAGAAAAGCCTGTTGTTTTCTTTCCACCCTTGACTCTTAGCTGGAACATGTATGAGTGACAAAAGTTTGTGGATTTACTTAAACAAGGGCCTCAACTAAAGTCAGTGTACTCAGTGTAAATAACTTGGCAAAGGGAAATAGCATAATTTTACTTTTTACTGTTTTATTTCATGGCACCTATGAGATGGATTAGGCAGAGAGCTTTTAATAAGACCATATTTTCTTGCATGAACTGTACTTTTGAAATGTTTTTCTTGAAAATGTAGATTTTATGTTGGCAAATATTTTATGCTTGTATGTCAACATGTGTCTTGCCACCTTCAGTTATGAACATATATCATGCAGTATTGCTATTCTAAACATGATGAGTAGTAGTTTATTTTTAAATGCTTTGTAAATTACAGATTAAATAATAGATGGTAGTTCATAATGCTAAACTTGGTGAGTCTTTGGTTGCTCAGGACTCCATTAAGTACCAGTTGCATTATGGCTTAACAACAGGTGGCAGTAAAACACTGTAAAATAACAGTGAATAGTGACTTGATAGTTATTATGGTTAATGCTTGTTCATATGAGATTAAAATGTCTGTAAATACAAGCGTGTTCTTGTTGTCTTTATTTTTATATAGGTCTCCATAGGCTCAGAGAAATAAGCTCAGCAAATGTGATTAACAAGTGTACTTGTTATGCTACATAAAAAGACACATTCAAGTAAAAATATATGAAAAAAAATGTTCTTAGTCACTTTCAGTTGCCATCCTGCAAAAATATCATTTAACTATTACCTAACTGATGCATGAAAGGAAAACAACAAAACGTTTCTCCTCATCATTAAAACAAACATACAACCGTTAAACATTTGCGTCTATAACAGGACATCATTGGCAGCGAAGGTGATAAAAACAACCCTGAAATAGCTGCAATTCCTTTTCACTACTATACAAGACTCACAGTTGCTGAGTTTCAATTTGATGTTTTGTAACAGCTTGCATCACTTTATTACATGATGAATGCGTCCTTGTCACAAAAACAGCTCCAATGCAAACTGCTGTCTGCAGGGTGAAAAAAACAACAAAAATCTGCTGTCAAGACAAGTGTTAAAATTGAGCAAACTTTAAAAGCTTGCCACTCTTTCCGTATTTATAGTATTCAAGCATCAGGATGAGAGAGAGCTGGATGGCAAGGCAGCACCTGAGAAAAATGGTAATATCCTACAGGGTGGACTGCCTCATCTATCATTTCAGGTGGCCTTAAAATATGTTATTGTCAGAGTTCCAGGTAGTCTGCCCATGCAATAGACACTACCGAGTTCCCTACCACTCCTTCCAACATACAATTTGTGGTTTGATCACTGAGAAGAGAAAAAAAACTGCAGAGTTTAACGACTTGGTAAAGCAGCAAAGGTGCCACGAATGATAATGTGTCAGTTCATGTAAAGCCTTGAATTTGAGCACTTGAACTAGAATGGGTCAAGATTGACGGCACTGACATAGCATCTTTTTTAATGCCTGAATAAATTGGAAAGCCACTTGTGAACATGTGAACTAGACACAGAAGAAATCAGTGACAAGGATGTGACCACAGCATCTGGTCAAAATTAACTGTTGAATACATTGTAAAAGATTAGTGATTGACATGGTGTATTTTAACAAGAGCTTAAATGTATACTGAATGACAAGGAAAATTCAATACAGAAAGGCTATTTTAAATAGTGGTTTTCAAAGAATCCCCAAGGCCAAAGATAAAGAGTGTCTGAAGTCTTTGTAAGAGCAGTTAAAAATTAAGAGTCCATGTGAGAAATAAGGAAAAGTTCTCCTAAGATAATATTACATTTGTATAGTCTTAATGTTATATGAAACATTCGGCAGCTTTTTAAATAAATCACTTTTCATTTATTTAGTAATTTTAGTTTATTTATTTTCTGTGTTGGATTATTTTCTATGATACATTTTTCATGACAGCTTGGATAGACTTCAGCTCCCCAAACCCCACCACCCTGAATTGGATAAATGGTTAAAAAACAGAGTAAAGAAAGTGAATAAATGAATCTGGTATTTGTATTCCATATGCAACCTTTGTCTTAACTCAACAAAATATAAATATTTATTTTTAAATAAATGGCTGGCATGTGAGTATACATTTTTACCTCCTTGCATTTAAAATGCAAACAGAGAGGAAAAAAACACTCGGTATTAATCTACTTCTGAGAAAATGCAACAAGGTTTACGTTCACAGAATGAACTGTTGGTATTATGCTGGCTAAGGGTAATGGGTTTGTATTATCAGAAAATTGCTCATTAATGTTCCCTTGCAGGCATTTCATCAGTAAAGCAGGTTGTGGTCCAAAGTTCCCACCAGACAGAAATAGTGTGTGATGAAGTGTCATAGATAGAGTATACAACGAACGTAGTCCTTTGGTTAAAGATCTAAAGCAAATTTACTAAAATGCTGGTCTTTGGTGTCATGCATTAACCTCCAAGCTTTTCTATCTGCTGTGAACCATGTCTCTGTGTTAAATAATAAATGAGCGGCTGTTTACATGCTTGTCCTCCAAAGAAGTTGTCTTTTAATTTTGCTAATGCACTGCATAATTCCGACATATTTCTTCATTGAAATTATTACACATATCTTACAAAGCCGGGGAATTACTCAGACATTTTCTTTAAATAATTGCAGTTTTCTGTAACACTGTATATTTTTTTTGAAAAGTGCTGCACTTTGATTTCTGTCCGATAACATTCCATTTAATTTATTTCTGACTTGTGCAGAAGGTCATAATCCGCAGAGTCCATCTGGCCTCCAGCCCTTACAAGTTGGTTCAACACAGGTTGTTGCAAAATAAAAGACAGTAGTCACAACTTTATTAAATATCGCCTTACCTTCCTTGCCTCTACACTTCCACTGGCTCTAATTTCTTCAACATTTATCTGCAACCAAAAGTAAGAGATTACAAGACCTTTTTTCTCTAGTTTGCAGTGGTAGACAGACTTAGTCTTTTGGCTCTGTTAACAAACTATTCCTTTCCCACTGGATTTGAATGATATCCATCTAAGTCCAGAGAGTAAGCCACACAAAGAGAGAAACTAAGTTACATAAACATTCATACAGAAATTAGAAGCACAGATGAAGATAAAAATCAAAAGGAATAACATGATATTAGATGAGGTTGCACTGGACTGATTGACTGATCTGCTTCCAGTCCACCAGAGACTCTGCTGATATAGGGAAGAAGACAGTGAGCACAAATGAGAGAGACAGAAAGCGGGAGGATATGGAGGGAGAATAGGCATGATTTGATAAGAAGGGAGCTGACTATTTCTGAGTGATCCTCCACTCCACTGGACCAGCGAATGTGATTGGGAGAAAGATATTTAGGCAGACAGAAAGGAATAGAAAAAATAAACAAAAGGAACCAAAAAACGAGGATACATGGTGAAGGGACAGAAAATATGAATAAATGTTTCTGTTTTAGCGCTAGATTGACAAGCTATCTTTATACTTTGCCAGTCTTGACTTAAGGCTCTTAAATGTAATACCATCAGGAAGTACATTTTCATTGTGGAAACATATACAGAGCTGCAAAAGCCAAGTCATTTAAATTCAGATTTCCGCCCAAGCACCTCATCAGTTACGGCAAATCTAAATGCAGCTCTTTATGATTATGATTCATTTAAACCAACCAGCTACAGCATGCTTAATTTCTATTAAGTTTGAGAGAAAATTATAAATCTTGCAACTAAAATTTACAAAGCAGATGTTGGGTGTTGGGTTTTGAGATGCACAAGCTTGCTTAGCATTTTGCAAAGTTATCCACAAAGGAGACAGATTGTTTTCTTACCAGAAAAATGATCATACTTGCAGTGAAGACCTGCTTCTATTCTAGAAGAATGTCAGCTAACAAAAAATGCTGAAAGCCTTAAAGCAGTGGGTCTAATTCAGCAGAATGTTATGTATCATTCACAAACGTGATAATCTGCCAGTCATAAAATATATACCAAAATATGTGTTGCTGCATGGCAATACAGCAGCAAATATTAATACTGTATTCTTGTCCAGTTTACTTGTTATCTCACAAAAAATGATTAATGCACTTCACACAAGTAAAAAGCTAAAATGTTCCAAGCAGCTGTATTATCCTGTTAAAATCTTGTTGTTTTTTAACCTTGAATATGTCATTGTATGTACTATTTAATAGTTTTTTTGAATCCTAGGCATGGCTACCATTCAATTTTCTGCACCATAACCAGGAAACGAAATGACTTTCTCCGATTCAGAACTGAGTGAGAAGTCTGGGAGAGGTTTAAAAGCTTTTGAGCCCAGTAATGTGTCAGAAACACAACCTGTGGTTTTAATTGATGCTTAATTGCAGCGTGGGCAGTACATTAATAAGTTATTACCGTGGTCCTCTCTTGAGATACTAGGCAGGCTACTCCACATGGGGGTGTGTGTCATTACATCAAAACTTTGATTAAGGCAGTGGGAAAAGCGCAGACCCTGATCACATTTTTGTGCACCTTCCAGGCTGATTTAAATGTCAATTTATTTTTATTTCAGCTCCTCCCATCTTGACAGTGTCTTGCTATGGGAGGAAAGTAGAGAGTTAAAGGGAAGAGGACAATTCTGCCCAGGTAAGCATATTTAGTTTGTGGGGGTTTGATTCTAAACTAATTTGAATAACTGTATGAAAGCCAATTTGGTTTAATTGAGCTCTGCTCTTCTGAACACCTGCAACTAGATTAGCGACTGACATTAAGTTGTTTTGCTGCATTGGGCCTCCAAGTGTTGTTCCAGCTGCTTCATAACTCCGTATTTACCTCCAAATTTTTAATACAAGACCATATGTGCTTTGCAGAATATGCAATGAGCTTGGCTTAGTGTTTCACAGAGCAGCAGTGAAATATGGCAAAGAAAGTGAAAATAAAACCCAGGCTAATCCATTCTACTCTCCTATGCCTGAGTGCTGTGACAAAGGTGGTTTATTACCATTACCATCAGTGTATTATTATCAATATGTATTAGGGAATCTCACCATCCAGCAAAATCCCAACAGGCCATGACAGGACTAAAACAAACTATGTTTCTGCACCATTGAGGGAAAACATTAAGCAAAGATGCACATCCCCCTCGGCACCCCGGTATGACTGAATCTGCCTGAGAACTTAATGGAAATGTGTATTTGCATGATTTGTGAACTCCCAATCTCATTGATCCACTTGTGTACAGAACAACTGTTGGCAAGCTCCTCGTTTTTAGTGCCCTGGATTAACGTGGTTGTCAGTACATCTCTTTATGTCAGGATGAATGAAACATTAAACTGAATGGACATTAACAGAACAATAAACCTTATAGCTGTTAGTTTTACCCCAGAATGCACATATCGTCTATATTTTAACACTGTAGCATCAGCATGTGCATTCACTCCAACGCACAGGCAGTGTAGTTTCTGGCCATTTGTCCCATGTCGTTTATGATATAAAGATATGCTTGTTCGATTATTTGGTGATTCTAAATTGGTCTGAATGTGAGTGTGGATGATTATCTGTCTGTCTGTGTTAGACTAGTGACCTGTCCAGGGTGTACTCCGCCTCTCGCCCCATGAAAGTTGGTGTAGGCTCCATCCTGCTGACGATGAGAAATGCTGACATTAACTCAATGTCAGCATTTCTGACACTGAGTTAATGTCAGAAATGCTAAAAATAGTATTTTATGCATATGCATGGAATTAAATGTGTTTGGGTTCTTATTTCAAACTCAGTCTGTATCACAGTGGAAATAGACAGACAATGTAGAGCATGGGGAAATAAAGGCCGTTAATGTTCAGCATAATTCTAGTGGATGCATCCAGCAGCAATCAAAAAGTCCTGTCTGCTCAATGAGGGATTTGCTCACCCCTTAACCCTGAACAAACCACATGCTCCTTATTGCACCTTGCTAAGAAAACACAACACTGAAACAAGATAGCTTGGTGATCCCAGAAGACATTTCCCAGGTTGTTCATTAAGCCAAGGTAACCACCCTTTTTCTTCAACGCTTGTTCTAAGCTAATGACTTCTGGATCTGATGAAATTGTTGAACCCCTTCTCTTCAGTTTGCTTCTCTTAAATTTAGTAAAGTTAACTCACAATGTTTTACTGTATTAAATAAACACCAAATGACAAAAACCTCACAATACATGTTAAAAACATAGGAAATTTTGATTTTATTTTAGATCATGCATTAATGCTTAACAGTGTTCTTGTAAAAAGGCTACAGTGGGAAAAAATAATAAAACTCAACAAATTGAAAAGATACATAATTGCAAGATTTTAGGCCCAATGACAAGGTAATTATCTCCTCAAAGTTGTCTTTGTCTCACCTGGAAAAACATATACTGTATCATTGTTGACTCCTCCCACTGAGACTCGCAAAATGATGATCCTGTAACCTGCAATTTTGAACACACACACGAAAAAGCATGCTGATCAGGAAGTTTTACCTGAAATTATTATTGGATAATCACTGGTGGCTTTACCGTTGCATCTTGAAAAATGCAGTAATGTCTTTTTCCATCCACACTAACGGTTTACTTGCACGCAGAAAAACCTGTGCAGTACAACAAGACTACAAAATAAAAAACAAACAATTGCCAGTACCAAAAATCTTGGCCCTTTTTTAAGGATTCTGCACATTCATATGCAAATATTGGTTCACTGAGATTAAATGACATGGTAATTTAGTACTGGGGCTGAAGGAAATAGTTGTTTCTGCTAGCTAGATGGATGGGTTAACCAAGCGGAGTAAGCCTAAAGATTTTACAGCACCATAGCATGGGATTGTGGCCTCATTCAGTGTAGGCTGACTCACTTGGCTAGTACTAACCAAATGTTAATCTGTACGTGAAAGAGTGTCATCGACAGAGACACTAGTAACACATGATACTTTAAGAAAAATAAATAAATAAATCAATCACGAATGGCATGAACAACAGAAGTAGGAATATATTACATTTTGATGCATCAATTCAAGGTGCCAAGTCTGTGTCCTCAAAGAAAAAGTAACAAAATAATTTCTTTAGAAAATCAAGACTTAAAAATAATTTAATATAATTGAATTAATTAATTCAAAAGTTTAAAGCTATCAGGATTTTCTGATGCATGTGACTCCTCTTTCTCTGAGTTGGGTGTTCACAGAATTCGATGTGAGATTTTTCTTACACTGTGTGTGAATGTTACAAATTATTTGGACACAGCAATGAATCACAATGACTTCAAATACTGAGGCTGGCAAAAGCTTTGACTTTAATTATCCTTAGAAATGAGCAACATACAAAACATTCAGGTTAATAGCTTTTCCTCTTTAGCTAGTGAGGACTGCCACTTTCATTGCTTAAAATGACAAATATTGCCAGGAGCAGATCAAATCAACTTGTGCTAATTAAAGGTAATTCCATGAGCGGGTTGATAACAGGCAGGTAGTAAACTGGTCTGCTGTGTGGTTAATGTGCTCTCTGCACACACTGTCTGTTCTCTGTCAATGATCCTAGTGATGTAAGAACCTGTAATCAGAATGGTCAGTGGGGGTTTTTCTCCATTTAAAAAAAAAACCCCAATTGCAGCTATATGGCATACCTATAGCTCAACATGAAACATTAATTTTGGAGTGGCACCCTCCCAGCTAATCTTTCATTTATAACTCATGAGTAATTTATGATGATAAACTTTTTATTTTTTATTCAGACTTTTGGTACTTGGCAAACTAAGTAGGTATGTCTACCAACTGTTACTGCAACATGTCAGATATATAACAGATACAGATGTAATATACATTTAGGTAATGAGTGTCAGACTGAACTCTGCATTGGCAAATTAATGAGCTTTGTATGAGATAATATATAAATAAATAATAGGTGGATATCTACTAGGTTTAAAGAACTCTGATTCACTTGAATTCATTTTCACACTACTTAATGATCCTTGTGCTTAAAAAAAATAAGGTCCGGCTCTTCTTCTTAGGAAGCAAATAAAGCGCACATTAGAAAAAACTCTGACTATATTTGCATGTTCTAATTCATGAGTAGGTTTTGTTGGGTTTATGTGAACTACAGCCCCTTGGATTCAGACATGACTACTTCTGACAGCGTTCAGTAAGCGTCAGCCCGTCTCTCTGCTCCTTTCCCAGCAGGGAAGGTTCACAATTATCTTGTTCACACTTCTATGCTTTGCTGGGTTCATTGATGTGTTTGTACTGCTGTGCCATCCTTATTCAGTGAGGGGCTTATTGTAATAAATGTTAAATACTATATAACACAAAATCAACAGGTTACCTTTACCTAATTAAACAGGATTTGTGTCCAAAATTGTAGCGCAAAAGTAAAAAAGTTGCATTCGTGAATAATTCACAGAGGCAATGGTGTCATTCCCACCCTCTGTGCATTCAAAATACTGAGCTGGGGAAATTAATGAAAGCCTCCAGTTAAATGTCCGTATTCTGCTATTCATGGTCATTTAAAGCACTTATCTGCATCTTTTCAACTACCTAATATGTACCTCTGTAATAAAAATGTTGAAAACTGTATCCTGATGAAAACGTTGATGTTTTCATATTTTGAACATATTTGTAACCTTGTAGAAAAGCGATTCTCTATAGGCATCCGAACCAAACTGAAGTTTTTGAAAATGTTGCAGGTCGAAGGACGTTTTAAAGAAATATGCAGTTTTGAAACATAAGAGTAACGAAAGACACTGTTATATGCACGACTCAGATCAGCTTTAAAAGTTTGTAGGGACACAGGGTGAAATGGATTTAACTGTAGTTGTCTGAAATATGGAAGACATTAACTGGAGTAAAGGAGTTGTGAACCGATAAATGGTTGCTTCAATTTGAAGACATTTATATGGAGGCAAAGCCTCAAATGGGGAATAAAATTTGTTTCAGAACTCCCTTTACTTTCATACCTTGTAGTGGAAGAATGGCGTGGCTAATGTTTTGGAGGCCTACAGCAGTAAATTATTTAAGTCCATGGCTCTGGTTTGGTACTTCAGCTATAGACCTTGAAGATTCTATGGTGTCTTTCTTTCCATGTCGTAGAAAAAAACTGAGAAGAAATGTTTTAGGCTTTGAGCTTTGTGTGAGCAGGGAGAATGAATTTGGATAGCTGTCAAGGTTGAGATAGTCACATTGTACTGCAACAGCAAAACAGGATTCGCGAGAAAAGCCGTTGAAAAGCCTTCCCTCTGTCCTGTTAGTGACACAACTGCGCCCACACTGACAGTGACCAGACCTTTACCTGATTATCACTGCAGCTTCAAATAATTACACTTAGTTGACATTCAGTGCTCATTACAGAGACAAATAATGAATAAATATGGCTGTTACCTACAATGAAAAACTCATTAAGAAAAGGAAAATCCATATCGTTGCAACAGGAGAGGGATTTTTGACTTGACAGACTAAGCAGAAGGTAGCTACCCCATAAATGAGAGTTCATCTTTAAGAACATAGTTGAAATAGTTGTTGGAGTTAAATAAGTGCCAAGTGGTACCATTACACAGGTCTCAGTAAGCTTGGTCCTCTGTTGTGGTGCACTCATTTTACTTTGAAAAAAGAGGGGAAAAGTAGCTTAGAGGAATCGTAGAGAAATATTCATTGTATTGAATATCCATCACTCATTGGCTGATAAATTCTAAGTCATTAGCCAACAATTTCACAGTCAGACTGAGCCCACTCTTATCACATCTGGTTTCCAAACACCAAGACAGCAGTGGTGGATGTATGTATGTATGCAGTTGTCTCATTAAGAAAGGAAAAATTAAATGGTCACATTTGGCATGCATGCATGATTTATATCTTGGGCATTTACTTATGAGCTCAACTGAAACAGTTTAATGTCACTTTTTTTTAACCATCTCATCCTTTGTCAAAACCAGTTCTGTCATTATTTGAGTATTTTGGAAGTTGACCAAAGGGCCAGAACATTTATCTTTAAAATGTGAAGAGACTGTACTTTACGTTGGTGTTGTCTTGATCTAGCATAATGTTGTACAACATGGGATACAGAGAATGCATATTTTTTTTTAATGCAAGTCGAGGTTTTTCTAAGAGGAAAATCCAGAGTAGAGGACCCAGATTCCAGCAGATGGCAGTACCTACAGACAGTGAAAAATTTGGATGTAGCTTCCAGGTTGGAAAAATTAAGCATGTGTGGAAGTGACCTAAACCTGTATTCTGCCTGAAATACAACAGACGGCGATAGCTGTGGTTACAAAAAGGAAGGAAAATGTATGAGTTAAAGGGCTCACTCACTCTTTCTGGGTAACACTGAATAAAAAAATTAAAAATGGAGGATTGTCCATTGTTAGCCACTTATACACTGGCTAATATTTGTGATGACAGTAAGATTCGACAGACTTTAACTGACTTGGTTCAAAAACGTTTTACTCTGGAGTTGCAGACTATAATTTAAAGTCATATAAATGAAGAATGAACTCCACTCAAAAGTTTCTTTTCTTTTCTTTTAATTTCATGTAGCTGGCCCTTTTTGTTTTATGTAAATGTTTATAAGTATCATTGCATTTCACTAAATTTCCTGTGCGTGTGTGTGTGTGTGTGTGTGTGTGTGTGTGTGTGTGTGTGTGTGTGTGTGGTTGCGGTTATAGTTATTTCACTGAAAAATAGCTCCTTATGAACCTAGGGTGATGTGGGTCCTTGAATGGGTGACAGAGGTTTTTCCTTTTATTTCTTTTGAATTTGTGGGAGCATGTGTGTAAATAGTTGAATGTGTGTGAAACACTTTACTTATCCCAGAAGATGGAAGATTTTTGTGTTAGAGCAGCCAAAACATGAACTATCTATCTCACTAAGGGATACATGCAGTATAACAAAACCAAATAGCTCAGGAACGTAAAAAGTTATATAAAAGGAGCTCAATAAAATGGAATATCCAAAAAAGTAAAGAGCTCAATAAATAGCAAAAAATAAAGTTACATAAGTAGAGATCATTACACATCTAATGAAACTTTGATTTTGTTCTTCTTCTGTCAAACAGGAGCCTTTGAAAACAATTGTTAAATCATTGCATACATATGATGATGCCTGGAAAAGTTTTTTCCACTTACTGAATGATGAAAGAAACTTTGCACTACAATCAGTCTAAATGATATTGATCGTGATGAGCTGTACATGCCACATGTCTTCTGCAGAAGCAAAGAAGAAATGTCTCAAGAACAACATCAACAGGTTTTGTGGTGTAGCCTACCACAGACTGAAGAACATAACCTTATATACCAACTTGATAGATTACATTTGTTCCCCTCTTTATCAAACCCACACGGTCTGGCTTGGTGTGTGGTATGTATGTATTAGAGAGCTGTCCCTAGCCCATTGTGGAAAGTAGCAATTGACTGTAGGTAGCCTTTTTGCTTGTTAGCATGTATCTAGTGTGTTCATGTTCATGCTGATGGACACACTACATGTGTTCATATGCATGTAATTTCAACACTTTCTGGGTCATGAGCTTCTCCGGGATACAGAGTGCGGTTCATCCCACATAATATATGTCTCTCTCATGGAAGCAATTGAAGGAATGGCAAATACCCACAATGGAGAAATTCATAGCAGTAGGTAGCCTTGTAAACACAGCATGCCTTGCCTTCCTCTGTGATTTAACACAGAAGAATTAATAGGTGGAGTCACAGTGGTGTTGTTTGCAAAAGCGTCCAGTTGGTACTGAAAGAGTTGTGACAGATGGTTGAAGGGCTGCTAGGATTGTTAAAAGGAGTGAAATTCAAAGAAATCACCTGGTAAACAGAAGAAAACCTCGACAGTCTGTGAGAATTTATAAAATTCTCAGGCAGCTTCAAGAGATTATTTCTTAACAGTGAGTTTCTCCTGCTTCTATATGATGAATGAGGAAGTCAGTCAAGCAGCGTTTGTTGTCAATGGAAGGTTAAAAAAAATGTTAACCAAACAAAAAACAAAAACAATTCCAAATTGCAAGTATCGAATGATAAACAATATCACAGTTTTTCCAATTTCTTCTTGATTACACACATCGGAAGTGATATAAAACCGGATTATAGTTGTAATGAGTGCATTTCTTTTTTGCTATTACAATCGCTTGCCTACAGCTATAGACACACACATTAATCCTGGTCTTGGCTGAACTAATCACAGAGTGAGTATTCAGGAAGATTTAGGGGCAGTGGCATCATCAAAGTTGTAGAAATGAATAAAAATGAATAAAAATGACTGAAATGACTTCGTTCTGACCTGGCTGCACTTGGAGTTAATTGTGATGTGCTTAGAAAAAAGGGACAGGTTTGCCTGAGCCCAGAAGGAGCTGTAGATGAGAGTGAAGTGCTTTGTGTACCTCCTAGAAAGTGCTGCAATTTTCTCTCATCTTGATTTTTCACTCAAGAGGGAGGAGCCCTTTTGTATCCTTTGGTGAAGCACCCAAGTGAATTTAAATCTTCACAAGAAGTTTAAATATAAAATTCCTCATTGCTTTGTTGAGTAATTATCTCAGCGCTTTGTGCAGGGAGCCATGTGCTCTGAAAGGATGTGGCTGGTAAAAGCAAGCTACAGAACCAAAATAGTAACAGGGAGTGTTATACACAACATTAAAAGTGTCGACATGATTCTTCCACATGCTCTTTGTCGAAAACAATGTTAAAGGAATGACTGGACCACTGATTTCTGCCATGCCTGTCTTGTATTCCTGACAAGCATAAGCAATGGAAACATGCATTGTAAGTTATGAACAGTGACATGTCTCTAATTGGCTGGCTGCTGCCTGTCCTTATTTACAAGTGTGTTTTTACAAGAAGCTGCTTTCTCAGGCCAAGCACATTAAAAACAATTGGACATGGCTCTCGCCCCCTACCTTGCTCACAACAGTCCAGTCACAACAGTCTATCTATCTATCTATCTATCTATCTATCTATCTATCTATCTATCTATCTATCTATCTATCTATCTATCTATCTATCTATCTATCTATCTATCTATCTATCTATCTATCTATCTATCTATCTATCTATCTATCTATCTATCTATCTATCTATCATCTTAGTCACATTACATTCAGTAATAACACAACAATTCTGCTGACTCAGCACACACCCACCTGGCGTTGTGCTATGGGGAGAAAAAAAAGAAACACCGAGATTAAAAAAAAAAAAAAAGGAAAACCTTGGCCCAGTCCGAGAGGGAAAGTTTTCCATTTTATTTTTCATTTTTATTATCTGTCTGGTGAAAGTGTAAATGCCAGGAGGATTAGAGAAATTACATAGGCTCTCTCCTTTCCTGGCCTGCTGCTTATCCCCCTCTCAGCTCATCTCTCTCTCTCGCTCTCTGTATTTTTCATTCGTCGCTGCCTCACCTTCTCCGTCTTCCTCTCTGTATAATCACCATTTTTTCCCAGTGTGGTGTCCTTTTCTTTCTTCCTCGCCCATCTATATCAATCTCTCCATGTCATAGCTGCTCTGTTGCTTCACCTCCCTCCTGTGTGACATGCCCTTATTTCTGTCTCCCACCCCTTTCTTGCCACCGCTTCTCTTTTTTTTTTTGAGTGCTTTGCTCCCACCGTCCTGCCAACACTCCCCATGTGACTGATGCTGGAGCAGCGTGATGGCGTCTGGTCCACATGGGTCTTGTTCGTTGGCCACTTCTCAGCAAAAAGAAGTGTTTTAAGAAGGGTCCCCTAATCCTTAAGATCTATTACAGATAGCTCGACTGACACAGGCGACAGAGATTAGAGGGGGCAGATACTGACTGTATTGATTGGCCCTCTCATCCTGAGGCCAACCCCAGCAGCTTGCTAGTGTAATAGAATGCTATAATGAAATTCAGCCAGTATTCAGAGCATGTTGGCTTTAAATTGATAAAGACTGGGCTGAACAGGAGTAAACTGGTGACACACTAGAGCTACAAAGGAAAGGCAGCGGACAGAGTGAAGTGAAGGTTAGCAACCGTGCATCACATCTCTAACAGGTGCTGGCACACAGCAAATTTGCTGAGAGAGAAAACCACTCTGTGTTTGGACCTGCAGGGGATTTTTTTTTTTTTAATGTAATGTCATGAACTTGTGTTGTAGTTAGCCGTTTGTTAGGGATTTTCTTTGGCAGTCACATTTAGGCATGGTTTTGGTGCCAAAAAACAAAATCAGCTGGACCACTCACTCCTTAGTCCATTACTGGAGGTTGCAAGGCCAAATTCATTTTGTGCTTAGCTCAATGAGATATGAGCCAGATTTTCTCTGATTTTCTGCACTTTTGGAAGTGCTCATGGCTCATTTAGACTGATGCTTTAAAATTAAGATCAGTGTGAAACACTGAATAAACTGAAATTTAATTTAAAAATGATTGTCCTGCACACTTCCATTAATGCAGAGATAGGTAAGATAACCAAATAAAAGCGCAGTAACAACAACGTGATGCCTTCATTTTTCAATTTATATTCAAGTAAAGTACAGAAATTATATAAAGAGCTCACACTGTGTATGCACTGTATATGTATGTACAGCTGAAAACACTGCATGCTGCAGCTGAAAAAAATGTATTTTTTAATTTCATTTGGACTTAAGTCTAAAAGAACCATATCAAATTATTGTTTTGGTGCCTTTTATGCATACATATACGCTCAGTCAGAAAAGGACACTAATGAGCTTGCCTTATTGGCACCCATGTAAAATGTAAATAAAGATTAAATGAAGATTTTACAGTGAATGCACTGGTGAATAGCTTTTATTGAAATAAATGTGTGTTTGGAATCCTCATCCATTTTACCCATTCATGAAAATCCAAAAACCGACTTGAAATGCATTGCTTTGACTGTGCTGACTGTGTTTTGAAGGACTTTCCTGGCACTGTCAACCAGGCCAGAGGCAACATGACAAGCTACATTTTTCAATAGCTAGTACAGAGAATATCTCCAGCAACAATAGATATACACAGATGGGTAGAGGACAATAGCAAGTCTTAGTAGCTGAAGGCAAACCTGAAACTTGAAATGTGAAACTTTTATATATTTGTTTGGGTTATATACATATATTGGTTGCAAAACAGAACAGCGATGGTGTCACGGTCCTGGGTCTCCTGACCCAGCGTTTTTAGTTCTTTGTGATTTTTGTATTATTGTACTTGTGTGTGATTTATTCTATGGCTTCTAGTTTTGATCCCTTGCCCTTCATGTCTCTCTGTGTCCCCTCTGTTCTGTGTAATTGTGTGTCTTTGCATGTTTGAGTTTCTTGTTTTCTGTCACTCTGCATTGTGCATTATGTTCTCATGGTTGGTTTTTTGTTACTCTCTCTAGTCTAGTCTCTTGTGTTCCCAGCTGAGTATTTCCCTGTGTATTTTGGTTCTTAGACCTCTGCCTTATGGTTTATGTCTCTGTATTTCTTAGTTGCTGTCTCCACTGTGTCAAGTTCGCGTCTCTGTGTGATACTTCCTGTTTTACTTTGATGGTCCGTGTCTCATGTGAATGTGTCCTGCTTTGCTTGTCTCGTCAGTCCTGATTTCTCCCAGCTGTGCCCTCCTTCTGTGTCTCATTCCCCTCGTTACTTCCCAGTGTATTTAAACCCTGTTTCTCTGAGTCAGTGTCGCGTCGTCCCTCATGCTGTGTGTGGATCTCCCTGTGTCTCGCTGTGAGTTCTTAGTTTGTGGCTTCCCAGTTTAGTTTAGTTTGTATGTTTGTTCTACCGGCAAATAAAGCTGTGTTTTGAGTTCATTCCCTCGAGTCTGTGAGTCCTGCATTTTGGGTCCAACTCCCGCCTGCCGCACAGCGATTCATGACAGATGGTCTCCAGCCTCTTGATGAACATAACAGTATATGAGTAATACCTTTTTGGTTAATTTTTTGAGTTATTACAGTTAGATTTGCTTTTCAAATAGAAAACTAGAGCAAAACTGACACACTGCCAGAACAAATATGTACGCATTATTCAGAAGCTCACAAGTTCTATTGTCTTCCTTCTTTTCTTTCTTAAAAAAATTCAGTTTGTCTTTTTTTGCTTTATAGTAGAGGCAGTTATATTTGTGAACACTACTTAGCTCCACTAGTGGAATTCACCTATATTATTATTATTATTATCAAATGGAATAACCTTGATAGCAGTAGATTTATTTCAAGTCATCCATCCATCCATCAGTACACTGAGCGGTTCAGTACACTTTGGACAAGTTGGCAGTTGTTGCAGCGCTAACACAGAATGATTAGAGAGACAACCAGACAGACATGCTTACATTCACACCCTTGGCAAATCACCAGTAACTACAATATAACTATAACTATAATAATAGTTATTCAACATGCTTAAGTTTTCAAATATTCAATAAAAACAAGTGACATTCATTCTTGCTGTGACACTGGCAAAAATCTTTTAACCGTTTGAAATGCTTGCTATATCTGGCACAAGTTAGGCCTGTTTGAGTCTTTTCTTCACACACTTCTCCTCCGCCCCTCGCCTCCACGGTTGGAAGGAGTAACAACCCCCCTGTCCCCTGAGTTTAGCTTGATGCAATGGATTGCCAGCAACATGCTATAGCTACAAGGCCTTTGCTAATCACACTATTGATCCTGTAATTCCACCCATTTGAAACTCTTTAGCTTGGTGGGCGGTATCAATGAATAAAGTCCAAGTCTCCGTTTCTTCCTTTGTTCTCTGAAGCACCTGGTGTCTCTGGGGAGGTGACTGAGACCTGTTTGCCTTCTCTACATCACAGCCTTGCTCTCTCTTTAGTATTCAGCTGCCACAGACTCCACAGGAAAGTCTGTCACGTTGAGAACAAACGCAAATGGAGAATGGCTGATCGACCTCCCTCCCTTTGACTGCGTTTTTGTGGAACCTTGTTGTGTTGCGCTGTGTTGAGTTGTGTTGCCCTATGTTTTTTGTGTGCAAGTAAGGATTGTCACATCAGAGCAAAGAAGTGGGATGCAAGAGAGGAGAAGCCTTAGAATGTGAACTCTTATGGAATATCAATAGGCAGAGTAATGGCCTGGTTTTCGAGATGGCAGAGAAGGCTTTGGTCCATTGCTTGCCATTTCAAATGCTGGGTCTATCTAACAAAGACACAAACACGCATCTTATTGGACCAACTGCTGTCCTGAGATCACAGGAAATCCCCCAAACAGTTAGCCGTCATCTTATTAATTAAATTAGATCCACTGTGACATATCTCCATGACAGTAGTTATGCTTTGCCATCAAATGATAATTTAGCAGTGCTTAACTGTCAAATGAATACATAAATTAAAAATACCAAGCTCAAACATCAGTCAAAAAGCATGGTGAAAAGCATCTAATGGTAGGTTTCATTTTTTTGTCAGCAGTTAGCATCATATAATAGATTCTTGTACTGTAGATCACTGATCAGATGAGCTTGTCGTGCAGCCATGTTTTGTATACCTTTTGATTACATCAGCAGCACTAAAGTGACAGAGGAGAAGTGCAAGGAAATGAATTACACTGAGAAACACCAAATCGCTTATTCTTGTTTACATATTGTCCTTGAGTAGCTGCACATCGGAGGACTGTCATTTTTAAGTCGGAAGGACACGACGAGGATGTGAGAGAGACCATGTAAGAAAGGAATAAAGTCATATGAAAAGAGACATGGAGAACAGATAGAGCTGAGGATTATAGAAATAAGAATAACAGGGAGTTGGGGAAAAAAGGAGAACAGGATTTACATAGAATGTACTTTTGAATGGATTTGCAGGGAAAAAGACTATATCTGATGGATTTGGGAGAGTGTATCAGTGGTTATGGCAATAGGTAGGTGAGCTCTGTGTAATGTTGACGCAGGATAAAAGTATTACATGAAATGAGCTAAAGTACTGTAGGCAGAAAAGTGCAGATGAAGTGGTGTCATTTAGAATGGGATAGAAGAGAATCAGTTGAACCAGAAATATGGTTTCCTCACACACTTCAAAAGTGAGAGCCTAAAAGAGGCAATGGACATATGAAAGCTGAAAGGGGTTTTAAATAAAGCAGCTCAGACAAAATTGACGGACTGAACAACCTGACCAGTGTTTTACTGGATTACTACAATATTTTTCTTTTGACCACAGCTACCTCGCCGAGGTTGTTTACAACCTGTCTGTCATATTTTGTCTCAGGTAAATTCATTGTAACAATATTGCCACATACTGATTAAAATGGCAACATTTAGTGAGTGATGAGAAAGGACCAAGGTCATGAAAGCTTGTACCAGATTTTATGAGTCTTTGCCAAATGAACAGCAACAGCTACTTATGTGTTATGGACAAGATCAGAATTCCTCAGCACCTCAAGTGGACTTTTCATCCGTCCAGCTATTTATACTGTAACTTCTCAAACTCACACGGACCTCTGGATAATTAGGGATTGCAATTATTGAGTCTCTCACTCTGTGGTTCATGTGCTGCTTCCTTTTCATTGCGGTCCAAAGAGATAATACCATTCAACAAACCCTAACTGCTCATCCCTTCATTTGCTCTCATCATTATCGAAAGTAGTGATTGTGCTGCTGTCGCTCCCTGCCTTTCTCGCCCTCAACTCACCCTCTTTCTGTGTTATAAGAGGCGCTCTTTGCACTCAGCCACAGGCCATTAAAGTTGTCCCACAGCAATAAGCCTTTGTCTGTGTGACCAAACAGTTGATGCTTGATAAGCGTAATCCTCGCCTGTGTTTTAGTCCCTTGAATGGTGCTGTGTGGGCTGCAAGGCCCTTCACAAAGCAGCTAGCACTAAATTGCTCACTCTTGCTTGCCTTTTGTCTCTGGATTTGCGAAACACTTTGAGCCGCTTTGCAGTTCCGAGGGCAGTGGCCTCTGTGGGATGGAGTTTACCGTGGACCATTTTTTGTAGCTGAACTGACCACACAGATGAAGTTCCAGTTTATCTGTTCATCACAAACACTGAGTTATGTTTTTTTTTTAGGTTTTTAAAGAAGCTTAGGTGCAGTCCAGTGACTGTAAGCTTTTATCACGGCATGTGTCACAGTAACATCTAAAACGGCAAATAGCTATCGCCCAGCTTTGTAAACTTATCTAAAGCCTGCTAATTTCTGTTTGACAGGATAAAAAATGAACAAATAAATAAATAATTACTGAATCATGGAACAACTTCACAGTCACTCAACATAATCTACATAATTAAAATGAAGTCATTAGATTTATTTCTGTTTGCCTAATCAACACAGGCATAAATGTATGGTCTCCCTCCTGCACTTGATTATAGATTTCTTCTGTAAAATGACAGTGGTTTTTCCACCTTTGTGTTTTAGACAAAGTGATTTTATATCTCTTTAGTTTTTTCAGCTTTCAACTTTAAACATATGTCTTTCTGTCACTACTTCTATTCTCTAGCAAGGGTATGGTCACCCACATCCAACTAGCTTTAGTCACAATCCCATTAATCGCATTAGCACTCAAAGGGGAGCAGCCAAGTTGGATTAATTGGCCTGCACTATGCAAAGCAGGCACATTGTAACAGAAATTCAATACCAAGGAGGGATGATTCGTGATTACAAAAACATTTAACTGCTTGCCTGAGTTTAGCAAGAAATTATCTCATGGCCCTGTATTTTAGTCCTGCAGATACTCTTTTGTGTCAGTATGAATTGACTCTGTCTGCAGTTAGCAATGGCCTAAATGCCAATACCTTGTTTTCTCTCTGTCTAAGATGTCTGAGGATGTCAACATTCTCAGCCATCACTCACTTCTTATTTGTGCAGACTTGAGCCCAGCTAATGCGTCCATATGTCCCCTCTGGGCTCCCATACATCAGCCCTTGATCCACGGGAGAGGTTCAGGAAGGAGGGATCATTTATTATTGAAATGTCTGAAGAGGTGGGGTAAGGTAGGGATTCTCATAAGGCATTTTTATTTTCAATCTGGAGCAAGACATTTGGGCTAATGTGGCTGTCAAAGATCCACCTGACAAAAGACTGATCTGTGAAATTTAAGAACATCATTGTGAACTTTAAAAAGGAACGTTTAATATAATTAGCCAAAAATGTATCTTATATAAATATCTGAGTTTTGAAATTTGAATGTGAATGAATCAGAACTGTGATAAAATATTTACCATCTTTACTTTTGCACGGAGTGATCAATTCTGAAATCGTTTTTAAAGGTGGTAGGTTAGATGGCTATTGCCATCATTTAAGAACAAATATAATTTGAGTTTTTAAAAAGCCAAATAATCTTTCAATACATAATTTTTCTAACTAAATAATATGAATATGACCAAAAGATTTCCCACGTGTGGGACTAATAAAGGTTTAACTTATCTTATCTCTAATGTAGAGTAAATGGTAATTCATTTTTTTGACGAGTGTCTCTCAATTTCCTTTGACTAAAAGGTAAGTTTTAATCAAGCTAACCTTTTCTGAACGTAGCCCATTCAACAAAACTTTTTGCAGAACCAACTTTTTGCAGTCAAGGATTGTGTTTTCCTTCTTTTTAAAATGTTAATGGAAAATAGTTGACGAGATATTACTAGATATTGGATGATAGGTATATACTTCTCTTCAGGACAGAACAGACAACACGCGTATCACACACATAGAAAAAAACAAATACTAGAAATAATGTCTTGATGCCCAAGCACCCAGGTAAGGAAATCCAAAAGAATTGATTCTTCAAAGTCTCGCTCCAGACAGAACAATTCACTTGGATGAGTGATTATATGTTTCTTCCACTGAAAATGCTACGTTTAGAATAAACGACATAGAATAATGTGTGAAAATATAGAGAACTTCTTCAATGTAACCTCTTATTAACAACAATGGATCTTCTTAAAAAATAAAGATGCCGTATGACTTTGTAAGAAGGAATAGTTTAGCTTTGTGTTGCACCTGTGCATGTAGCACAAACATAACACTTTGTCAAATAGAAATGAAATATAATTAATTAGAGTGGGAACTAAATAAAATGTATTTAGGACTTGGATTTCATAACAGTGGGGGGAAAAAAGTCTTAAGAAGTTGATGGAAAGGTTTTTCTACACTTTCGGCCTATACTTTAAGAATGCTATAAGAATGCAATAGTATTTCATCACTGATGTGACAGTTTCACATCACAGCCCAAATGCAGGATACAGGCGGCTGGGAAAAAGTCCAAAATCCAGATATTTATTCCAAAACAGCCAGTGGTCATGCACAGGTAGGCGGGTAGTGTGGCAAACAAAGCAGGTGAGGAGCAGGCAAAAGACAAAGATCATAAAACAACCTAAAAGGTCAAAAACAAGGAGACCAGTTGGAAACACAAGGGAAAACATTAGCTATGGTGAAAGGTTTGAAGAGTAAAAATAAAATGGCAAGTGGGATTTGGACAACTGGTAATGAGTGTAAGATAAAACTGATAAAAACAGATTGTCAAACTAACAGATGTGAACGGTGACCTGGAATCTCTAGTACAGCGGTCCCCAACCTTTTTTGCGCCACGGACCGGTTTATGCCCGACAATAATTTCATGGACCGGCCTTTAAGGTGTCGCGGATAAATACAACAAAATAAAACTAGTACCGGTACCGAAAAAAAGAAAATTTATTCATAACACACATGAAAAGACCCAGGGAAACTGAGTAAACGATAAAAACGATAACAAAATAACGCTGAAAACGGATAAAAACCCTGAAAACTATACATTTCACACCGGTACCGGTCCGTGAGTCGATAATCAGAAAACAATTAGAATTGAACTTCCTTGACATCAACTTGTTAGCTTGCAATACAATTGCTATGCATTTTTCTCTTGTACTTAGAAAGACTAGATGTCATGGTCCCTGTGCCTCACCAGCTGATTCTGTATTAGGCAACATGTTTTCTCTCTCTCTCTCTCTCCTGCCGGGGCGATGCTCATTATGGGCTCCCGCCCCTGGCCCACGCACCTGCTGCCGATCGGGATAATCACAAGGCCGATTTAAGACAGCAGCACTGTGTCACTCGTCGCTGGATCGTTGAGTTATCAGCGTCAGTCGCTCAGTAGATTGTAAATAAGGATCTGTGAGTTCGTTCCGTCTGTTCGCCTCTAACTATAATCTCTGTGTACAGATCTATCCCGGACCTTTCCCTGCCTGCCTGTCATCCCGTGGACGAGTGAGTGGATGGTGTTTCCCCAGTGTGGGGAGTGAAGAGAGAGAGCCTTTGGAGGACGTCAGATTCCCGTCTTTTCCCTCACATACCCCGGAACCCTGGACCCCCCTCCCCTCCCTCCAGCACTTTGTAAATAGCATCACCTGGTGTCGTTGTGTAAATAAAATCTGTAAATCCTGTAAGGAGTCCCGGTCTGCGCCTGAGTCCGTTAACTGAAACCTGACACTAGAATTGAGTACTAGAGTATCTTAGAACTTAGGAAGGAATAGCTTAAAAGAAAAGCAAACAGGGTCTGTTGTGGAAGTTTTCCATTTAAATAAAGCCTGCAGACGAGCGGTAGCTAACATTCTTTAATCAAACACACAAAGAACAGACAACCAAGCTTGTGGAAAGCCTACATGACCGTGGGGCAGACGGTTAGGAGAGTCTCTCTGAGCTTAGCATGGCTCTCAGTTAAATACCTTCTCCAGGAACAAAAGGCAGTACACAGCTGTTTCACACCTTAAGGTTCACACTCCCTTGCTAACTCCCAGAGTCCTCAAAGAAACAAAAGACTTCCTGTGGAGTTGTCTGCTTCCCCCAACTTCCTTACTAGACCCCAACCATTTGTCTTTCTGTATGAGTGTGAGACTTGTTAAAATCCAGTGGCACCAAGGCATCATACAATTAAGTAATGTGATTAATACATAAGTAAAATAAATTCCTATACAATCCCACCCTTTGATTCTTAAATCAAGAATCACATTAATACCAGAATTTGTTTCCTGACATTCTGTATGTCACATCAACATTATTGTACACAGAGTTTCACACTGTGTATCCTCACTTCACTGTTCTCCCACCACCCTTTGTTCATCTTTAATCATCCCCACAATCTAAGCTCTCACATGCAAATGGAAACAACAATGATACAGAGGAAAGGCCTTCTCCAGAGTGTCAAAGTACTTTGCATGGCAAAGTGAAGCAGCATTAGGTGGTCATTCTCAGTCACGGTCCTGGTGTCTGTGCCATCTACAGAGTCATAATTCCAACGCTGATCTCCCCTTGCACTGTCACCTTTGGAGCTTGGCACGCTCTCTCCATCCCTCGATTTCTGTTCCAACGCGGCTGTAGATTAGGAGCAGAGCAAGTCGTACACTCCTGTAGTCTTCCTCAACGTCAACGTAGAAACTCTTTCACTTTATTTTAAGATTTTGTTGTTCAAAATCTCCTCATGACAATCTTTTGAAGGCCCAGTGGTGCAGCCCGCTGTCGTTTGTCAGTTGTCCTGGAGATGGTTCCTGCTTCTCACTGTTCCTCTTGAAGCCTTCTCTCCTGGTCATGGTCTGCCTCTGCGCCTCAGCCAATCCTTCTATATATCTCATGTCACGGTCTCTGCAATTTAAAAATAAAAGCTTCCCCGGAAAACCCTCTTTTGCCCCATGTCAGCTTAGCACAAATAGACATGCGCAATAAAGTTGTGCATTGTCTCTTAAAAATTCCCAGGGCTTCTCCCCTGGAGTAGTTTCACTCCAGGCCCTGTCGTAAGGAAAAAAATTAGCCAGTGGTGTGTCCTGCTGTAAATCATGTGATTAGATCCCACGATTAACCTTCTGCTGTGGAAAAAGTGATGTAGATGTTAGCGCAGCGCATCTGTATGCACACTTTCTCACAGTGACATTTGCATTGTAAACAATACAAGGTCATGAATAACACACCCCTGGTAAATTCACAAAGACACAGAAAGTGGCAATTAAAAGGTTAAGTCAGCACGGCCCAAAAGCCCATGCAACCTGTTGCTGTCACCTTTCTGCTCATGTAAAAAGAAACATACATACATACATACATACATACATACATCCACCCTTTTGTCACTCTGGGTGGAGGTGCCGTCAGTCAAGCTTTGGTCAGCCAGTCAGTCCCCCATTTTTTATTTGCTGACAGTAGAACCTCTCGTGACGCAATAAGTTTCTACTGCCAGCAATGACGCCATTTCAAAAAAGAAATTTTTTTTAGACTGGATTACCTCGCTGAATCCTTTTTGGCAGGGACTTGTTTTCTGATTGTCCCAAATAAGTGGCTTTCTCCTGAGCCCATTTTAATTTTGGAGAAACTCACTTGTGATTGATCAACATGTTGTGTAGCGCTTTCGATTCTGATCTTGCAGGCCTGCTTGAAAAAGAGAAAATTGCCAAACAAAAAATCTCAGTGCACTGTTAAAAATCAAAAAAAATATGAAGGCCTCTTTTTAGGAGTCGTCAAAGCATACTCTGTTAGAATGATAGATCAAAAATTGGCAGGTTCAAAGTGGTACCAAAAGAAAATGCATCAGCCAAGTAAATCTCACAAACATTCATCCACCAGTCACACCTCACACAACAGCAATGGAAAAAACGCATCATCTAATAGAATATTAGATGATGCGTTTTTTCCATGTAACCAGATGTGTGTCATGTTAAGACCTCCCCCACACATCAGAAACAAGAAACTCAATAATCTATTAGTCTCCACTCATCTGACCCTCCTGCAGCATTCTGTTCATCCCTGCAATGATTCAATCATTTTTGCCCAAAATAATACTAGTTCACTAGTCTATGTATCACTTCTTAACCTACTAAGTGAACCGGACAAGATGATGGTAACAGAAATGCATGCTTAAAATACTATTTGGTCTTCATGAGCTTCATTGCATGTGTGTTTGTGTTAGTAGGATTAATGCATTTTTTTGTGTAATTTTTGTGTACCTCTCCTCTTTGCGGTGCTCCAGATGTGACACCGGGGCGGAAAGGCTGAGTTTTATCTTTCTCTTATCTTCTTTCCACAGGTGATTTGTGTTTTTTAAAAGGAAGGAAACCTTCCTCAAAGCGGGCAGAGCAGTGGAGCCGCCGAGGGAAAGCACACGATTAAAAAAACTGTATAATTAAAATATAATTTATTATATTTAAATAGTTAAAAATGCAAAATGAATTAAAACAACCTTGGCCAAGGGGTAACACAATAAAAAGCAATAAAACACAACATTAAAAGTCCAGTGGCATCCGCCACGATATAAAAGTCACAAAGAACTAAAAAAGTCCAGCGAAGTGATGTAAAAGGGAAACCCAGCGGAGTCCTCGCCTTCCTCCCCGCATTCCGCGTCCTGGTACGCTGAAGAAAGGGAGGGAGCGGCAGTCACTATTCTTTTCGGCAATTTTCATTCAATAAAAGGGGATAAGTCGAAGACTTACCCCGGGTGGGCAGAGCTCTCAACTCCGCCCGCCGCTTCTTTAAACCTGCAAGTCGGCACCAGCTGTCTCGCCGCCTCTGCTCTCCCGCAGTGCACAAGCTGGGCTCTCGTTACTACTGCCGTCCGCCTGTTCGCTCCGCGTCCCTAGTCGCTGGTGCTATCCGACCTCCCCTGAACGCCAAGCTCCAACCCTCTTATGTGTCACTCAGCACTCTGTAAATTACACTGCCTTTCCTCTCAGGTGTGTCCAATTAGTAAAAATGGGGAAAGGCGGAGTCTCTCCAGGACAATTTGACAGTATAACCAAAACATGCAATCTAAATAAAACACTGCACAAAAATATAACCAACGCATGCAATATAAAAAATAAATATGTACACTTCACATTAAAATACAGCACAGCAAAACAACGTCCGTCCTTCCCTGGATGACACAGACACTTTTCAATTCTCCACGCAAGGCAGTTGTTTTTTCTTCCCAGTTTCCTAAACCCAAACTTCATTCCCATACTAAAAAAGCCTTCCTCCATGTTCTCCCTTGCTCCTTCCACTGTGGTCTCATCTCATCTCCCCCCCTTGCAGCAGTCCAGTGAGAGTCAGTTGTCTTTCAGCTTTGTCCTGTGTTTTCCACTGTCTCATCTTGCCATTTTGCTCCAAAAGTTGCAAATGTCCAACTCAGGCAGTCTTTTCACAGTCCATTCACATACAGTGAAGTTGCAGCTTGTTGGAAATCCACATCCATCCATCCAGTCATGATGATTTTTCTCCTTGCTGCCGCGGTCTTGCACAGCTGCTGCTGCTGGACCTTTTCTTCACTGCTCAGGATACTGCTGTGAGCTCTTGAGATCCATCTCGTTGTTCTGGAACTGCATTTCTTGTCTTCAGGGAGATTCTTGGAGCTTGTGTTCTCAGGGTGACAAACACATGGAAGTTAAGTTGTAAAACAATTCAGCCAAAACTTGGCTTGAGTGTTTCTAATGATGTTAACCTATAATTTTCTTCTGACTGCTGCACGTGGAAAATTGATCCAGGTCTGCTCTTCACCTGCAAGTGACACACTGAGACATTTTGATCATTCTTCTCACTGCTTAAAACAACACATCTCCTCTCTCTGGTTTTGAATTCCCCTTTTTTAAAAACCCAGAAAGATTGTAGTTGTTCTACATTGAAAAACACCAAACCCTCTTCCTATTTTTTTTTCCTTTTTTTGCGTATTTTCATCAACAAGTCTGCTAAAAAAGAAAATTTTGTGTGTCCACCCTAGGGGAGCTGGTGGCCTGCAGTACCACCCTCTCCCTCTAGTTGGAAACAACTTTTACACACATTTCTACACTCCTCTCTTTTTATTTATTTATTTTTTGTCCTTGTTTTTGTTCCCCATTTTCAACATGTTGAACCCCATTTTTCACTGTTTTTACACACACATCAACTTTTCCCACACAACCATTCTCTGCAATCTTACACACCACACATTTACTCAGTTCTTACCATACAGTCACGCACTGAGTTTCGTCTCTGGCCGCAGCCGCCTCTCGAGCCGCTAATCCAGCTGACTGCCTTACTGGATCTATATCCCATTTTACTACACGAGGCGTGCCCCGTGAGGTCCTTGCCTTCTACAGACCAAGGAACGAACACCGCCACTCTGCGCACTTTTCCCGGCCAGACAAAAACTCTCCATGACTGTATACAAAGTTAGCTACAACTCACCCATCTGTAGGAGTCCCCTCAAAGTTGATGGTCTCGGTGGTGGCTGAAACACACGGCTCCATGACTCCTCCATTTCCTTTGCTTCAACAGCCGGTAGGACAAAGCCTAACCCTAGCATGGCTCTCAGTTAAATACCTTCTCCAGGAACAAAAGGCAGTACACAGCTGTTTCACACCTTAAGGTTCTGTTAGGATGCCTGGGTCATTGACCCAGGGTATTTGAGTTTATTATATTATTTATACTTTTTAGTCTTTGGTTTCTTTGAGTTCTGTCTTATGGTTTATGTCTCTGTCTTCTTTAGTTGCTCTGTCTCCCCTATCACCTGTATCCCCTTGTCTAGTTCGCGTCTCTGTGTATCCTTAGTTCCTATATCCCCGTGTTCAGTCAGTGTTTGTGTCTGCCCTGGTCCCACGTCTCTGTTCCCTCTGTAGTGCCTGCATGTGAGTCTGTGTTATGTGTTTCCTGTTTTACTTTGAAGGTCTCTGTCTTATCTCAGTGTGTTCAGTTTACGCTTCCTTTTGTCTCGTCAGTTCTGATTTGCTCCAGCTGTGTTTCCCTCCTGTTATTCATTCCCTGATTGCTCCTTCTGTGTATTTAAGCCCTGTGTTTCTCTGTGTCCGTGTTGCGATCTACCGTTTATTTGCTGTGTGTTTTTGCCAGTCCACCGGTGTTAGTTTATTTGAGTTTTTTTTTGCAGTTATGTTATGTTTGCGTTCAGCATTAAAGCTGTTTTGGTTTAAGTTTGTCTTTGGAGTCTGCATCTTGGGTCCTATCCCTGTCCGCACACAGCCATCACCTAACAGAAGCTCGCGACCGGAACATGGACCCTGCAGACTCCTTTTCCTCGGGGTTCAACGGCGAGATGAGGCGGATGGTGAGTCTGCTCGACCGCATTGTCCAGTCACGGGATCTACGGACTATGGCAGTTGGGCTGAATGCAGTAGATGCCATCATTCGCCATAACCCTCAGCTGTTCCAGTTTGCTAAGGACACTAAGTTGGACGACACCATTACTGCCTGGAGAGAGCAAGTCAAGGCTGGTGAGCTTGCTCTCTCACTCTCTACATCTTCCCCACCGTTACCCCAGGACAACACACACTCTCCTTCTGTCTCAACATTGCCACGGACTTCCTCTCCCTCCCCACACCAGCTGGGTTCTCGTTCACCTACCTTTTTTCTGGCAGCTATGTGGTCAGAGGATGAGGAGGAGGTCTCTTTTTCTCCACCGGTTCCTGTTTCCTCATCCCGAAGGAAACGGCGTTCTGGCCGCCGCCGCCACAACAGAACTGTTGAGCATTCTGACTCTGGACATTCTGACATCACACCCACTTCATCTGTTCTGCAAACTGGTTCCGGAGGGTCCGAGGGGCTCGTTCAGCCACCTGTCTCCGCTGGAGGGTCCGAGGCACCGCTTCAGCCGTCTCTTCCTGCTGGAGGGTCCGAGGGGCCCGTTCAGCCTCCCGTCTCCGCTGGAGGGTCCGAGGGGCCCGTTCAGCCACCCGTCTCCGCTGGAGGGTCCGGGAGGACCCAGCCAGCACGTCCCAGTGTCTGCTGATGGTTCTGGCGAGTCCGCACACAGCCATCACCTAACAGGTTCACACTCCCTTGCTACCTCCCAGAGTCCTCAAAGAGACAAAAGACTTCCTGTGGAGTTGTCTGCTTCCCCCAACTTCCTTACTAGACCCCAACCATTTGTCTTAATGTATGAGTGTGAGACTTGTTAAAATCCAGTGGCACCAAGGCATTATACAATAAAATAATGTGATTAAAAGAAATTCCTATACAGGTCACTCGTTTTTGACTTGTTTTATGGAAATTTATTGGGCTTCTGGGACATTTTAAGGGTTCTGGATGCCCAGATATCTGTATTATTATTCAGTGTCAGACAAAGTTGCACCACTTTGATTGAAGTTTGTTCCTCTTTGAAGTTGCAATGGGTGGAATGGAATTAAAAGTTAGCCTGGAACCTTTGGCTTCATGCAGAGACACACCGTCCACACAGTTTCAGACTTTTTTTTTTTCTTCATTTACTGCATAAATGAATAACAGTCAATGGCAGGGTAATACAAATTGGTTACTAGCTCAAACCTATGAGGCACATGACTTTCCCTATACACACAAAAACAAAACAAAAAACCCCAAAAGCCCCACAAAAAACTTTTTTTAATCAGTTTGTTTTTACGTTATATATATATATATATATATATACAGATAATTACATAAACCATATATGTTACCCATATGAACTAAATAACTAAAACTACCAGAAATGCATGGCACATATACTATTTCATTTACATTTCTAATACGTGGTACACAAATATTCGGCACTAATTCTTCACTTGGTGCCAGCTAACCCATCATAGTCTGTGTAAGTGTTGAGCATTTTTTTCAGTGATAAAAAAATGTGGCTGTCTGGGAGTGAAACATCTTTTATTCATTACACAGGCAGACTGACAGTATAGCCTCACAGGTTTGAGGTGCCTGGTTGAGCAGTCCTGTAATCTACTGAAAATAAAATTCACTGGATGCTACAGCATTGTCAGGTTTTCTGACTGTTAATTGCATTGTCAGATACCCCCAGCATATCGGAGACTTTCAAAGTGCCTTTTACATATACAAAGATTGTAACCGCAAGTCACCAGTGTGATTTGCATCATCTTTTCCTTCTAGTGCATGTACTCTTTAGGGTGTTACTGAATTAAAAGTCCTTGAAATGTCATAGCTGCAGTGTCTTCGGGTGATGGGTCCCAGATGGTTTTTACGCTGGAGCATTACAGAGTAAATCTGAACATTACTACCTTACTCAGGAACACAAAAACACGTGCACATAGATAAAACTCCTTGTTATCTTATTTTTTATTTATTCAAAGGGGTTTTATGCTCTTAATGGCATGACCCCCTGTAGACTTGATCGATCGATCTATCTATCTATCTATCTATCTATCTATCTATCTATGGTGTAGCTCAACTAGATAAATACAAATGTATGTAGGTGTGTAGGTAGCTGGGTGACATCCACACAATTACTTTGTTTTAACAGGTTGTCAGATCAAAAACAATTAGTCGTTTGCATCTGTCCTTTTGACACTCACAATACTAAGATCAACACTCTCCATAAGTTGAAGTAAATCATTGACCAGTTGTCTACTTAAGGCATTAAGTCGTTAGTGTTAACAATATCTTTTTACTCAAACGAACAGCTTCAGGTCTCTGTTAGAGCAGCAGAGCATGACGATCTGAACAAAATGTAACACAGCATCTGCCATATAATGGATGCTGTGATTTGAAATGGCCCACAGCATGCATTTTTTAGCATGTATGCCCCAGATTCCCACTGACCATTGCAATATTACTGATCCAAATTCAAATGTATCCATAGTCACATTCAGATTCCAGCCTTGTAGTGTCGAATAAGAATTCTGCTTTTCTGCAGAGAACCAATACATGTTCATTGTACAAACAATAAGCCTATTTTGGTCTACGTCACAATACCCTGGCAACTACTGCATGCTTTGCAATGCAATATGTTGAGAAATGATTTTGTGCCCATTTTTGCTCCTTTTAGATGAAATAATTTTCTGATTCTATAAACATTTCTTAGGTCTGAGCTACACAGGCCAAGAGACCAGTCAGTGAGCCCTGGCAACTACCAGTCATTAGGGAAAAGATATTTGTTGTCTGACTGGTTGGTGGTTGGTGGAGGTACTCAGTAGGTGGAATAGATTGCAAAGAGGTATACGCTGCTTCAGCTCATTGCTACCATCTTATTTGCTTGCAGGTTGTCATGGTCAGTGACAACCTACTAGCGAGATGCTGGCTTATCTGAAAAAAACTTTCCAACTGCTTGTCGAATCTTAGTGAAATTGTGAAAAGTATAATACAAACCAGAAATGGAAACCATCCACTTTCAAAGTAAAAGTTGTATCTTTGGAGACACAATAGTTACAACAGTAAAATCAGTTGTGTTGGCAACGATTTTCTTTGAAGGCAAAGTTCTCTCTTTATGGTTTGTGTCTTACTTTCAAGTTACACTATGGGTCGGTGAGTAGATGGTGAATGTTAGCAGACAAGTTTGTTTTTGGTACAGCATCCGATTTGGATGCTAGAAGAATTGATAATTTGCTAAGGAACTTTTGAGCTAATTTATAATAAGGTGTTCCTTTGTAGTGCTTTGGTGGTGTAGTGGCTACCACATTCACTTGACAAGTAAAAGGTGACTGGGTCAATTACAGCAAGAGACACTAGCTACCTTTGGGGCATGTCAGGGTTTAACAACCCCTTGAAGCAAGGGAGCTGTTTTTGTACATTAGCCAGAATATGTTTATGACCAAATATCTGTAAAACAAATTATAACTGTTTCACATTTCTTTTGTTCATATGGAGGTCATCATCATATGGTCTGCCCCATCCATAGCACAACATTTGACACAAAGTCTTTACCTGCTTCTTTGTTTCAAGAGGTTATTAACTAATGCCAGCATACCCTAATGAAGATTCAAAGGGATGAAGTCTGTTAACAAGAATAGCATGAAAATACACACATCATTGCCTCAAAATTAAACCTTAATTAGAATCGACTCTTTCTGCCACGCATCCCATTCCACATTCAACATCTCCAAATACTCCAATATAGCTGTGTTGAAAAATAATTTTAGTGAAAAAAAGTGAAGAATATACAAGGGATTTTATCCCGCGCATTCTCAATATGTATTCTTTTAAATCTGAGGTCACAGTCTTGCTGTGGATGAGAGGGAGAAAGTTAAGCTGATGCTCCAGCAAGAACTCTACTTCTTATTCTCTCAGGGTTTACTGAGTGAGAGCTGTAGCAATTTTTATTCTGATAGGAAGAAGGTGTGTGAGGACCGAAGGGCAAAATCAAATAAAAGTGTTTGATCTCCCCACCAGCTGATTTACATTTGCAGAGCACATCCCTAATCTGCCCATTTATAACCACCAAATAAACGAACAAAGACACAGAAAGAAACTGACCTGAAGCCAGTGAAGTCCAGTGTATATATGTATATATGTATATACCTATCTTTCTGTCTCTGTTCATTATATATTTAGACTGAATGTATTTATTTCTGTTTGCATACTTGTCTCTATTTCTTTCTCTTTCAGCATCTGTCCCCTCACTTTCTGTTGAACTGAGTCTTCTCTCAAGTTCTCTCCCTCCATCTCACAGTCTCTGTTCTCATCTCCCTTAAGGGTCTCCATCTTATCTCTGAGATAAGCTGCACTACTGCAAAAATGCATTGGTCTTCATCTCTGTCTGTATTCCTATCTTCTGGGTTTATTGAGGCACATTTGGGAGGATGGATGCAGTTTAATGAAGCATTCTCTATGTGGATATGTTTGAGTGTGTGCCTGTGTGTGTAGTGCCAAATTACTTTTTACTTACTCGAAAAATGAAGGAGGGGCACACCTCCTGCACACTTGACAACATTATAAACCTCCATGGTCTCTGAACCATGAGGGCCCTTTGGACTCGACATCAAATAGTTTGCTGTTCAAGGAATTTATTCAGAATTTCTTAATGTAGTAGATATCCCTTGTGTGTTACCCGTATGAGATGCCCCAAAACATGCTGCACATCCAAAGTGTAAAAATTTATTTTAATTCCCCATTACTTTGTTGCCGTTCTCTGCATAAATAAAAGCAAAACAAATAAGTAAAAATCAAACAGAAAAAATCCTATTTTGTTGGCTATATTCATGCATACTGTAAGATCTTCTCATTCATCACCACTGTCTCTCTTTTCCATAGCGAACACACACCCGCCCACACACACACACACACACACACCCACACACTCTCTCGCTGTGTCTGTTCACCCCACTGGCACAGGTGGTCTGCTCCTCACCTCACGAGAAGCCCGCCTAGCCTTATTGCCTGTGCGTTTTCCCATGAGCTTCTATGTTACCATTCTGAGCGAGACAAGAAGGAACTACAGTTCAAAACCTGATCTCTTCTGTTCAACTGCAGCTCGCTACCATCTGGCTGCCCGACATTGCGTGGCATTACAATGATGCGTGCAGATGTAGGGGAAATCTGTTTGCCTCCAACTGCTGGTTGTTTGGTTTTTAAAGATGGCAGACTGGCAGATGTTAATGGTATGCATGTATGCACATACACCGCAGTATATATAATGGCCCTGTATTTCCAGTGGCGCATTTTTCATCAGGTGTAGGCCTCAGCTGTTGCTGTAATGTGTCTTGTGTGTTATGATTTATTGGTGAATGGCTGTGTGTTTTTGCTGAATCGGCAACTGTACTACAGTGCCAGCTACTGATTTTTATAACAATGTGTTTACAACAGGGATACAGGAAAGAAATGAGGGAAATAAGGAATCTGAGAATGGGAATATTTCTTTACTGTAAAAATGATACAGCGATTGTTCGGTGGGTTTTTGTGCATTTACCTTTCTGTAGAAGAGACAGAAGGAGAGAGAGAGGTTTCTTTTTTACTTCAGTGAATCATAGATGATGGTGGAAAAATATTAGGGCTAGAGAGGGCTAGAAGATCTTTGAAAAGCCTGCACAGTAGGAATATGCACGAATCGGTTTTATAGGCAGTCATATAAATGTTTCGCTCTGAAAATATTATTTTATATTATCCACAAGTAAGGATTGTTTCATCTGATGGTGGGAATGGAAAGGAGCCCCACTTTCCCTATTACAAGTCAGTGTTCCATCAAATAGATTTTGAAGCTGTAATTTTAAGGTAGAATAGTTGCATAATGTTGCTATGAAGAAGGCACAAAGTATGTGAAAATGTTTATAAATGTGTTTAGAACTGATATAGAGACTGAATTAACTTCAAACATTGGGAAAACAGTGGGCAGCTGCCATTTCTAAAAGCCCCACAATCATTGTGTCAGATTTATGTGTAATAATGTGATTTACTGGATCACAAGGTCTTGCAGAAATAACATTTATTATGCATAAAGAGTAAGGCTCAGATTAAAGTGATCACAGATTATTATTATATAATCTTCTTTACCATCATTCTTACTACTATTGTTGCTATTTTTGTTGTTGTTATGTTAAATCTTAAATGAAATCTATGTTGCAAATAGTGAGCAGTGAATTGATCAAAATATTCAGTATACTGTTAAAAGTAATGTCTTTAACCAAATGTTAGACATAACATAATTGAAACAATGAAGGCTCTCTGCTATATATTACAAAAACCCCCATGGGTAGGACTTTCTTGAGTTTTAAAAAATATTTAATGAATACTAGCGCTTTACTCTGCATCATGGTCAAGGTCGAAAATAGAATTCATGTAATACAGAGTCTGTGATCAATAACCTGAGAATCCAGGATAAATGGTGAAATGTTATGGCTATAAAACAAAGAGGCAGTTGTATTGACACGACCATCCATACTACTCTACTAACTGTCTGTCAAGTGGAGAGATTGTTCTACCTTTGTTGTGTATTCTTGTTTTCTATGAAAGCAATTTGAGTTATGTGGATGTTATTTATAATAATACCTCTTTCCCTTTAAAGTATCTTTGAGAAGTTTAGAGGTTGTGTTTTTGCGCTGTAGTGCAGAGACATTTGGAAAAATACTTTGGGAAAAATATGCTGGTGAAAAAAACAGCTGGAGTGTACAAGACTACAATTATGTAATAAGACAACAAAAATGAAAATGACCACCGTGCACATCATGTTCATACTCCATCAAAAATAACAGATAAGGATGCATAGTTGTTTTAACATGCATCCTTATCTGTAAACACACAAACAATGGCACACAGCTTTTCAGTATTTCATATTTTCATTTTAAAATCTCTCTGTACAAGGGGCGAAGCTAAAAATCAATATGGAATACCTGAATGAAGCTGTCATTGCTCAGGGACACTTCCAGAAATCAGTGTCTTTGAACAAGTTGACCATGTCATCCAGAAATTCAGGTTAAAGATCTATCGTGAAGAAGCCATACGTGAATGTGATGCAGAATTACTGTCACCTTCAGTGAACCAAATGAATTTAAACTCTACTGAGACAAAGTGAAAAACCATTCTGTAATCAGACAAATTAAGATTTTAAATTCTTTTGAGAAAACATGGATATTATGTCCTCTGGACTAAAGGATAGTAAGTGAGTAAAGTAAAATTTATTTATATAGCACTTTTTAAGACAAGAAGCTATTACAAAGTGCTTCACATGAGAATGTAAAAGCATATCAAATGAACAATATAACAAATAAAGGAAGCATATCAAATAAAGCAACATATTGCATGAACATTACCCAAATGTCTTTCTAAGCAGATGTCCTTTAAGCTGTTTTTAGAAAGGAACAATCTGGTGTACTCAATATATACTCAATCAGTGCTCAGTTCAAAAATTTCAAAAAACCTGCATTTATGATGGCTGCTTATGGAATTGGCAGCTTGCGAATATGTAAAGGCACCATCAATTCGTAAGAGTATATACAGTTTTTTGGGGCAAGATGTATACAGGTTTAGAAAATGTTAAACCACAGTATTGTTTTATAGTAGAAGAGTCTGAGTGTTAAACTGGCCTGCCTACAGTCTAGATCTGAAAACATTTCACACATTATAACATGAAAAATATAAAAGCCCAGGAGTCTTGAGCAGCATTTCAGACACATTAATGGTAAAACTGAACACATGTTACTCATGTTTATAAATGCACTTTTCCCAAACATGCTGGGAGGTTCTTTCTAGCCAGTCCAAACATGCTACACGAACCTATAAAGAATTTACAGAGCTTGTCTTGGGAAAGCAAATGTGAAACAGCTGCCAAACAGGACAAAACAAACAAACAAACAAACAAAAAATATGCTACACAAAGAAGTTATAGATGTATTTTTATATATTATTTTTATATATTATTAAAGTAGTATGATACTACTTATTCATTATTAATCATATTTACTTTTGGAATATTTGTAATAAACTGTTAATGCTCTTAAAATATCTAAAAATGTTAATTAATTTTGGGATGTGAGAGAAAATGGTGGTTAACTTAAAGGAGTTAAAACAAATTACACCATGTATATTATATTTGGCTTTTTCTTCAAGTCTTTGTGTCTTCTCTCAGTAAACCAGTGGAAGGTTGAGTTAGGAAACACCGCATATGTCTTAGTGTATATGAGTTGTATGACGTGTAATTTTGCATTTTTTGCACTCAAGTATGAGTATGCTTTAGGTCGGTTATCTAGAGACCGTTGATTTTATGATTAGCACTGTGAAACATCACAAAGGACATAAAAAATTATATTCATAAAATGTTAAAAAAAAAAAAGTAGCTCCGTGGACACACAGTGCTTCATGGAAGCAGTATGTCCTTATTGGGTACTGAAAATACTCCAGCAAATAGTCCAGATAAGGAGATTGTTGGAAGAGACACATATTGATTTTCAATAAGAAACTTCTGAAGCTTTTAAGATATTACTTTCACAATTAGGGCATCAGAATTGTGCCATTAAGTTAAGTGTTGCTTTACACCTACTGTATTTTCATTATTTGGCATTTTGATGACAGTGGGGTAAACTGTCCTAGGCACTATTTTTAACTCTTCCCTTTGCTTCACAGGCGAGAAGTCTGCTAACTCAAACATAGTTTAGGATTCTTTTCATGTCTGTTTGGTTTCATTAAGCCACTCAGAAATCTTGCTGTGTAAATGGAACACTGGCTCATATCTTGTTTATGTAAAAACTAAACAATAAGAATGTATTCTAATGTGTTTTGGGCCATCACTGCCATTTGTAAGCAGAAATCTCCATCACAGCATGCAACAAATATGAATACAAAATGCCATTTTAAAATGTGTTGGCTTATTTCACATTGACAAACATTAAAAGTTTGACTTTTAAATCACAAGTGTTGTTAATAATTATAATAATTATTGTCTGCATATCAATGTGTAAGTTTTAGCACAATGCTAGCTTCCTGGCTAAATGTTACAGCCAACACTGGGAGCTTAGCAGCAAAGATCATCATGCTTGTCCTGTTTTTAATCTCTTTTCAGGATTTAGGAAGCAGGTAGATGGTGGATGTGTTCAGGGAGAGGTGAATATGAACCTTTTAAAGAGAATATGGCATTAAGATGTAAACTATTTCTCTTTTAAGAAGATACTGATATGCTAGTTTCAGTTCGGCATTGTATCAATACAAAGATCTTGTCTTATATTAGAAAGCTTTTAGGAAATGAAGGCTAAGAAACTATTGCAGACATTTCTGACAAACTCAGTGTAAAATGTAAAATTTATTACAGACTTTGTTTATTCACTATTTCCGTTTATAGAACTAACTGATATGTTTGTAGAGGAGCAGGGCTGAGTGTCCCTGAAAGAAGTACAGCTTAATGAGAATGGCATTCTGATGAAGATGCTTTTTCACCCTCTACCCTGTGAGGATGTAATAAACATTTGCGTTTAGCTAACAATACCTGTAGAATTGAATAGGAAAACTATATGGACCTATTTCATTTTAAGAAATAAACAGTGAATATGTAAGATCCTTGAATTTCGCAATGGAAACCAATTGGAATTTTTTGATGCACTGTCTTTCATACAATTAGAAACAGCTATAGAGGAGTTAGACCTTTACAGTGATATGATTTGTTAGTAACCATGTTACTATTTACCGGTATGGTGCAGCAGCGTGAGCAGCTGGATCTGTGCAGGCATTCCTGCAACTGGTCAAAGTGATTGAAGCTGGCATTTCAGCATCTGGTTAATGTGAAATTTGTGCAATCTTGCCAAGGCCAACATACGAGTACATACCAATCCAATTTCCCACTGGATGAATAGTAAGACCTTTCGGTGGAGCCAGTAGAAATTCTTTATTATCTCTTGCCCTTTGCTTTGCAATTTAGGAGCCATACTAAATAAATGAATATATGAATATATATATATATATATATATATATATATATATATATATATATATATATATATATATATATATATATATATATAAAAACACCCAGCACGCCCCTGCGGGCGGTTTATCCTTCAAGCTCGGGTCCTCTACCAGAGGCCTGGGAGCTTGAGGGTCCTGCGCAGTATCTTAGCTGTTCCCAGGACTGCGCTCTTCTGGACAGAGATCTCCGATGTTGTTCCCGGGATCTGCTGGAGCCACTCGCCTTGCTTGGGAGTCACCGCAACATATGAATTGGTGATTTAAATATATAATGCGAAATTTATATATATATATATATATATATATATATATATATATATATATATATTAAAATTTCGCGTTATATATTTAAATCACCAATTTATATATTTAGATTAACTTTTTATTTTGTGTTTTTCCGCCAAAAAATTATGGGTGAGCACTAAGTAATTTGCTTTTTTAAAATTTTTTTTAGGATTTTAAAAAAATTGTATTAAATGCTGTATATCAGGACAACATTGTACTGTCAACTGCAAGTACACATCCAGCTCCCTTTTCCTCAGCAGCATGTATACTAAACCAACAATGAACTTATTCTCCTTTTGATAAAGGGTGATTCACCCCCTTCAGGAGGACAAAAAAAATGCATTCGTCAATTCATTTCAGCAGTAATGTTTTTAAAAACCATTCCCGGGTGTCGTTTTGAAACTGACTACTTGTAAAAAAAAGACATATCTCTTTGAAGACTTCTTGAGAGGTTTGCAGCATAAAAGACTGCCACGTTCTTTATAAATGTCATACATTAAGAGACAGGGATAGCAAAAGCATTTTTGAGAGGTGCTGCTTAATCAGAGCACTGTCCTGCTTAAAGGAAGGGATAAGGGATTGAATAACAGTATAGGCTTGCAACAGGGGTTGTCTGCCTCCTCCCCTCTAGATGATGAGCAGACTAATGACTTTGGTCTCTGCACTTAATTTTAACATTGAATAATGAGGTGAGAAATTGAGTCATGGTGGAGCAGTAAGTGCTGACTTGTTGACATTTCATTGCACTGTTTTGACATAGACTAACTGCAGTGAGGCTTATTATTTATTGGGGATCTTTCAAGATTTTTATAACAGTCTTTGATTGCTCTATGCATTTTATCTGCACATCTTGGGGTGTTGGTATTAAAAAATTCTACGATTAGTCAGAAAGTAAGTAAATGACTGTAATTTGGCATTTTAATTAAATAACTACTTAAAAAAAAGGGAAATTTGAAAATTCATGGAAAACAACAATAATTATGTTTAGCATTAAAAATATATACGTTTGATTAACAAGCTTATATCTGCTTGTTGAGTAACCATCAAAGAAACATAAAAAATGATTTAGGTAATTACCAGTAGGACAGCTGTGGCATAAATGTGGTGGTCTAGCTGATTAATTGGTTACGTTTAATTTTATATATGTAACATATTAAAATAATGATGTTAAAATTATTATATAATAGTAATAATAATTATGATTATATATTATTAAGAACCGTTTCATATATATAAATTTGGCAATTACTGTAGCAAAAATATGAGGTTAGAAGAAACATTTACCAATGAGAAAAATCACACCAGGCACCAACATAAATTTTAACCCCAAATTTGTCTGCACAACTCTATCTTAATTCCTGAATAATAGCCTTATTCCCCAAAACATATTGTAATTATTACTGTATCCCTTGAAAAAAATTAAACATTCCTTATTCAAGTTGCTACACTGCAGCTGTTGCAGCTATCTGGCACATCCAACCAGGCAGAGCCGGTTAAAACCCTTCAGAAAGATTCATGAAAGTATAAACTCCAGGCAAACTCCTCCTGAGGGCCTTTAAATGGCTCTGTGTGTTTCAGGATGCGTTAATATGTAAATTATGGACAATTTTATATTTCTTAATAACAGCCTGGGGATCAGTAAGAGGCAGATCCTGGGTGGATCGCTATCTGAGCAGCAGCGTTTCAATAATCTACTTTAGCAATTTCCACTAGCCACAATACACATACCATTTCATAACATGAAAGCCACAGGATTACACTAAAAAAGACACACTTCTTTAAGTGAGTCTTCTCTATGAAGACAGAAAACAACACAAGTCTCATAGGAGTTTACGAAGGCTGTGCGGGAATAGATAGTCATTTATTTACATCTTTACAATGGCAGCTCCATAATCTCACAAGTACATTTATGGACTTTAACAATGCCATAATACTCAGTTAGACTGCATTGCTTGTCAGGGAGGAGAATGACTGAGCTAGCTTAGATAGTGCTTTTCAGCGGGCAGTTGCAATGTTGGTCAGTGAAAATTAAAGTCCCCCCTGAGATGCACAACTACTAATCAGTGGGGCAAAAAAATCCATCTGCCATCTGCTCTCACACTGTGTGTGGAGGAAAACTGTGTATCTATCTGTTTAAATGGTTAGAACATGTTTTCCTGCTTTGCTACTGGATACTGAAGTAAGCAGAAAAAAACAAAGAGGCAAAACAACAAATGCGCCAGCAACAAAACACTTCGCATTACATTCGTCTGAGCAATATCCCTCTACTGCATGGCTTTTAAATTTTTGGGGAAAAAAATATTTCTCCATATTTTGGAGGAGCTTTATGGTCCCTAATAATATATCAATCATAAAATTTGACACCCTGCCCCCCCCCCAAACAGATATTGGTTTGTTGCTTCAAGGTAACACTGTGCGACAATGGTAGTAACATGCCAAGTTTTTTCTATAATAAGTTGTATTAGTACAACAAGGATGAACAAATAAATACACAACAAATAAACAATGGAAATATTTCACAGAACGATAAAACTTATTGTCCTTATTATCCTGACTCTACCCATCACAAGTCCCTGCCTGAACCTTATCCTAACCCTGACTCAAGCATTCACCCTAAAATTGAATGATTTACCTTGCAATTTGTCCCCATAAAGTAGGCGAGACCTCACAATGTGAGTGTGTAAACAAATTTGTGTCCCTACAACAATAAGTAATACACGACCACACACACACACAGCAAAATTGGTATGGCCCGGATCAGGCCCACACAATGTGCTTACACATGGCCCACATACCGCAAAGAATGACGGCCCTTTGGTGGCCCAGACCTGGTTTGCCAGAGGTGGCCCACACATGGGCCAGCACAAGGCCAGTTTTAGACACACTGGTGGTCCTGTGCTGGCCCATGTGTGGATTACCTCTGTCAGAAGTGCCAGCTTGATGCTAGATCTGGGCCAGACCTGTTTTCTGTAGGCCTGGGCCACATAAACCAAGCCACAATCAAGCCAGATATGGCATGCCATCACATGGACAGTGCCATGTATGCCAGGCCTGGCCCATATCTGGATGACATGCGTCTTATCATGCCAGAAGTCAGCCAGCAGTGCCAACTTGATACCAGATCCTGGCCAGACCTGCTTGCTATGTGGGCACAAACACACACACAGACACAGTTACTTTACCAACTGACCCCTGAGCTCCTAAGTGTCCCGCAAACCCCATTCAGGGATCCACTCCTCTACTTCAATGTCACTCCCTGAAAGCTCACTGTCCTCACTTTCTGAGGACAGAAAGTGCACATTCCCTTGGTTTTCTTTCATAAAAGGTATTTACATCCATGTCCTGTAATTATGAGTAGATTGTAAAGTAATGCACACAAACACATCTCTACACACATATGCAAATGCATTATATTGCCTGAAAAAAATTGGGCTAACTGCGCAGTGTTGCCTTGAGGCAACGAAAGAAAATTAACAGTTTTACTGTATAAATAAATAAATAAGTAGAACAAACAATCAAATATGCTTCTTAACATATTCATGCACATACAAATATTTTTTAATATACATTTATTTCACTATAAACATGTAAAATAGTGATCTTTATCTTGCCTCTTAATGGAGATGTCTCTCATATAGTGCAGCTTGCAGAAAGGGGTCCTCCCCCCCAAAAATGAAAGTCACACCATCTTCAACTCATCATTTTATTGGAAAGAGGTGTGTGTGGTAGCATTATTTGAAAAAAAAAAGTGTTGGTTTTTTTTGAAGGGCCAGTGTAAGGCTTGAAAATGTGGTTTGTTGCCTCAGGGCAACACTATGCTGTAGAGTGATATGCCTGTAACTTTTTACTTTGGGGGGCAAATATTAAATGAACTAAAGATGCTATAAAAGTAGTATGCATTCAGCCTTATTAGGGGGCAGAGAAAGTCTGCCTTCATTTCAAACTAAAAATCAGGAGAAACTTTCCAACTAGAATTTTTTAACATTTTCTTACCAAAGTGTTGCCATGGGCTAAGATCTTGACAACTTCACTGCATAACTAGAGGTACAAGTTTCACACCTGTAAGGTATGAATTGCTACATGTTAACAATCATTTTTCTTCTGTTGTACATCAGACCACATTTGTGTCCAAGGTGACACCTCCTTTGCAAAAAGAAAAAAAAATCAAGGAAGCAGCACTCTTCTTGTCTGCTCAATTCATTTTGTATAAAAAGTCTTTAATGTCATACTGGTAATCATCCGGCTCAAAAGGTAGATTTGAAACACCTGTCTAGACCCCCTGATGAAATACCAGGGGCTGGATTCATAATTGATGTGTACTCATAAATGCTTGAAATATTTTAACAGATAAACACAAAATAAACATAAAATTTAATAGGAACAGTGTGTTTTTGTGCGGGAGTGCTTAATGCAAAATTATGATTATTAATAAAAAATACCTCAATTTTAATGCATAAGGCCTGATATGGTGAAAAAAAGTGAAGAGTTACAAAAAGTTATATAAAACAGAACAGGTCTTACAGATCTTGCATTTTATGTCACTATTTTTTCCCTGCACACACACACAGCCCTATTAAAAATTTTTAGAGGTTAGCTTTTTAATGTTCATTTGACCCTAAATCTATACAGTTTATGTATCTGCCCCAAGGTATCCAGGATTGGTAAGATATTTCCTACTCATTATCTAAGAAGTAAAAAAATATATATCAGAAGCTGCTAATGTATAACAATTTAATCACATGGCAAAAGTACCTCATTATTCCTACCTGTATGGTAGCTTCCAGCTAAATCAGGTCCAAATCCTTGAACAGGGTTATGCCTTGAAGTGTATCCTTTTTTATGATAAATCTTTGATTTTTTGTCATCTTCTGAGTGAACAACAAAAAAGTCCTTCATTAACCAGACTGAGCCAGGGGTGGGAAGGGGAGATGGAGGGTTGGATAGAAGATTACAGAGCTGTAGATTGAACCACACACTTTTAACTCGAAACAGCAAAACAGCAGAGGAAAATCAAGAAGAAGAAGAAGCGTTTGAAGTGACACTTGTGACTTCTTTGAGGCTGGTCTCTTGTCCAAATGAAAAAAAGAAAAAAACCCTAGAATTTATGATTAAATATGGCCCATTAATTTCCGCGTTTGATGATAGAGTTTAGCCTACAACATAGGAATGTGGATTCAGAGAAGTGCACTGTAGGTATACAGTATGTCTCCTTCCAGCAAGCTACTAAACTTTTAAAAGAAAATGGTCTGATTAAAAAGTTATCAGTGAAGAGCACATTGCTGCCAAGTGAAAGAACATGAAGTCTACAGAGCCATGCCAGAAATCCTTTGCTTCTGCACTTTTCCAAACAGATTAGCATGTTGGCGCCATCACTGAGGAAATATTGGCCTCTGGAATCATTAAAGGTAGTCAGATCATGTAATATAAACCATTCAACCATTCTAACAACAGCATTTTCTGAATGATGATTCACCGGTAAACAAACTTTTTTTAGCCATACCTCGCTTCTCACTTCTTGGTGGAGATTGAAACCCGACAGTCTTTTTTAACTGATCTGGCACTAAGCCCCTACTCCCTCAGGTACTGCTGCTCACCCTGTCAAACTTGAAATTGTAGTGCAGCATGTACATTACAAGGATTGTAAAGAAAGTGGTGACAATTAAAATTCTCTATAATCTCTTGAATAATGACTCATTTGCTTAAAGCAAAATTTGGCCTATCGATTCTTAATGGTGTGATCTCAAAGAATATATAAGTCATATATATTTTTATAGGTTCCCCGACTACTTCTGGTACCATAACTTTGCAGTTTGTAATACCTGAAGCTAAAGACTCATACCAGGTTTCTAAAAAAAAAAAAGGCTAGTCATTCATATGGAAGGTAATTTGCAGCCTGTACCACACATCGCCTTTCCAAGACTATTGTCAGAAACAAAAACTGTCATTGTTCATGACTATGTTGCGATTTCAGAATCTGGGAGCCAGAACAGAGGGTACATGGCCAATACTTGCTGGGAAAATAAAAAAAGAGGCAAAAGTTTGTATTCATACTCAATTAAGGCCTTCTTGTTTCTGACCAGTGCTGTTTACCTCATATTTAATTTCATTGTCTAAGTCAGGAGTCTACCAGTCCACACGATTTTGTTGTGAAAATGATGAGGAAGCCTATAAAGATATTTACTGTATTAATAAAAAGAAAGACAGCAGAAATATGATAAATAAAGGATAAAAAAAGAAACACAGTATACCCATTGCTCAGCTGGCTTATGGACCTGGAGGGGCTATTGCCATCAACTGACGATACCCAGTGGACTTTCAGTTGATAAATGGTACTTCCCAGAGGCTGCTGGTAATCTCATATGTACAACTTGGTATTGCAGCATTGCTTCAAGTCATTAGTGGTAGGATTAAGTGCTCACTCTGAGGTTTAATTGACATGGGATGGACTGGCTATACTGAACATTACGTGTCCTCAGAGTAGTTTTATTTCAGCCCCAAGTGATAGGTAGCTGAGAGATCTACCTTTCCTGTGGTGATTTCACATTTTCATCATCTATTTCATTAAGAAACAGCCAAATTGTTGAAATGGATGGTTTTGCCCAGTTGGTCCATACTGTATGTTTCCAGAATAAGAACACTAGGTATTCAGTAATAGCCGTCTTTTTTCAGGACTGGCCTGCAGCCTAAATATTATTCATTTTTTGTTTACTTTTCATTTGTTGCGAGGAGGCTGTGAAACCTTTTTTCTATTTTGGTAGAGCGGTTACATGCAACACATTTAACTGCTCCATAACAGGAAATTTCCCGAAAATGCTTTTGCGTACCATAAATGTGTGTTTTGTTGTTTTAATTGATACACTGCAACACTATAGCAAATGTGTGATAAATATAATATATATTGCATATAGCATAGCAGTCCAAACTGTTTATTTTGTGTATATTTAATATGACCAGTATTCAGCTGTAACTGCCATTACACACACATAATAAGTAATGAAATGCAGAAAAAAAGACTGCTCTTTTATGAAGAAATATCTTACAAACATCTGATTATCTGCTTTCACAGTTTCAAGGATAAAACCCTCGAGGTTAAACATCGAAAGCATGAATATACATACTTAAACATTAATAAAGAAAACAATCTAAATTTAGTGAAAGAGTGTTACTGAAATAAGCCCCGAGATATCAACGTTGAGCATAACAGTTAAATAAACCTAATTCATGAGACTGGCAGTATTTTAAATATTCACAACCTTTGTGTGAGTTACCATGCTCTAATAGGGGCTGAAATGCTGAAAAAGACAGACAAACAAGATTGCCAGTTTGGATAGCTATTAGAGACAGACATCCTTGTACGACTTCACATTTTGGCCCTTAGAGGGAGAAAATAGCATCTACTGACAATGTTTACCCACAGGCTATCCTGATCTAATCAAGAGCTGAAAAACGTAGAAGTAAATGAAAACGCCACAAATCTTGTACCGCACCAGTGCTTTGCCACTGCTGTTTTAAATAGATCAATTGCCTCGGCTCACATTGTCAGGCCCTTAATATCCTCCCCACAGGCTTGTGGTTTAGCTCTTTAGTCCCATAAAAACAGACTTGATGGATGGCTTTGCAGCACTCTGACAGAGGCAAGGGAATCCCCAAACTGCTCCTGCTCTCCACACTCAACCCTGCTCTCTCCACCACCACCAATCCATCCACCCTCCCGGAGCCAGTTGGCAGGCTGTTGTGCAGAGTTTTGTCAGCCTCCGTTTGCTCTTTTGTTTGATTGAATCATAAGTTCACTGTATTCAAGGGTACTAGCATGGGTCAGTCTGACTGAGGGAAAAAGTTTATCTGTTGCAGATGTGTGGTTTGTGGCCAAGAGGCACAGGGGAGAGAAACAAAGGCAGAAAAACACAGCTAGAGGAGAAAAAACCCCAAACAAAAATAATAATAAAAAATAGACAGAGAACTTGTGTCATGTTAGTCATCCGAGCTAAGATGTGCTTGTGGATCAGGTGACCCTGAATGATCCCTGTTACAGTTTTGCTTATACAGGCTGCTGGGAGACTTCCCACGTTGCACTGAGCTTTTCATCTCCACTCCCCTCTAGTCTTGCCTCATGTGTTTTTATGCCACTACTGCATACCATTAACGTTTGACTGCTCTCTTCCTTAGTTTCTCTATGCACTCCGTCCCCCCGCCAAACATGTCACAGCAGATTGCAGCTCCTCCCTGAGCGAAGCGATATCTCTGTGAGATATTGCTTCCTGTTCAAAGGGAGTTCTGCCTTCCCACCATCTCCAATTGTCACTCACATTGTCAAAGATCACCTCTTTATTTATCAGCAGTGGTCTGGGAAACATTGTTCATCCATCTGGAAATCTTAAGCAAAAGGCTAATATCAGCTGTTTGCTGCATACGAATCTTCAGTTGGTCCTCTAGATAATGTATTACCAAGCAGGAGAACAAACTGACACAGACACAGATTGATAGAGAGAGAGAGAGAGAGATAAGAGTCAAATGAAGCTTTGTAAGGTTAATTTGTATGGAAGAAATCTCCCAATGAGTAACAGTGGCCATACTAAACTGAGACATTTGTATCCGTTGACTCTGTCATGCTGTGCTCAAGTTGGGGCGATTAAACTTCATCAGGTTGGGACAGATGAAAGCTGTTTAAGCCACAGTTTGAAAAATAACTGGGAACAGAAGTGTGTTTGAATGTAGTTTGGGTGTGACATTACTCAATGTAGGACACATTACTCTACACCCACCAGTCAACATGAAGTATTGAAACAATTGCCTAACGGGGGAAAATCTACAGGCTTTTACTTTTAAAGGAAATTGCAAATACACTATTAATAAAATAACATAGATTTTCTCTCTCTTTTAAGACAGTGAAAAAAGACGTAACGTGGAAGGTACCTATCATTCTGAGAAATTCATAACCTTAATGAATATCTTATGCATTTAGAATAGTCTCGCAGAAACGAAAGACTGAAAGAATGTGGGGCTTTTTACACAAAAGCTTTCACAAAGGTAAAGCCAAAGGTAGTTTGAGGACATTTTATAGGATGCAGATGAAACAGATTTTAAAGTGACAAAACATGTATTCTTTCTCATCTCACATTCACAAATCATCATAATTGATAGTCTTTTTTTCCCATTTATGTTATTTTAGTTTCATTTTTCACAAGCTATAAAGCAACAGAAAACTTAAATGTCTTTCTTGAGCAGTTTTTCCATTTCCCTAACATGGCAAAGCTACTGGTGTTGTGTGTAATGCACAGGGGGTCAAGGGGAGCAAAATATCCCGCTGAGACCTGATGATTACTTCACAAGATATGTAAGCAGCAGCCTAAGGTGGCGATTCACCTGGTTACCGCTTCGGTGTGCATTTTGAATGCCAGTATCTTTGAAAATAAGAACAAATCTCATAGCACTGAAATGGGATGCTTCACTGATTATCATTCAGTGTTTTTCTTTCTTTCTTATTATCATCTCAGAATTTCAGTATCTGCCCCTTAGCAGAAATTTTTAATTGTTCAACCAAATGATTCTAATTGGCCTTTGTGTGTTCAGAGCCTTCAAAGTGAGCTAGTTTCCTTTCCCCTGTTCCCCCACATGTCCAAACTCTCAAACAAGTCCCGTGTGTCATTTACTATTTAAGGTATATTAAATGCATCAGACTGTGGGGTGTATTGATTATTTAAAAGCACCACAGGATGAAATAGATGTGCCAGCAGTGAGAAGGAGCAGAGGGTGAGCTGCATAAAACAACCAATTATGTCAGTCCTCACCCTCCGCTGCTGGTCTGCACTGTGCACGGGAATTATAGCTATTTAAAACATTGCACAAAAAGCAATGCAGACCCCGGTGGAATATTAATGTTTTCTGGAATATTATGTTCAAATGTAACCCTTTCTCTTACAGTTATTGTCCTCAATTTCTGCTGTTTCTAAGAATGAATAGAAGGTCAGCGAAGGGACTCTGGGATTTTTAGATGTATTTTTTTCACTGCCCAAGGCATTTTTTAGGGCGGCCTTTCGATTTTTGGTGGACTTCTCCCACACACTTGTCACTGGGAATGTTCAGGTGCAGAAATTTGATGGTGGCACAAACTGGATGAAAAAGTACAACATAAAACTTTGAAACACAACAAGCAAGCAAGCAGAAGTGTCTCAGTCTATATGGCTTGACACATAGAAAAAGTCATCTGGAAAAAGTGGAAAGGAAATACAAAATAAATATTGCAGTTACCATTGCCAGCGGTCACAGTGGCAGAGTGTCGAAAGGAAATGTTGACAAAGGATGTTCAACTGAAGCGTTAGCCATTTTTTCACCCTTGAACTCCTGGCTATGTGATCTCTCAGGAGCTGCTGCCAGTGGGCACTGGTGCAGCAGCGGCTGTGTTCTGCTTCCTGGACTGAAGTGAACAGGAGAACGTTAGGGATGTGATGCTGCTGGACTATCAGGCCTGCACACAGCACTGCCTTTGACGGCCTGTTGTGTGACTACTGGCATCACTACACAGACAGAGTACCATCAGCAGATGTACAGGCACACACACTACATGGCACAGCACAAAGTCACAGTGTAAAATCACTTTGTAGTCAGTGTGCATCGCACCCTAGAGGTATGCCTGTGTATGTATGTGTGTGCGTGTATGAAATGCTGTGTGCCCCTGGGCTTGTGGGTGCTGAGGGGGAAGGTTAAGCTGGTGCCAGATGTTGCAAGACACTGCTCCAATAAAGTCCCCAGTGTGAGCACAGAGGATTATGAAAAGGGCTTTGATGACAGTTATGTTGTTTTGTTTACTCTTGTCTTCCAAGGTTGTGAACTTTTGTTAAGACAAAATGCAAACAAAAGAACAGAAACTAATACCATTTATCTGCTTGTGAAAAAGAGTGCATGGGGCTATTTTTTTTCCCAGCTTTTAAAACAACCGGTGTAAATTACTTTACTGTTAGGCAGCTGGATAATGTAAAAAGCCCATGCAATCTCCATATTTACATGCACACAGTGAATATCAACATTTCTTGTATTAGTTACTATTGTGATTTTTATCATTATCCAGCAGAGCCCTCAAAAATATTGTTACAATGGGGGAAATAATTGTTTGATCCCCTGCTGAATTCCTAATTTTGCTCACTTACAAAGAAATTAAAAATCTCTCATTTTTATAGTAGTTTAATTTTGATGGTGAGAAACAGAATATCAACCAAAAATCCTAAAAAAAACCCACATTACATAGAAGTTAAAAATGAATTTCCATGCAAATGTGCCATACAGATTACAGTAATCAGTAATGTAATCAGTCAGTCAATGACAGATACTCCTAATCTCAATTTATGTGTATAAAGCATACGTAACCACAGAATAAATTTCTGCTATTTCAACGTCTCTGCAACCATCGGCAAGATCAAAAAGCTCTAAAAGGATGTCAGGGACAAGATGGTAGTCCTGCACAAGACCATGACCAAGAAGCTTGATGAGAGGTTAAAAATTGTTGTTGTGATTATCCTGAAATGACAGATCAATCATCTGCTTGAGTTTTCTCTGTTGTCTTTATCTTACAATATAAAGTGCCTTGCTGTGAGAATTGAGCTAAATTGAATTGAACTGAACTGAACATGCATCAATTGTCCTCGGTCTGGAGTTCCATGCAAGATCGTGAGAAAGGTGGTGGATCAGTCCAAACTACGTTGGAGGAGCTTGTTAATGATCTGAAGGCAGTTGAGTCTGCAGTCACCAAGAACACCACTGGTAGTGGATTGAAATCTTTCGGCACCTGTAAGGTCCCTCTGCTCAAGAAGGCACATTTACAATCTTTTGCCGGTGAACATCTAAATATCTTATTCAGAGAAGGCTTGGGAGAAAACATTGTACTCTGCTGAAAAACCAAATTTGAGCTACTTGGTGTCAACTCATGGTGCTGTGTTTGGAGGAAGACTACAGAACAACTTGAGAACATTGAAGATGAGTCATGTGTTTTCCATCATGAAAATGGCCCAAAACATAAAGCAGATCCAAGGCAAGAAGGGAGTGGCTAAAAAAAAAGGATATTAAAGTCCTGGAATGGCCCATCTCCAGACCTTAATCCAATAGAAAATCTAAGGTGGGAGCTCAAGCCCCAGTTTGCCAAGCAGCAGCCAAATCTAAAGAAGAGTGTAAAGTGGAGTCAGCCAAAATCTGTCCTGAGATGTGTGGTGGCCAACCTGGTGGCTGCCTACAAGAAACATTACTACTGTGCTTGCCAGCCAGGGTTTCTTCACCAGGTCCAAAGTTACGTTTTGCTTGAGGATCAAATACTTGCATCACTCAGTGAAATGCATATTAATTTAAAGGTTTATGAAATGTGTTTTTTTCCCTGGATTTTTGGTTGATATTCTGTTTCCCTCCATTACAATGAATAATACTATAGCTTAAACTGTGCCAAAAACAGCATAAAAGGCAAAGCCCCAAAGCTTATGTTTACAGGATTTCAGCTGATTAGAGAATGTGGGATATGACAGAATTGCAGCATTCTCAAAGTATAATCTCTCATTGTGCTAGTAGGGACTACTTTACATCTTGGTCCTATTTCCAGTTCGTCTTCTCTAGGGGGCATGTGATAAGAGGAACTTGGCTCTGGGGATCTTCTGACCTTTGCACTTTTACAGTGGATGTGAGGGTAAACAGCATCAGCTACTCTATAGACCTCATAAGCTCTGATAAAGGCCAACTAGGCATTGGGGAAGAAAGTTACTAGGGAACAGGCGACTCTGTTGTGGCACCTTGTTACAATGATAACAAGAGCCCCTTGTGATTATGAAGTGTCAGATCAGAGGTTTTCATTAAACTGTGTTGGATTACAGCTTCTTTTTCCTTTTGGCACTCTTGGCTTGCTGCTCCAGAATGTCACCTAGGAAGAAGGGGATTATACATTCTGGGAAATCATATGGAATTACAGCCCCAGTGGTGTTGGCATAATGTGAAGTGAAGATGGGGGAGTTGCTGAAGAGAAGATGAAAGAATGTAGGGGGAAAATAGAGTAAGTGCTTGCAGGGAAGGTTGAGGGTAGGTTTTTATTAAGGCTTTTTTTTGTACAGTGTGGTATCTTTCACACTGTCCACTTCCTGTATAACCTGTTGGCCTAAAGCTTAAAGGGATGGAGAAGTGTTTAGCAGATGATGGAGTGATATAGTTCTGCTGTCTGTTATGAAACACTGAATGACATTCAGAAATTGAAAGAATTGAAGGAAATCTGTCTATATGCATTTAAACAGACTATTTTCCCCACTGTTCCACTCAGTTGAGCACACAAAATAGACAGTGAATTGGAATAACTAAAATTTAGCGGCAGGCTTTATTAGACAATCAAGCAAGCACAACTGATAAATTACTTGATAGTCATGAAACATTGATGATTTAGAATGAAATATATACTATATCAAAACAATAACACTGGCTGTGAGTTTCTTCTGGACATTAAATTAAACGGATCATGTTAAGACTTTTGATTTTAAAGTTATTCAGTGAATTATCTTTTTAAAATAATAATTACTGAAGCAGAGCTGTGATTTTTTTCACCCCTAAAATGGTTATTGCTTTTTGAAATGAAAGCTGGTATTTGATTAAAGACTGTGGTAGATTTCATATTCTCCTTGTTGTGTGGACTGTCAGAGCTCCAGTCAGTCAGTTTTTCTTTCATAAAAACCCAAATCCAAATTAATCAAGATTCCACTTGTCTCTGCAGTAATGCAGGTGAAGTATACAAAGTGGTAATATGCATTTAGCATGCATGCTCTCTGGATGCAAACAGGATAAAATACTTTATTTTTTTGGATAACAGAATGAGACAGGACTAAACATAGAAATCTGCTTCTTGTTGCAAGTGTTCAGTCAATGCTGCTCACACAGTGTGACTGTGAATTCCAAGTGGAGTGGAGAGCAGGACCTTTGATCTTGCAAACCAAACCGTAAGAGGGATTCTCAGACCCAGTGGAGTATACATGGCAAACCTGACATAGGTGATGTTAGCATTTTCTTTAATGTTGTTTTTCAGAAACTCTCCCAGAAACAGATTAATCATACTGTATACTGTATAGTGCTATAGGGTAAAACAAAAGAACACACTTCTATTCTAAAGTAAGTACAACAGCCTGTAGGCTTGACAATTCATTAGAAAGTTGAATCAACTGCTTTGATATGGTTCCGACAAAAAAAAAAAAGGAACTTCACAGTCGAAAGGATTTTTTTCTGATCTGTTTCTCTGGATTGCATTGGATTTTGGTGCTGTACACATTGCGTACGGTAGTTCATAGAAGGTATATATATATATACATGAAACCAAGCATAAACAACACATACATTTTACTTTAACGTATATTTCAAGTCACACAAAATGCAAAAGTTCATACCACAGTGTGTCAGGGCGCTGGGTCTGTGACCCAACATTTTGAGGTTTTTTTTGTTTGTCTAATTTCTTATGATGTAATAGTAAGTTCTAGTGTTATTAGTTAGTATGTCTTAGTTAGGTTTTGTTTAGTTAAAGTTTCATCCATGCTCCCTTGTTTATGTGTCGTTTTCTGTTTCCTGTGTAAATCTCTTGTGCTCTATGCCTGATTTTCAGTTATGTCTGTGCCACATTTCCCTTTGTCTGTTTCCTGTTCCTCTCCTTGTGTATCATCCTGTCTCCCCAGTCTGTTTCATGTCTGCATTTTCCATGTCATATTGTCAACCTCCTGTTGTCACAGTCTTCGTCTCATTATGTTTCCTGTTTTATTTTGACAGTCTCATGTTTCCATATTCAGTGTGTTTAGTTTTGCTTTCCCTGTGGTGTCATGTTCATGTGTGTCAGCTGTGTATGTGTTTCCACTTTCATCATTACTCTTCTGTGTATTTAAGTCCTCCGGCGTCCTTTCTTCAGTGTCAAGTTGTCTGCTGAGTTCTTGTCATGTCTCCATGTTTCCAGGTTTTCTTGTGTTCAGGTTTTTTTCTTTGTGTCTTGTGTTTAGCATTTAGTTTTTCCCAGTTTAGGTCCAGTTAGTTTTGGCTCATTGTGCATCTGCCTTTTGTTTTGTTCATTTTACCAGCCACAAATAAACGGCTCACTTTTTGTTAAATTATAGTTTTGTTCCAAGTGTCTGCATTTGGGACCTCTTCCTTCCTTCACACAGTCTGCCAGTGCAAACTGTGACACAATGATTTCAAAGTTATGGCAAACTCAGCTTTCAGTCAGTTTTTTTCTCAAAATCTTCTGAAAATTAAATGCCGTAATCATTAGAAATTGCTAACTGAACCTAAATGTCTGTGAAGGTTCTCAGTCATCCAGGTCATCGTAGTCTAAGGAGCTTGGAAAGAAAAGCGTCTGGACTTGTTTAAGTTGCTTAAACAAAACTTAAACTTGAACAAGTCCAGATGCTTTTCTTTCCAAGCTCCTTAAACTGAACCTAAAGTTTTACTGAAAAACTTTTCCTCTGTTTTTTTTTTTAACAAGCAAAAATGTTTTAAATACTAACAAACAACCATTAGTGGATGCTGCAAAAAATAAATATGAGGGATACACGACATCTGTATGTATCTGTCATTTCAAATGTTTGCTCAGAATTACACAAGGGTCAGAGCAGCTAACTTGTCTTATGCCAATATTTCATCTAACAAGATTGATGTGGACATGTGCAGGTGGATGTGTTCTTCTTACTATTAATGATAACGGGCTGTTTAAGGTTTTAATTCCTAAGCTTGTGTGCAAATACTGTGTGAGGAGTTTCTTTCATTTTGGATTCACAAATGTCACAAATGGTCAGTGTTGAGTTGCCTACTGAAGTGCACCTGGTGAAAACAAATTACAATAAGCCGTAACCATTAGTCCAAAAGAGATTCTGCAGTCATTTTTATTTTGCTATATGTCTCTGTTCTAATACATTTCTACCCTTGAAAAGTATATACAGAGCAAACATAAGAAAGCAAGAGCACATGTCCTGCTGTGTGGAACCTTGGAGCCCCATTTGATTTTTCAGATATGTCCTTAAATGCACTCATTAAACAAATATCTCAGAGTGCCTTTTTCATTTGCACATTATTGCCAAAATTAGAAGCATCCTGTCTCAGAGTGATACTGAAAAACTAGTTCATGCATTTGTTACGTTTAGGCTGGACTATTATAATTTGTTATTACCAGGCTGTTCTAAAAGCTCCTTGAAAAGCAAGGGGGAGAGGCGGAGAGGGGGGTGGGGGGAGTTAGAAAGAGAAGGAAAGAACTTACAAGAGCTAGAAAGGGAGATCATCTTTCTCTCATATTAGCCTTTCTTCACTGGCTCCCTCTTAAATTCAGAATTGAATTTAAAATCCTTCTCACATGCAAGGTCTTGACTGATCAAGCCCCATCATATATATAGCCTATAGTATATAATACACATCAAATAGGTCAAAGAGAGTAGGTGTACTATAGGTCCCCATACACAATATAAAACATAGATGTAGCATCTGGGTCAGCAATAATTAAACCCCAACCAAAAAAATCTGTTTACAAATCTGCATTCTGTCTATGGAAATAGCTTTGACTGCAAGAAGACGGCACTCTATCTTGACATCTGTAAACATTTTTCTGCTGAACAAAAAAATAATTATGCGTCTATTCATGTTACCAAATGGGGGATTATCTGTGCATGAAAGAAAATGCACATTAGTTAAAGAGTTGTCAATGCATAATCTTGAGTAAGCAAGGATAAGGCTTCACAATCAGACCTGCCCTTCTAACCCTCCTTGCAATCAAGATGGAAATGCTCAACTCAAGGTTCCAAAAAAGAACTTCAGAAACCAGTGGGTCTTTACCCTACAATCCAAAACACCCCGAGCCAGCTGTTTTGAATTGCAGCTATAGCATAAATATAACTGAATTAAATTTACTCGAGGGGAACTGAAATGACATACATGGCATCTATGAAATGTAGATATTGTATCTAGATTGTGCGTCAGATGTGGCAGGGTAAAGCAGAGGTGCAGCTTGCACATGCTGTGATGTGAAATGTTTCTAAGATCTTCTGACTGGATTGGAGTTGGAGGCTAAGCTTCATTTTATGGCTCAGTGTTTAGTCTCATGCACTAGTGACTCTCTGCTCTCACTGCAAGAATCAACCAGCTGACTGTGGAGTTCACTTTGGATGAGACAACAAGTGCTTCCTTCCTTTGTCTATTGAATATTTCAATAAAGTTTATTCAAACCAAAGTTGCTTCATCCTCAGCTTTCATAAAAAATAAAGAAACGCTACAATGCTTTTTGTAGTTCTGAAAACTGAAATTGTATTTTTGATTTTAATTGTTTAATTTAAGCTAACTATGAATTTGCGGAGATAGTCTTCATAAAAATTATTATTTTGTATTTTTCCTTTTTTACTGAGGAAGCAGATTGAAGTCTTATTCAACGCCAGTACTTAAACACTTTAACTGATTAGACACTTTTGTGCATAAAACAGAACCCACGGGAAGCATCTGTGTAATTCAACCACTGCTCAAATTGCATGTATATTAATGTGTAACTTCACCTACAGCTCTGAGCTAAACACCCACAGTCCACCCACTAAATTTTGTAAAAGGCTCAAACATATGTCAGAGTTTGAGAGAGAGGACACGGATATGTGAGACAGGAGTTGTTTAGCGGCATCCCCAGGCCAGAAAGAAATGGAGAGCTACAAAGAGTCACAAAGGGTTCTTTTGAGGTGGACGACTTTTCCCCTCCAGAATCCTCTGAAGTTGACTGTAGTGTGTTGGACAACCATGGTCGTCTTGAGCCATATGAGTTATAGCCATTGGCTACAGCCATATAATGCCCAAAGCCTGGGGTATTGAAGCTGAAGCAATGCAAGAGAGAGCTGACCTATTTTTTATATATATATTTTTATTTTATTTTAATGAATATCCAAACGGCAGCTGCAAGTTTCAGAATGATTTAAAACAATATGAGCCAATTTCAACCAATGAAATGATCACTTTTATACATTTTGAAAGAACTCTATTTCTGACAGCAGCTCTGGAATTACTGTAAGGTGAGACAATTTAGTTTACTGTTCAAAAACATGTTTAACTGTGATATTCCATTTTAAGCTTGAATCCAAGTTAAATTACACTGCCTAGAAACAGGGTCGGACAATAACTACTCAACTCCTGAGTGACAAATTTGAATGAAAAAACGTCTACTATTATGTCTACCTCAATAACACTGAATTGTGTGTATAATCTTTATGCTGAGTACTACATCCTTAAACAGTGCCTGACTGATGATACTCTGCCTCAGTGTTTGGTGCAGCAAATCAACATTCTCATCTGATTTTTCTGAAATTATCTATTGTTTTGACCCACACTTTGGGTGTTAAAAGGTTTGAGTGCCTCACGTCTATTAGTCCACACGCAGATACAAAAACACAAGAGACACAGACCAAAGCAGGTACAATGAATATCAAGTAGAAGTGAGGTGATGATGAAAATGGAGGTCTTTTTTTTTCATCAGCAATGGCCCTCAAACCCTCCACCTACCAGCAAGCCATGATCCTCTGACAGTAGCAATCACAAGCCATTGAAAATGTCCCTCTCATCAGAAAATGGCAGCATGGAGAAATCTATAAAAGGTTTTAATGTTGTGAGCCTCCCATGATTGCCTAGGCTTTTATCTGTTATTCACCAGATCACACTGTCCCACTCCCCCCCCCCCCCCCTCCCCCTCCAGACTTATATCTGCCAGGCCAAAGACAGGCAGAGAACATTATGTGTAATGGCAGCTCCATTGTTGCAGGTAGATCGTCCATATGTTATCAATACTAATTGTTCCTGCTTGACAGAGATAGTTTCTCTCTGGCTCATAATTTGCCTGTTGCCTTCTTTTATTAGTGGAAACCACAGAAATGAGAGGAATACAGATGCAGTGCTTTATAAGGTTATATATATATATATATATATATATATATATATATATATATATATATATATATATATATATTAGGGGTGCAACGATACACAAAATTCACGGTTCGGTTCGGTTCGATACTTTGGTGTCACGGTTCGATATTTTTTCGATACAAAAAATGTTCAAGCATTTTTAATTTGTCATTTATTAAAATTATAAATATATATTTTAACTCAAAAGTACAGTTTTTAAATTTAACCCTAACCCTTGTGCGTGTTTTTTATTTTGACAGCGAATGCGCACCTGCGGACCACTTATGTGCAGCCCTGGTTATTTAGCTCATCATATTGCAGCCACAGAAATTCTTTTGTCCATGAAACCATAAAGCTGCACTTTCTTTTTGCCTTATAGTCTGATTTGTCATAACTTCTCCGTTTTGTGGTAAGCTTTTCTTTGGCTGTCACTTCTTCACCCTGACCTGTCTTATTTGGCTCAGCAGAACTGAAATGCTTTTACACACGCATTCACATAAGCTCAGCGATTCTCTGCGCGATCAACCTCTCACATGTTTAAGCTTGCTGCGCCATGTTTGCATAGTAAGCTAACGATTAATAAGACGATGTCAGAGGAATTGGTGCACAAATTATCATCACTCACAGATCAGTGCTGTCGCTCTCTATACACAGTTCGCACGATTGCAAAGTGAAAGCAAAAAAACAAGCGCAAATTCAAACGCGACTTCAATATGTCACATATTGACAGTGGATCACCGATGCCAATGACATAATTACCCAGCTACATTTCTGAAAGAATGCAAAAGCATTGACATATATTTTTCCTACAATAGCCCGACGGGCAGGGAAGAGATAGATTTTGGTAGCCCGACTGAAAAAATCGCTAGCTCCGGGACGTCGGGCTAGCGATATTGCAAGCCCTGTATGTGATTGAGGAATCACTCATCTTTGGAAAAGAGAGTTTATTACAGAGAAATGGCTCTTTCCAAAATAAAAGCTATACTATCCGCTTCTTCTGGGCTATATTCTCAGCAGCATAAGGAGAATCATGTGCTAACAGCTGTCTAAATGACTCGGCTAAAGTTAGTAGCATGCTTGCTTTTTTTTGTCTGCTTCCACTTGTCTTTGCACTAGGATGATGTCGGCGTAAATGTGCAGTCATATTCGTTGTGTTCCCACTAGTGCTTTCAGGTTAATCTCGTTGAAATGACCTTAACGCCACAACACGGCAAATCTCTGTTAACGAGCTACCGCCGATCGCTCCGTGCATGGGGCTAGACGGCCAACACGTTAACGAGCTAACTGCGCTAACACACTAGCTCCCACCCATGTAATTGAGCATTGCGTGGCACATCCAACATACTGTTTTACTTTAGTCCATGACTCGCTTACCTTCAGGGTCATACGTCACATGAAAACCAAAATAATTCCAAACGCCAGATCTGAATGAGGGTGGGGGAGGTGCCCTGCCCTCTTCCTTCTGAAGATGCTGTCTGTGTTGAGCGCTCAGTGGATCTGCGCTGGACAGTGCAGCCTAGGCGGAGTAGTCGAACGCAGATTCACTGAGCGCTCAACACAGACAGCATCGTCAGAAGGAAAATTGATAAAATAAATTACAAATGTTGTATTGTTCGATACATATGCGTACCGAACCGAAAGCACTGTATCGAACGGTTCAATATCGATACGAATATCGTTGCACCCCTAATATATATATATAACACCCAGCACGCCCCTGCGGGCGGTTTATCCTTCAAGCTTGGGTCCTCTACCAGAGGCCTGGGAGCTTGAGGGTCCTGCGCAGTATCTTAGCTGTTCCCAGGACTGCGCTCTTCTGGACAGAGATCTCCGATGTTATTCCCGGGATCTGCTGGAGCCACTCGCCTAGCTTGGGAGTCACCGCACCTAGTGCTCCGATTACCACGGGGACCACCGTTACCTTCACCCTCCACATCCTCTCGAGCTCTTCTCTGAGCCCTTGGTATTTCTCCAGCTTCTCGTGTTCCTTCTTCCTGATATTGCTGTCATTCGGAACCGCTACATCGATCACTACGGCCGTCTTCTTCTGTTTGTCTACCACCACTATGTCCGGTTGGTTAGCCACCACCATTTTGTCCGTCTGTATCTGGAAGTCCCACAGGATCTTAGCTCGGTCATTCTCCACCACCCTTGGGGGCATCTCCCATTTTGACCTCGGGACATCCAGATTATACTCGGCACAGATGTGTGTGTATATATATATATATATATAAGGGCTAAAATGTGTTATTGTAAGGAAATAAATAAATAAAATGAAAAAAAGGAAGAAAAAGAAAAGAAAAAATCAAGCTACCAAAATGTTCTGTAACACAGTCTGGGGCATTTTATTCATTTTAAGTTGTCCAATGGCCAATGATTTTTCCTTTTCTTTTTTTCTTACCATTAGAAATAATCATAACCATTGTCAATAAAGTGTTGGGTATTTTAATGGCTAAAAGTTGATGTTTCAGAAGTTCATTTCAGCTCATTTACACCAGCTATTTTTGCCATGTTCACAGTGGAAATGATCAAAGGCACTACTCGGTCTATTCCACAGACATTAAAGGAAAGAAATGATTTACCTCAGCAAATGAAATACCTCCTGGAGAGCCATGCTAGTGCATTTCAATGACTCCCTAGAAAATCTAACAATCGCATGTCGAGAAATATTGGGGGCACAAGGTTGTGCTAATAGTGTGCCAATCAGAGTGGACTGCCATTTTGATGAGAGCATTCAATTAGATTTTCACATCAAATGAAATTCATCAGCACAATAATTGGTTTGCTCGTGCTTTGATTTCACACATTGGCAAAATGGAAATTCTTACTGATGCCAAACGTGGCACACTGTAAAATGTTCAGCTCTGTGCATCCTTGCTAACATAAACATTGCAGCCGGATTTCATACAGTGATGGACTAAAACTATTATTCTTGATAGCATTAAAGCAGCAATCATTTTGACAAGTGTGGAGAGGGTTATTGCTTCACTATGGTAATGGCTGGAGAGCTGAACCACTCCAAGGCTGAGAGAAAGTCTGCTGTTTTGACATCTACCATCCTCTTGTCTAAGGAACACCACTTATCTATCAGAGCTGTCTCTGGCCTGGTAGTTAAAACAAATATCCTGCATTGGTTTACCCCCAACAAAACCTGCTGTCCATTAACAACAACACATCATGTCAATGTGTCCTTCCAGATGCTTGCTTCTCATGTGCTCAATCAAGATTGAATGTGTGCAGGAAATCAAAACGTGATGCTCTCCAAAGTTGCCCCCCTAGCCCTCTCTCCTATTGATACCATACATGTTTATCAGACTTGCCTGTCAAACACAACAACTCTATTAATGAAAAGCTGCTGGTTTATTGTCAAAGCACTCTGCCTCATTCACCTGTTCGATCAGATCCATCATACCACTGACATTCCCGGTAGACACAGCTGCTGATGGAATTATTTAGCACAAGGCTTAAAAAGGGCAAAAATGCTAATCTGCATCTGTAATCCTCTAAAGCTCACTCAACATGTTATTTATTGTTTTTCATAATCCTTAGAAAAAATGAAGTGAAGGGCTGTTTGGGGGATACAGTTTGGACCTCATCTTGGCTGGGTGCAAGAAATTCCTGAAGGATCCACCTGCTACTGAAAGCCTCGTCCTCCTGACATAACACCACAAACATCATCATTTAGGACCTCAAAACAGTCTGTCACATAACCTCTAGTAAAACCTTGAAATTTTTGCTTTTACAATTGAGTTTTGTCCAACAACAAGCTTCAATGTTTCTACCTGTTTCTACCTGTTTTGCTATGCTGCATTAATATAATCTTCAAATTTAACTCTTGGCAAGAAAAACCCTTCTCTTTTAAGAATTTTTGCACTTGTAAAAATGATTTGAAAAGGTTTTAAACTCAAGCCTGTCTTGTGTGACACTTTTAAATCCTTGTATGACCCGTACGGGGGAAGACACTCCAATGTGCATTGATGCTGAATGCACTTTTAATTATTTCAGCCACGAATTCTCTAAAGTGGTCTAATGTTTATTGCACACAACTTTGCAGTAGCAGCAGGGTAAATTTCAAGATCTACAAGCTTCAGTTTGGACCTGAAGCTGTAACTTATAGGAAGGATGGCAGAAGAGGTTAGTGGGAGAGAGTGAACATAGGAAGGACAACCTCTGTTATGCTGGCTGGCTTCGGAAAAGTGGCAGGCTCTTTTATTTCTCTACATGGTCTCTTTGGGACTGGAGTCCCTTTCCCGCTGATACTCACCAGTGCTGCCCTTTGAAGTGTGCAGCCAGGAGCTTCACACAAACTCGATTCAGTGTGACACATGTAGAAAAAAAAATACAAATACTCTAAAATACAAACACTCACACACACAAACTTGCATGCCCTGGTATGTAGGATAAACAATGCATGGGAACTTTTTTAATGGCATGGGTGTGATGGGTTCAATTAGTTTACATTTTCTATTAAATGAAAATCAAATTGCGCCAAGGCATCTGCTAAATATGAGAACAGTCACATCATCTCTGCTCTTTTTTTCCTAAACCAAAATTTGCATCTCAGTGATTCTTTACCAGTGATTCTTGTTTGAAGTGAAAATGCTTGCAAAAATGAGTCAGAATCTCAGCAGTCTATTTGGTGCTGTTTGTAAAAACGATAAAATGATTGAATTCAAATATATATTTTTTATATTCCATTCTTACCATCTTTCTCATGAATGGTACAATAAGCGATTTCTCAGTGCAATCACCCACTACTCTTCTAATAATAACTTATCTATGTGGGAGTAGTCATCACAAGTGTGTGTCACATCTCATGTCTTTGGAGAGTTTCTAGAGACAAAGAAATGAGCCCTCCATTTCTCTGCCCTTTCTTCTTCCCCCACTATTCAGTCCTTGTTCTTCTCAACAGTGTTGTGTAGTCATTAAATGCACAGTCATCATGTCTGCTTAAGAAATCAGTTTAAGCCCAAGATATCAGGTCCACTATATGTTGTTCATCCTTTGATACATTCTGTGTTCATTGATAAACCTCCTTTTTGCTTGGAAAGCCAGAATCCCTGCCTCCCTCCATAAAGCCCTTCCTGGCAATCTGAAAATTTAAATTGGTTCTGCACCAGTCATAGTCAGGCTCTCCTTGTGCTCATCACTCACACTAGTGTAACATATAAGAGATAGTGAGGATGGACGAGATTATGTTTGCAGCATCTGTGCTGTGTGTGTATGTGCATACGCTGACTACTATGTGTGTGAGGAATGAGAATATAGCCATGTTTCATCTATTAAGCATGTTCATGAGGTGTGTCATTTGTATAGCAAAGGTCAGCCAAGGGTAGTTTACCAGCTGGCAATAACATGGTATAAATAATCCCTACTGTAGCCAGACTTCATATAATATGATGTGCGATGCAGTATATTGAAATTGCCTACAGGAGAGGAGTCTCAGGAAATTGGCCATCTGGCTTCAATTTAAATTTAAGTAAACAGTTTGCTATAGTCAGTCAGGTGTTTCTTGTTTTGCATAGATTAATGTCTTTCTGTTCTGAGACACAGGTGTCAGGTTAAAGCATGACTTTCAAGCAGTGTTACCGATGTTTAACATAAGACGTATAACATTTACTAAATCACCTGATCAAGAGAATCTAAAAGATTTTATTGTATAATTTACTATTGTTGATAAGAGTGGAAAGCAATATGTCATTTGAACTGAGGTGTAAACAACTTAGTGACATTTGATGTCAATCTATAGGGCATGACACACATGGGAAAAATACGTTTCATGTTTATGTTTTCTAGTATCACAAATAGTACACATAGCTGACATAAATCTATTTCCAATTGTTTATATATGTGAATAAACTACTGCCATTTCTCTGTGTAGTGTCTGGTGTCCTGCATTTAGGTCCTCTGTCCTGCACAAAACTGTCTTGAACAAAGTTTAGTCAAGTAGTTTTGTCTGAACTAGAGTTTGATTGTCCACTAACATGGTTAGCTCAACCTATTCATTCTCTTCCACTTCAGGTTTGAAAGGGGGGCTGGTGCCTATCCCAGCTGCCATAGGACAAGAGGCGGGGTTAACCGTGGACCATGGTTGCTAATCTCTTGCAGGGCTAACACAGAGAGACAGACAACCATTCACAATCACATTTACATCTATGGGCAATTTAGAATCCCCAGTCAACCTAATCCCACTAGCTGTATGTCACTGACTGCAGGAGGAAGCCAGAGTACCGCAAGAGAATGCACGCTGACACGTGGGAGAACACCCAAATGCCACACAGAAAGGTCCCAGCCAGATGGTGGATTTTTGCTAACAGTGCTAACCACCACTTCACCGTGTTGCTTCTAGCTCAGATCAGACCAAATATAATATAAAAAGAACCTTTTAAAAATATATATAATACAGAAGTGGTATCCCAGAAGCTACTTTCCCTATACCACTGACCTATATTGCCAAAATAATTACAACAATTGAAAGATCATCCACTATCACATTGTAGAGGGTTCATTGATTCATTTGTTGTTGTGATGGGAAGATGACTCATGTGACATCTGTCTGACTCTATATATTTAATAGAATTTTTTAGCTCACAATAACTCTCGTACAGTAGTAGCTCATTTACAGTGACAGATGTGTGGTGTGTTTCAGTAAAGTAATAATGACATTTGTCCAATAGAGAGCACCTACTAAATGTACAGTACAGATGGGAGGGGGGGGGGGGGGGTTCTGTGTGTGATTAGATGAATGTTCAGCTGCACCAAACACAATTTTAATATGGTCTTTCATGAGCCATTCCTGGCTATTTGCAGTGCTACCAGACCAGGGAAGTAGATCACATAGGTTTGAACAGCTGAACGAAGTACAAAAGAATTCATTGCAACAACAGATGTGAATAAATTGTAAATCACCATAATTGTGTTCCAGGAGGCCCCAAGAAATGGATGATGTCATTAGGGGCACAGCCGGTGCCTGGTCCCAGAACAGCCTCTCAGGTGGAATGTACTGCAGTTCCACTATTCCCCTGTCGAAAGGTAATGTAGAGTCCAATATCTGCTCTCTTCTCAGAGGGGGAAGCCGATTTGTTGTTGAATAATTGAGACCTAGATATAACACTGATAGTTTTGCATTAGACAGCAGCGTGGCCTCATTGGCTCTTACTCTTCTTTAAAACCGTGTTTCTGCACATTTTTTATTATCTGCATTTTCCTTCTCAGAGCTGTCTGACCTGTCATCTGATGTATACACATGCAATGCTTTTAGCAGCATAATTGTCTTCATAAATAATTAGGTTTGGATATTTCCCTGCTAATAGCTTCCCTACTGTTTAGTCAGGCATGCTTAAAGTTACTGATAGGGCTTTTCTGTAAAAGACAAACTGAGGCAAAGCCTAGGTTAAAGCAATATAACCTCATCTGTTTCTCCTAAAGGTGCAGATGTCTTCATACAGACTTCCAATTGCTTGCTGAAAGATCTTATCATCAAGCCAATGTACACATCATTCTACCCAATGAAAGTTTAGCTGATTGCTAAGTTCCCCGGACTATAATGTACAGCAGCCAACAGACAGGTCAGTGCACCAACAATCTAAAACATAAATGCAACAATGCCAAATTGCTATCAGAAAAAAAAAACTTACCAAATATACACTTACAGTAGGATTCACATGAAAGCAAGCTATTTAGGGTTTGCTTTTATCCTAGTCCCTTTTGTAGCAGTGATTCTTCCATGCATACTTCACATAGGGTCCCTTCCCACAGTCACTAACTTTACACAGTAGCAAGGATTGGATGTCTACCTAAAAGCACCTTATCCAGTAGACTATAATCAAATCACTTTTTTTTATTGTCACATCACATGTGCAGGTACATTGGTACAGTACATGTGAGTGAAATTCTTGTGTGTGAGCTTCAGAAGCAACAGAGTTGTGCAAAATACAATAACGTAAAACAAGCAAAATATAAGAATGGCTAAATCTGAAACTAATAAATATATGTACAATATATATATATGCATACAGTATATGCATTTCTGGATGTGTATACTAAATATGTTTTTCTGCATGTGTGTGTGTGTGTGTATACATATTTTACAAATTAAATAGAGTAAACAATAAAATAAAATATATAAAAATATACAGAGTTGAGACATGTGCAAAACAGTGGCATTACTGTACAGTACGGAGTGCATAATGCAGGTTGATTGTTGGATCATTTCTATAGTGTTGTTGCAGAACACTGGTTACTCTGATTTCCACTCTTCTATACTTTGTTCAACTACAGGAGGAGCAGGCTTTGGTATTTGAGGTCAACTTGGAAAGCAACAGCATTAGAACAATGATATTGAAAGTTACAATGAGGGTACTGGGGCAACACAAATTTGATGCTTTAGGATCAACACCAAAGTGACGATATCACATAAATTAAATACCAGATCCATGTAGACCTTTGATGATGACATGTTAACAAGACCTGTAGCATGCCAAAGTGGAAATGAAGACTAGAACCAGGGTAAAGCATATTGATATTTCTGCTCTTTGAGTCGTACTTTGTTGCATTGACACACATGCACAAGTATGACCACAAAGCTCCCAGACCTCATAAGTAACTATCAAAAACCAAACTATATTTAAATTTGGCCAGTCTCTGAGTCACTTCCAGTGTATTTTAGATTGCTCTGATAATATTGTTATTGATAATATTGATTTGTTTGCTTTTCAAATCCCCAAAAGAGACAATAATATAAATGCAAGACAATGTAATAACCCATATAATGAGCCTTAATTAGAGTATATAAGCAGGATGGAGAGTATTAAAAATAATACTCTGCCACAAAATGCCAACCTTTTGTGCATTTAAAGTTGCCTCATAAGCCATACTCTAGGACAATCCACGGTAGCCTCATCTTACCACCTCCCTGTTCACTTGATTGTTTTTGTCACTTTATAATTAACTTTGGACTATCGCTATCCCTTGAATAGCTCCTGTGTTGTCAGACCAAAGAATGGAAGCAAAGAGAGAGATTAAACCCTTTATAAGTATCTTGAATTGCACATCAGCAAAGAAGCAGACAAGCCTATTGTGAGTAGATAGTTACAACAGTCTAGTGTTCTAAGGCTCACATTTTTACCTAATGCAGCAATGTGTTCTGTGAATTATTGGTGAACAGCACTGTAGTTGTAGAGAAATATACTAAGGAGCTGTCACCAAAAGTGGTACAGGCAGGTGGGAGGAAAAAAAACAAAGAAGAAGGGAGAAAATTTTTTTGGCTCTGCTGTAGGGCTGAGCTTTAAGACAGTACTGAAGAAGAACACAAGGACAAAACTGGACTCTGTTTAAGATAACACATTCCATCCAGCTAGGGAGCACACTCAGTCTCACATATTCAGATTGTGTAATGATTTATGCCCAGATGTCCAGAGCTGGCAGGGTGCCTGCCAGCATTGTCAGCATGAACTGCCCTGGACTGCTTTCAGATTTGTAAGTGTTCTACCAATATTTGCAGCATGTTCTTCCACAGATGATTTATTTCAGAATACCTATTCATGTAACATATGTTGTTATAATACCAAATACTAAATAAAAAACATGTTCTTGTTATATATATTTGAAATTGTTTATACAGTTTGTGGAATTTGCCATCAGTAAGCTGTTGAAAATACAAGTGCTTAAGTATTCCCTCCGGTCCTTGGAAAGCATTGCTGTCTTAGAACAAAATAACTAAAATAAAAAAATTAAAAAAAAATAAAAAAAAGCGTGAATTTGTGCATCACTTTCTACAGTTACTTTTTCTACAAGTACTACAATTCTTTGCCAGTTTTCGGTTAGCTAGACTTGGGTTAAACCTTGGCCGATGTCCAATTTCTTTTTCAAAATATTATCCTTTGTGGAAAAAAAATTTCTTTCTTTTATTTCAGTTTTACTATCCTGATATTGAACAGTTACTCATACCAAACTATGTTTTTTAATATATATATTTGACTATCCCGACAACTTTTTTCACATTGAATTTTAAATGTTTCCATTGGATACAATAATATTGTCTTTGTTGATTTGTACATCAGGGAATACAGGCTGGATGTGTCAAAAATTATATCATGTTATCGTGTATGCCGTGTAGTCTTCTAAGATTGAATAACGTAAGAGGCTGCTGAACAGAACCGGTGCTTGTCATTTTGTAGGAAAAAACATTCATCGAGGTCTTGTAGGCTAGAAGGTTATAAGCACACAACAATACAACTTACACCAGAAGAGAATCCATTAAAAAGCTTCAGGGCTTTTCCTGTTCACTGTCCAGTATTAAAGTATTAAAATAATTGTTCAGTGAGTTTTTCAGTGACAGGTTTGTGTGTTGAAAGAAGAGAAAAATATAATCACTTACAATAACTCTGACAGAGGTTTCCAAGGAAACACTTGACAGTATGTGAGAAATCAGGATATGCTTCAGTATGATAGATATGCTTCAGAGTACCGTATACTAATACTATACTGTATGTAGACTAGTCACAATAGTCCAGCCTACACTGGTCTGTTCTGTTAGAATGAAATATAATCCAAATAGCCCCCCTCCTCTTGTATAATGGAACCTATTAAACATGGACTGCAATAAATTATTCATAGGTCCTGTAGAAAGCCATAGGCTACTTCATCAGTCAACTGTCTGATGTCTGGTGAATTTAAATACCTAAGATTGTGGTGTGGCCTCTGGTCAATCAGATGGTTGATACTGACTTACTTTATGGCTCATGTCATGGGTGTGCATGATGCAGGGCATAAGGTCATTTCACTTCTTAACTATCAACTAGATGTCTAGAAGTCAGTTTATATCTGCAACATAGACTTCTTTTTAATGTGGCAGTGATCTTAAGACTCATGCAGAGGCAAGCTTTTTAATATCTATCTATCTATCTATCTATCTATCTATCTATCTATCTATCTATCTATCTATCTATCTATCTATCTATCTATCTATCTATCTATCTATCTATCTATCTATCTATCTATCTATCTATCTATAGTTTGCAATGTGAACATTTTTATAATATAGTCCTCCATCTTCTCAGTGAGCATGTCAACCTGGTAGTTTATCACACCCACAAACAAAAGGGTTGTAGAGAACTGCTGTGTCAGTACTGTGCTCTGGTTGCTTTTTAGGTAGGCTCTTTTGGAAAATATTCTTTCACAAATTTTTGCCAATATTCACTTAATATGGCAAATATTTTTCAAAGAAAACATAAACTTATTTACTAAATTCTGTTCTTTCTGTCTTCACCAACCTATAGGCCACTACCGTCCTATCTGCGTGTCTATCACTGCACCATACCCCAAAACACCACAGGAAGAAAATGTCTCTCCATTTTACTTATGGCTAGATTTCCAGTGCTTCATATTTTTATTCAGCAAGAGATTCATGTATCCCTTCGTCTACTGGCAGTAGATTATTCACTGGTGGTGACTGATTTATACACAGGATAGAGTAGAAAATATTCTCACGTAATACACCTTGGTTACGTGGCTCTCTTTGGTTGTTGATGAGGAATGGAATTCAGCCAGAAGCTGTTGTAACACTATGACACACTGAGTTATAGAATTCATTTCTTTATAAGCAACATATACAATAACAGAATATAAGTCATGTAAAGCAAAGGGTTGGTTTATTCTGTAAACTTTGTCCACAAATTGACAAGAAGAGATAATGTGTGGAATAGCTTTGAATGAGTCAGTGAAATACAATTTATTTCCACATGGAATCATGATATTTCTAAATTCATGCATGGAAAAATATCTTTAATGAGTTAGAACAGTTTTTTTTTTTCCAATCTAAGACATTTGAGGTATAGTCAGATTGGTTGATTATGTCAAAAGATGCCAATTTTCTTTTCCGTTTCTGAAATAAATATATAAAATGAGATTGAGTGATTGTATGAGATTATTTATGTTTTATAGAAGCTTTTGATTAGATTGAGACTTTGTAAATCAAAATTTAAGTTGCATTAAGAAAGGGCAAAATCAAATTCCCAAGTAATGAGAGATTATCCTGAGAATTTCCGGCGATACTCACCGCTATTATTATGATGCCAAAATAAGGCTAATAGTCATGTAATACATTTCACAGCAATAGGCATGAGTGTTTATTTTTTGCAAATGTATAGTGATAAAATATTCATTAGTATAGCTTGCTTCTTCAAATTACTGTAAATGAAAAACGGATGCGATCCTCACTGCTGTTTTCAAAATAAATTGAAAGCTCACCTAAAATGTTTTTGTATTGAGTTGTAAATCTAATTTCATAAAAGAGATCTATAAGATATTTAGAATGCAACTCATCAAAATAATACTGGCAAGTTTCATTTTGTGCCCACCTCTGCATTTTGTCCTCCGTTCGGTAATCTCACGTAACGCAATAAAGTTTTATAAATGGGATAGATATTTTTACTTTGTACTTTCATGCACTTTCTTTTTATTATGTCTGTATAGGACTCAGAAGCCATTCATTTTATCTGAGAAACAGAAAGGTCAAGGATGTATCATTGTCAGTGCCCCAGCCAAAATGCCTTCTAAGTTTGTATTGACACCAGATCCAACAGAGAAACCTTTTTCCTTTCTTTTATTGTAGATGAAACATGATAGTACAGCACACTGTTGCAACCCACACATATGAACGTTGCCATCTCTGTGCACATGTTCATCACACTTCCACTCACAATAACAGAGGTTAGGTTAGGTCCTACTAAGATTACCTCACCTAATCTCTAGATAGATGAACAACTACTTCATATGTGGATTGAAGTGACATAATAAAGAGGACAAAGCAATTTCATCATATGTACAGCACTGTGCAAAAGTCTTGTACATGTGTGATGTAAAATATAGGTTAATGAAATCAGTCAGGGTTTGCTAAAAGAAAAAAAAGAGTAATTTAATTAATATATAAATATATATATATCCATCCATCCATTCGCTTCCGCTTATCCTTTTGAGGGTCGCGGGGGGCGCTGGAGCCTATCCCAGCTGTCATAGGGCGAGAGGCAGGGTACACCCTGGACAGGTCGCCAATCTGTCGCAGGGCTAACACATAGGGGCAGACAACCATTCACACTCACATTCACTCGCACATTCACACCTAGTGGCAATTTGTATTATCCAATTAACCTATCCCCACAAGTTGCATGTCTTTGGACGGTGGGAGGAAGCCGGAGTACCCGGAGAGAACCCACGCAAACACAGGGAGAACATGCAAACTCCACACAATAAGACCCCGGCCTGATGGTGGAATTGAACTCGGGACCTTCTTGCTGTGCGGCAACAGTGCTAACCACCGTGCCACCGTGCTGCCCTATATATATATATATAATATATATACATTTGTTTCTTTTGTCACTGTTGTCAAGCACATCAGTTTTAGAACCACATTCAACCAAATGCCAAATATTAGTTCTTTTCTGGTATTTTTTTTCTGTGACTAGCTTTAATAGGAAGATAACATTAAACAATGAGATTGGTTATACTGATTTTAAAATTACTAGTAGAGGTTAAATTTTGCATGGTTTAATTAATTATGCTAAGATACTGCACAAAAAAAGAAGAAAAATCTAACCTGATTCTAATTCTAATCAGATTTTTCACTCCATGAATCATAGGTCATTCCATAAAATAGGAATAATTATAATATTTAACATGAAGTGTTAAAAATTAATGAAATTCAGTGACACAAATTTTACAGTCAGCATAATGAATGCCATAATTTATGGTGTTCTTCCTATTAAACCTCACAAATGATCAAACATGTAACATCATTTTTGTAAGAGATGTTAAATTCTTGTTTTAAGCATTTACTTGTGTTCTGCAGCTCCTCAACCAGCAGACACATGCACACAGCGTGAGCACAACTTGAGTTGGAAAGGATCCCCTCCTGAAATTCCCAAAAGCCTTGACTGATCTTTTAGAGACATCCCTGTGAACTGAGAATCCAGACTGCAGGTCTACACAACTTTGCTCCTCACTGTGAGCTAATCTGAGTGTTATACCCTGGATTGGCCTGGGTAAGCCTAAACATTCTGAGGCTTTTGAAAATGCACCTGACCACCTGAAAAACAACCTCTGGAGGAAATATCCCACATGACAGCTTTTATTCTGGTTCATCTATCTCTGGGCATGCAACGAGTTACCCGAGGTCTCTTCACTCCCGCTGTGGTGTGGAGACCTGGAATGAATCTCCCATATGCAAAGACCCTTGACAGGGACAATATTTTTGACCATCTGGCATTTGAAGCAGAGTACATTCTTCCACTGAGTCTGAAAGAAAGGTGTTCTTGTGTAAGACAAGTCTTTCTTTGTATGGAAAGGCTCTTTGATCAGAATGCCCTCAGTAAACCAACAGTGAGCATAAAACCTCAGAAAATATCTGAATAGCTTTGAACCTTGCAGGCAGAATAATACCATACATGACTTAAAGTAAGAAAAAAATAAATCTGATACTTATCAAGTTTGATCCATCTCTACAGGTAAACTAATACAGAAGACCTGTAATATACAGCCAACTCTGCACTGTGAAAATGTGGAACACCAACTTTGCAGTATTATACTGAGGATTTATTTATACATGTATCTGTGTAAAACATTAAAATCCGTCAGACAGATCAGAGAACAGTGTCAGGTGCCAGAATTAGCATCTTCACTGGAGATATATGACTATTGCAGTTACTTTAACAGGGCTCACAAGGTTGCCCTGTCAGCCACATCCAGACAATTAACAAATCAGCTGGCTGACAACTTTAAAGTATGGAAAGATTTATGTCACTGCAAAACACAAACTGCTCTACAGGCATTTATTTTTAGTAGTTCTGCAACAAGCATTCCAAACATTGTAAAAGTCTCACATCAGTGGCTCCAAAGAATTACTCTTAAAGTGCTATTAATTTTGCAATAAATGGCTAAGTGGCAGAATATGTCTGTGGTCTGAATGCATTATAAGCCATTCAGACCACATAGGTAGACTTGACTGGTAATGCATATTTTAGTTAATTAACATAAAAGAAGAAGTTTTTTTTTGTTTTTTTTTTGTTTTTTTCATTTGTAAGCTCCTAAGAAATCCAAACTAACCTTGCTGGCCTCAATTGCTAACCTTATGAAATTACTTTTTATTAACATTCTCTACATTTAGTAAAACTACAGTGGATAAATTTATAGACATAGTTTTTAAACAACATACTAACACAGACAATATAAATATAGGGTCATATTTAAAGTAATGTTTTGAGAAAAAGTAAAAGCCACGGTAACAGTATCTATAAACCATTATAGGTTTTAGGAATTCTTAATATTCTTTCTATTTCCTGTAAAAACTCTGATGTTAGGTTTCCCCTTTTTTGTAGTATGCACTTTGAAAATAACTGAAAAGCACACCTCATCGGTGGCGAAGAGGGGGAGACAGTGGGCTTTGTGGCCATTCATCACCGCTAATAGGTCATAGTCTACACTCTGATTTTGGGCATATATCACTGAGTTTAAAAAAGGGGGGGTAAAACCAAAGGCTTTAAGAAGAGCTTAAACATGAGTAATATATGGTCAAGCACTTCCTGAAGTAAACACAGTGACTCCCTGCTCTGCAATAGGTCTCACCAGCTGTGTCTTGTGGCTTTCTTACAAGGGTTGTCATCTGTTCATTTCTTTGCTTTTGGGTCAGATGGCTGCCATAAAATCCAAGATCCCATTAAATTAATTTACAAATTCTTTATGATATGGGTGGCATAGCGAATTTGTTCTCAGTTCTTAATCTGTGCTTCAGATAGTGAGGAAAATGTGAAAAGTAATCTTGACAACAGCTCTCATTTGGTAACCCAAATAAACCCTAATGACTTCAAAACTGCCAGTTTTACTGCAGTTCTGGAGAGGGATCACCTCTGGCAGGGGACCTTTTTTTTCCAAACTGTAGATTAGAGATTCTCTGTGTTGATGATTGGCTTGAGCCCAACTTGTATTGGCATCCAGACAGGTGCATGAATGTTATTAAGCTTTAATAAGACTCACCACAACGTTCCTTATTAATAGCTGCCCACAGGGCATACTCAGGACCCTTGCATTGAAAAGGAAGAGCGCAACTGAGCAGTAGTACAGAGGTGGAGATGGGATGGTGGGCAGAAGGCGGGAAGGGTGGTGGGACTTGAAAAGGGTGAGACAACTCTTTCATATCGTTGTACTGGTAGAATACTAATAAAGTTGGACACATGTACCCTCCTACACCAAAACTGCACATTTGTAGGTGCATACAATCCTCTTCTGAGCTTCACGGTGCTATATAGCAGTCTCATGCCTGTAAAATTTCAATTCATACACCAACCAATTAACTCAATTCAAAGGAAAGAGTCTGAGAATTTCAGTCTAAATATTTGAGCTTGGGGAGCAAGTGGGGAGTAAACATATTCTCTGCTTAGCTTGATAATGTCAAGGGTGTGTTTGTGTGCACATCAGTGTGTATCATACATGCACAAGACTGGGGCCTTAGAAATAACTCAAACACTAAATCAAAGGAGCGACTTGTAAATCTACCTTCTAGATACTAACTAACTGCTGAAAAACCATCAGCTGTGCAGCTCCCAAAGCTAACAGCGTTCAAATTATTTTTGTTGATCATGTTAATGTGCATGAAACTAAAATTCTGGAGTTTTTTATTTTTATTTTTACAGAATAAATTTTAAAAATAAGTAAAATAAATAATTAATAAATAGAATGTTAACCAGTTTCCATATCTGGAATATTTAAAAAGTACTTAACATTAACATATGGTTTATATAAAACTTTGATCTAACCTCTAAATAAAAAAACACTTTTGCTGTTGCATTACTGGAGAAACTTTTTGGTGATCTACACTGAGAAACCATCTCTGATTATAGGGTGAAGGTGAGTGTTTTAGTTGTAAACACACCATAGGCATTAAACTTGGAGGGGCAGCACTTAAAAGGCTCTCCTATTTCAAAGTCTGAGATCCGTGAAGGGTAAAACCACGTTCGGCAGCTGGAGTGCTGGAGATACCATAAAGATAGCTGATATGTCCATTTGACATTCCAAGGGGAAGGGTAGCTGAAGTAAGGTCTTGGCGTGAGCTAGTGCTATATACAGTGCAACAAAAAAACATTTGGTCCTTTCCTGAGTTCTTTTTGTCTTTTTGTTTTGTTTTGGGGTTTGGGGTTTGGGGTGTTGTTTTAATAAGTGGTTGTCCCACTCTTGGCAGCAAGAAGGTTTGTGATAACTGGAAATGAGACTTTCACATAGGTGTGGGAAAATTTTTAGCTCACGCTTCATTGCAGGGCTGTTTAAATTCAGCTACATGGTGGGGTTTTCAAGTGTGAATGGCCTGTTTAAGGTCATGCCAAAGCATCTCAATCAGATTTAAGTCCAGACTTTCACTGGGCCATTCCAAAACCTTAATTTTGTTTTTCCTTGAATCATACAAAGGTGGTGTTGCTGGTGTCTTTCAGGTAAATGTCCTGCTGCATAATAAGTGAGCTTGAGCTTCAGGTCATGAACAGCCAGATATTCTACTTCAGGACTTTGTGGTAGAGAGCAGAATTCAGTCAATTCCCTGAACGGCATGCCATCCAGACTTTGAAGCAGCAAAGCAATACCAGACCATCACACTACCACCGACATGCTTGCCTCTTGGCATGATGTTCTTTTTATAAAATGCTGTTAGTTTTATGGCAGATTTTATGGTAGAGGACACAAATCTCTCGGAAAATCCAGCTTTTTGCTCAGTCTCTTTCTTATTGTTGAGTCATGAATGCTGACCTTAACTGAGGTCTGCACTAAAGGTGCTCTGAGTTCTTGTGCGATGGATGAGCCATCACTGTGCTTTTGGGGTAATTTTGGTGGACTGGCCATTCCTAGGAAGGTTCACCACTCTTACAAGTTTTCTGTACTCTAGTCTACTAGACTCTCAAAACCTTAGAAATGGCTCTGTAAACCTTTTCAGACTGGTAGATATCAATGGGTTTATTTTTGCATTAATCTTCTTTAGATTGCAGCATGATGGTTGCTTTTTGAGATCTTTCAGCCTAATTCACTTTGTCAGACAGTTTCTATTTGTGTGACTTCTTTATTCAACAGGTCTGGCAATACCCAGGCCTTGGTGTGGCTATTGAAACTGAACTCAAGTTTTCCAAAAAATGTGGTTGATTACGGGTAATTCAATTACCTGTTGTTACTTTTTCACATAGGTCCTGGCAGGTTTAGGTTCCGTTTTGCTTAATAAATTAATTGTGATTCAAAAACTGCATTTTATATTTCCTTGGGTTAGCTTTGATTTGTGAACTAAAACCTGTAAGTCTGAAAAATATTCTAAAAAAATATGAACTTGAGAAGGGTACAAATTATTTTTTCACAGCACTGTAAATGCAGTTGAAGTGAAGTATCTCTATATCTCCTGCTATGACTGGTAGTCTTTTGCAGATATACTTTTGGTCAGCCAGTGAATGAAAAATGAGGCACTTAAAGGAAACATTGTGTTCAAAACATTGTGAAAATCTAGTAATGAAAAGCTAATTTGGCCATTATTGCCTTTAAGCTCTTGATCTTCATCAGCAGAACCTGTTATGTGCATCAGTTAAGATATGAGAGAAGAAAAATCCAACACCATGACTTACTAGGAGGCTGGATAGTGAGAATATGTCTGATAACACCAAACAGTTTTTTATTGAAGGTTTGAACTGCACTTTGGCTCTATGGGGCGACATTTCTTTACAAAGCATTTAAAGAGTTTTTTTGGTCACACACAATGTCCTCGATCCAACAGCACTGTTGTCTAAATCTGGCTCCCTTTGAATTGGTTCCCTCAAAGAAAGTATAAGTGGAATGCCTTTTGACAAAATGGAGAAAATTAATCACACATCGCACACATGCAGATCTTTAGAGCAAGACTTCCAGGGAATGGTGGAAAAATTACTTAAGTGTCTGAGTTTTGTCCAGTGAGACCGAGTAGAGTACAACATTAAGCACCAGTGCCAAAATACGTGTTTAGCTAATTCAGTTAAAACAAAGAGAAAAGTGGTGTTTTTGTAGAGTAGCTTTTTGTCATTTTTACTGGCTTTTACTGATATTGTTTGAAGTGAGAATGTCAAAATCAAATGCTGGTGGGGTTGATGTGAGACTGATTATGTTGATGTAATGTGAGAGGCCAAGCTCCGATTACAAATAGTTCATTGACCCAATGTTCATAATAATAAGTTCAACTTTAAATAGAGACGGCATGTTGTAGAAAGCGCTTACAATCTATCAACACCTACTTTTTGCAAATGGTGCTTTTCTGTTCAGTTCACCTCACACATTGTCTAAATACAAGCTTAAAACCTCCCTTCACTAACCTCTGTAGTAATGTGACACATTTTCCTCTATGTCAGTGTTTTTACAGCATGTAACGGATGTTGGTGCTGAGTTGCAAAAATGCTTACAAAGCAAAGCTGGTGTCGAGTGCCTACTTTATGTCCAAGAACCATGACCTGCAAAAAAAGAAAAAAGCCCAGCAACAGATACAGTGCACATGAAATCTTTCTGTATTATACAACAATTACTGCCCTTTACCTTTCTAGCAGCTCTATCTCTGACCATTACTGTACTTCTTTTGGCCAAAGAAAAAATATCTAAAACCAATGGAGCAGAGAGTTACCATATTATACACTATTAAAACTCTTAAAAAAATCAAAAAGTATCTCTAAATAATTAATCTTTCTTTAAATCTTGTAGCTTTAGTTTAGTCACAGGACAGACAATAGCTGCATTATTGTCAGACAGAGTTGAGACTGGAGCAAAATATGTGGGCGTGCATAAAAGACAAACCTGAAAGTGCATGTTTTTAAGATGTCCTCCCCATCTCACAAACTGAGTAAAATATAGTGTAATGTCACTTCTGCTGAAAATCTATGGACATCACATTTTGAGCAGGCAGCCTACAGAGAGCAGATGAGAGAAATGTCATACACATAGCTCACCTGAAAAGGCCAACATTGTTTCATTGCACTTTTCCTCGGATCAAACCCTCACAAGAGCACCATTATTTCAACAAAAAGCTCTTTTGATGATAAAACTCTGTGTTACTCCTTAGCTTTGTACTCTCTGGCATTAGTGTGACTTATTAGGAGGCTTTATGCCTCGCTTTGTCTCGATCTGTCTTTCAGATCTCCTTGTGATGTTTTTTTTTTTAATCATTATTTTATTCTGTTTTTTATAATTCTTATTATAGAGAAATTAGTATGAATAAAAAAATGAGAACAAATTGGAATCTTTCCATTAAATCTGTAGCCACATGGTGAGGACCTCTCAATCGATATTTTCTTCTCCCTATCAGTTCCAGGCGAGTGAGCATGGTAGTGGCATAGTATTAGGTTATTACAAAAGCAAATCAGTTAGCAGAATTAATTTTCTTGAAAAATATGAGACTGCCTAAAGGGAATTAATAACCACCAAGGCACATTACGTAGATGTTGAATTTTCATCACTTTTGCCAGCCGTTTCAACATGTGTGCAGAAATCTGTCTGCTTTGCTGATGGCTGGTTGTTTTTTTAATCATACGTTCACTTGGCATTTAAATAAGGGGAAATTTGCAAACATAAATTCTCTTAGAAGTCTGATATGTATGCATTTTACCAGAGGATGGGGAAAAATCCAAATATACAAGTACAAATTTGACTTCAAGATTTTGTATATTCAGAATTTACTATTAAAAAGATACAGTTCAGCTAGTTATGTCAATTTCAGAACACTGTATATTTAGTGGGTAATTTTTGGAATGCATGCATGTGTGCTGTAAAATCATTTTTGTTCTTTGTCAAGATTAATGTCTTTGTCTTGTCTTTGTATATGGATAGCCCTTCTTGGAGGGCTGATGAGCAGATAGAGTCATGGATTTAAAATAAATAAAAAGAGCATGAAGAAAGTGCAAAGTATCTGTTTAAAAACAAACAAACAAACAAACCAAAAACAGATTCATATTTAACGTACACCTTCGTCTTTCACCACAGTTTCCAAAGAGGAGACATACACTGCTGTTTAATCACAATTTTCATTAATCACACGGTTAAACGGATTTTGTTATTTGTGTTTTGTTTGGAAATTCTATCCCTCTACTTAGAACAGTATCAACTGTCAACAGTGCTTTACTTTTGATTTACTTTTTCTATTTTTTCTTACATTCCTAGATTTATACACATATTCTAAAATTGAGTAGCACATGCAGTGTGTGTTGACTGTATGATTTAAAAATGATACTTTTTGACACGCTAAAAAAAATGGAAACAAAGTCACTGATACTAAAACCACTTGACTCTTTATGATGAGGTTCAAATGAAGCTGAAAAAATATATCTAATAGGTCTCATCCTATCAATTAGAAAAATAATTGAGGTTAGACATGGTGTATTGTATAGTGCTGCAACATTGCCACTTCTGCAGGTGTCCTCTCTTTGTCTAACTTCAAACCCTGACTATCAGACTATGAAACACAGAGTAGAAAGCACTGTACCTGAGGTCAAATGTATTAACAAGAAGAGAATTTACTATGCAAGCAGCGTGGGTAAGTAATGTTTAGGCTCGAAGAATACTACAGGGCTTTCTGATTAAATGTGCTCATGTGTTGTGTCCCTATTTCCATCATACAGATGAGGACGTAATAAGAATGCATTGCCATACTCTTGCAGATACTGTGGGTAGTGTGAGTGAGACAACAGTAAATTTGCATTCAACCATGGCAGATGTTGTCATATGCTTAACTTCACTTAATCACCTCTGCAGAGACATGCAAAAATATTTTTTAAGTCTCGATCAAAGAAGGACACCTTCTCTGCATCCAAAACCAATCTTTTTTTCACTAATGGGAGTTATTTGTTTCTAATATATTTCACTGGCTACTGCATACTTCATGAGGCCACCCACATAACAGCAGAAAGATTTAATGACTACATTTACATATGTGCAGTCTGTATTGATCCACCAAAGATCCTCCACAGTCAGCAGACTCTCAATCAAAACCATTAACATTAATGTTAAAACATGTCACATTTATGGACAGGTTTGTACTAGCACCACAAGCAACTTCAATAGGTCAGCTTGAACTATTTTGCATATTAAACAAACTGCAGCATTGTCATCAGTTCACAAGGTGTAATATGCCATATGATGGTATAAGGTTGTTATTGTTGAGTTTTGGTTTGTTGCAGGCTTAATTTACAAATTTCACACTGATTATTAGAAAGAAAATGTCCAGTGGTAGCAGTCAGTGTGAATTTTTGCAATTTTTGATGTTGATTTTCTTTTCTTACCCCTTTAAAAATTGAATATGTTATGGAGCCAAGCTTCCTTTAAAGCTCCAGAAATTCAAATTAATCACTACTATGTGAGAATTAGAGTTTATGACTAAGCCAATAGAGGTGAACCACGTCTGTAATTGCCATACTGAAGCATGACTTGTTGGAAGTGAAATGTGAAAACTGCCTTGCCATCATTTTCTCTCTCATATATGTGATTTCATGCAAATGTTCTATACCCTTGGAAAAAAAGAGGTAATGGCTCAGTTTGTGTAATGACTTTTTTATGCCACATTTCACTGGTAGAGATAGGAGGTGGCTAGTGGCTTAAGGGCCTTAACACCCCATAAAGTCTCAGTGGTTGAAAATCTTTGCAAAAATATTTGTATGTTTATATTTATTGTATACACACACACACACACACACACACACACACACACACACACACACACACACACACACACATATATATAGTCAGTAAAATAGATTCAAAAGAAAATCTCTCCATCTTTCTCTCCTCTGGTCAATCTGTCAGGTTGCCTACTCATGTCAGGCTGACGCGTGGCAGCAAACTTGTGAATGACTGATCACCATCTGAGGTGCGTAAAGGAGGAGGTGCTGCCAAGGCAGTCTCCTCTGTGGCAAAGGCAGTAGTCATGCATGTCAATCAAATCTCCCCGTGACCTTGTCAAATCAAACAGCTCCACAGCTGTAACACTGAGAACCTTCAGTTCTTTCTTTGACCATAGTGGTTAGAAAAGAGCTTTTGTTCTTGTTGTTTTCTTACAGTAGATTAAAGCTAGAGCCATTTAACTGTTACTCTCAAGTCATATATTTCAAATAATACAAAAGTAAAGCTTTTCATTCATAATAAACACATTTTTCTGTATTTATTTAGCAGTATATTTAAAATAAAAATCTTACATGTTCAAACACGTTAGAGGTCATTACTATAAATATTTATATTCCCTGTTACTTGAAATGTGTGGTTTTTTAGGTGGCCTCATGTTTTTAATGTACTGTAGGTGGAAAATGACACTGAAAGCATTAATATATCTTTAAAGAAAAGACAGAGAATTAATAGGTTCATCAGTGTCTGATCTGTTGCTGGATAAGTCCTGATGTGCTAGACTTATCTGTCACACAAATTTTGGAAGAACACCAACTTTAAAACAAACAAACAAAAAAAAACCTTTAATTCTGACACTTATGGTGCTCTTTCGCCTTTGTAGTCTCTGGTTGATCAGCACACTAACCCACACTCATGACAGGCACAGACTAGACTGAAGCACTTTGTTTTTTATTTGATTTAAAAAACCAACAAAGTGAAAGCTTAAGGTCAGCTGCCTCTTTCACTTCACATGCTTGCATCATCAGACACAAGCCGACAAGACAACATGAATCTCTTGACTCGTATATGTTTATATGTATATATATAGTATAAACATATGACTGTATATATGAATTTTAATGCACATGAACTACAACAGCTACTGAATGATGCCAGAATTATCTTTAATTCAAGATACTGTCATAATCACATTTTTAAATATCTAAATTTTATGTTATTGACATAGGGCATACTTCTGTTAATAAGTATGCCTTATGCACCAAGCATACTTATTGTTTTGCAAAATGATAAAAATAAAAATACATCTTCTTGGCAACAATACTGATAAGAGGTAATAGAGAATAATATGAAATAGATATTAATTAAGTTGTAGTCAAAAAAAGAAAGAGGCCTTTAAAAATACCTACACAGAGTAGTACTCAGTGAAAGAAGACTGATAAAGTCGACTTTATCCCAGGTCAAAAGACTCAGGGAGACTGGCAAAGGGATTAGATGACATGGCTTGATTGATGTAATCTGCTGTGATGGATGTAAAGGGAAGTTAGTTTAGTGCAGTAGCAAGAGTGCTGGAAAGATGGAGAAGGGACAGCTTTTTCAAATAACCAACAAAGAGAGAAATAGCACAAAAAGACCCCACAAAGCCACCTCTGAGGTGAAGTTAGCAAGTCAAATGGGAGACATTTCAAGAACCTGATATTGTTATCATATGATATTTGTGTCAAAGTGTTGAAGCGATTTCTATTTATTGTTCCAGGAGTCTGGAATTAGTGTCCTAGGATAGAATTTTAAATCGATTGAGGAAAATTTGTGCTGTTATTAGGGTCTTCAATCTGTTGCAAAGAAACATTATTAAAGGCATAGTAGGTCTCCAAATAATAGAGTAGTTCTCAAAAATGAAAAAATATGTACATATTTAACAAAATAATTTTCTTTTGTTTATTTTTAAGGTATTATCTGAAAACTCAAGAATTGCGTTCTATTCGGATTATACTATTTAATGATATTTAGTTCCATGGACGTTGAATGAACGATAGCATTTGGGGCGACTGTGGCTCAGGGGATCGGGAAGCTCATCTTTAACCGGTTTGATCCCCCTGCTCTCTTTGTCCCGGTTGTTGTGTCCTTGGGCAAGACACTTTACCCTACTGGTGTTGGCCAGAGGGGCTGATGATTCGTTTTGGTGGTAAGAAAGGTCAGTGAACATTTCAGGCTTTTATCTTTAATGATTTTTGAAATATTCATGTTCAAACACTGCCTCTGATTTCAATGTGCAAAACAGATGGCCTGAAAGAGGGCAGACGGACCAAAAATATGAAAAGTATTTCATATATCACGCTAAAAGCAGAAATAATTATATATGTTCAAACTTTGTATCATAAACTTTTTATGCAAGTGGGAGACAGCTGAAGTTTGCCCATGAAGACTTAACATGGAATGACCCATGGGTGACTGACAGGAAATTAGCATGTTGCACATGTTGCTGCCAGACAAGCACTGCTTTAAGATCAGCTGTGATACATGCATTACTATTAATATGCAGATAACGTTAGTGAGTAAATTATGTGATTTATTACCATAACAGTTTTTACACCTAAGTTCTCTCTTTCTATCCATCCATCCATTCGCTTCCGCTTATCCTTTTCAGGGTGGCGGGGGGCGCTGGAGCCTATCCCAGCTGTCATAGGGCGAGAGGCGGGGTACACCCTGGACAGGTCGCCAGTCTGTCGCAGGGCCAACACACAGGGACAGACAACCATTCGCACTCACATTCACTCGCACATTCACACCATTCACACAATGGCAATTTGGATTTTCCAATTAACCTATCCCCTCAAGCTGCATGTCTTTGGACGGTGGGAGGAAGCCGGAGTACCCGGAGGGAACCCACGCAAACACGGGGAGAACATGCAAACTCCACACAGAAAGACCCCGGCCTGATGTTGGAATTGAACTCAGGACCTTCTTGCTGTGCGGCAACAGTGCTAACCACCGTGGAACAACAGTTTGACAACCCTCGGAGTATGTGGCAGGGACTAAACACGATCACAGACTTTAGAGGGAAAACCAGCACACCGCAGACCACGGCCTCTCTGTGTGAGGATCTAAATGTATTCTACGCTAGATTCGACACAGCGAACACCATGAGACCGGACAGTGTGCGCACCGCGGATGACGTCAGTGCGCACACTGTGTCTGAGGAGGATGTGCGGAAGTGCTTCAGGAAGGTGAACGCACGCAAAGCTACTGGTCCGGACAGGATTCCCGGCCGCGTCCTCAGGTCATGCGCGGCTCAGCTGGCTGGAGTGTTCACGCACATCTTCAACCTTTCCCTCTCTCTGTCTGTAGTCCCAGCCTGCTTCAAAATGGCCACCATCGTCCCTGTACCCAAATCCTCCACCATCTCCTCATTGAACGACTGGCGACCTGTAGCCCTGACCCCCATCGTAAGCAAATGCTTCGAGAAGCTGGTCAGGGACTTCATCTGCTCTGCACTACCCGACTCACTGGACCCTCTACAGTTTGCATACCGCCACAACAGGTCCACTGATGATGCCATAGCCCTGACACTACACACTGGCCTGTCACACCTGGAGAAGAGAGACACGTATGTGAGAATGCTGTTTGTAGATTACAGCTCAGCATTCAATACCATCGTTCCCTCGAAGCTGGACAGGAAACTGCAGGATCTAGGACTGAGCAGCTCCCTCTGCAGCTGGATCCTTAGCTTCCTGTCTGACAGACGCCAGGTGGTCAGACTGGGCAGCATCACCTCATCCCCCATCACACTGAACACTGGTGCTCCACAGGGGTGTGTACTGAGCCCTCTCCTGTACTCACTCTACACCTACGACTGCACAGCCACTAACAGCTCCAACATCATTGTGAAGTTTGCGGACGACACTACAGTGGTGGGTCTTATCACCAACGGTGATGAGACGGCTTACAGGGAGGAGGTCAGCGCCCTGACCCACTGGTGTCAAGACAACCATCTCACCCTCAACGTCGCAAAGACAAAGGAGTTGATAGTGGACTTCCGGAGGTGCAGAGAAGTACACACCCCCATCACCATCAACGGCGCTGCTGTGGAGAGAGTGAGCAGCTTCCGGTTCCTTGGTGTACACCTGGCTGAGGATCTTACGTGGTCAGTACACACAAACAAAACAGTGAAGAAGGCGCAGCAGCGCCTCTTCTTTCTCAGGAGACTGAAAAGATTCGGCATGAGCCCCCGCATCCTCAGGACCTTCTATCACTGTGCCATTGAGAGCATCCTCACTGGATGCATCACCACCTGGTATGGCAACAGCACCGCCTACAACTGCAAAGCTCTCCAGCGAGTAGTGCGGTGCTCTGAACGGATAATTGGAGGTGAGCTTCCCTCCCTCCAAGACATCTACAGGAAGTGGTGCCTGAGGAAAGCGGGGAGGATCATCAAGGACTCCAGTCACCCCAGCCATAAACTGTTCAGACTGCTTCCATCAGGAAGGAGGTTCTGCAGCATCCGGTCCCGTACCAGCAGACTGAGAGACAGCTTTTTCCATCAGGCCATCAGACTGCTGAACACGTCATAGACACCTCAGCTTCACTACTGGAACTTCAACATTATGCACTCCACACTGTATATAAATGCCACTTGTTTTGCACATATTCAACTCTGTATATTTTATATATTTTATTATTATTATTATTATTATTATTTTATTTTATTTTTTTACTATTTAATTTGTAAAAATGTGTATACACACACACACACACACACACACACACACACGTAGGAAAATATTTAGTATACACATCCAGAAATGCATACACTATTATATATTGTACATATATTTATTAGTTTCAGGTTGGCCATTCTTGTATTTTGCTCGTTTGTGTTGTTGTGTTTGCACATCTCTGTTGCTTGTGGGGCTCGCACACAAGAATTTCACTCGCATGTGCTGTGCCAGTGTGCCTGCACATGTGATGTGACAATAAAAAGTGATTTGATTTGATTTGATTTGCCTCTCTTTCTAATTGCACTTTAACCAACATGTATGTCTTTAAGAAATTATTGTGTAAGTGTGAAGAAACTTCACATAATCACTCCTTTAGCACATCAGCAAGAACATTTTTGAGGGTTTATAAAGGATGTGAACTGCTACCATGTCTGGTTTAATAACACAGGTATTTAATCCAGAATTTTCAGACGATTATCTCTGACAAATCAGTCTTCTGAATGAATCAGTTTTTTTTGCCAACACACCACCTTAATTTTAATAGTTAGTTGTGTCAAACACTGCTCAAGTTATTTAATTTAGATGTATTTTTAAAATGTATTACTATAATTTAATATACTTTTTTAATTTAAAATGTAGGAATGTGTTTATGAGCTCACTGAAAGCTTTTTTTTTATATAGATATGTAGTCCTGACATGACATCAGCTACAAATGTATGATTTTACATACTAAAATGCATTACTGGTAGTTAGACGGAATATAAAATATTTAAGATATGCTCAATGTTAAAAAGAATTCCAGCAATAATAGTGATGGGAAACATTTTTCTGCAGAATAAATGATTTTACTTCAAGTAAAATTTAACAATAACACACAGTTTATGTGTATTAATATGTCTTCATAATGCTTGCATTGCCACTTTCGCCTAAAGGATTAGTCCTAAAATATATTTCCACAAATGTTCATTGTAACTAATTATAAATATTTTGATGATAAATATAAATCATAACCTCTTTATTTGTATTTTATTATTATTTAGGGAGGAAAAAGTGCAGTCAGGTGATGGCGTCCATGCAGAGCCATCCATGTCTGCATGAAATAATGAAATCATGAAACTGTATATTTTAGTGTGGTCCAGTTTGTCTAAACAGTGGAGAAACTCCACTAACTGGGTCAACGACTTTTGCTTATGCTAAGATGGTTGCGACAACAAGCACTGGACTAGTACAAGTACAATACTATACCAAGACTGAAGAGCATGTCACAATAGCAAAGCTGTAAAATGACACAAATAAGTATACCATACTTACTACAATGTGTCTTACATGGCATGCCTTATATATTCAAAAGTGAGACCATTTCAGTGATACTTTCATTTTCTTCTTTTTTTTCAGATGAAACTTTCTGAAAAGGAAAATCAGACTTGAACTCACTTCAAGGCATCTCAGGTTAAGCTGACGTGCTTGACAAGCCTTGACTTGTGCTCTGTTCGATATGCTTAACAGCACCGTTATTCATGGATTAATACATGAACACAGCCTTACAGCCTTGAGTCATTGCAACTGAATGAGGTTTTCACAAATTTGCAAGGAACCCTCTAGCTTACTGAGAAATTGTCATGTTCAAACAAAGGACAGCAGAATTTTAAAACTAGTAGCAACTACAATTCACAACTTATTGCATATATATATCTCCAATATATATACACCTAACTGTATACACAAGCTCAGTGGAAGGGTGCTGCAGAATATTGCGCTTTCTCCATTTGTGAGCTGTGGCTCTGCAGTAAAATTGCATTATGAACACAAAATGCTGATATTTTCTCCTCATACATTCTTAAGATCTCAGTGAAATAGACTGGTATGCAATAAATTGCCTCTGCGTTACGAACAAGCCTTCCCCTTCACACACACATACACAATGTAATACAATGCCTTGGTAATATTATATGACTAAAGAAACTCTCTTTGGGAAAATAACTGGATTTTACCCCCAATATAATGTCTCTGAGGGGCATAGGGAAAGATTAATGTGGTAAATATGAAAGACTATTTTTAGGTCTCTTGGACTGCTTAGCATTGAGTCAGTCTGGTTGCTGTTCCAAAAACTGTGGCAAGCTAACATTAAATCTGAAACAGTTCTAAGTCTGAGAATCATACATCTCTATTTATATCCCTGTTAACTATGGTGTCTCATTTATTTTCGCCCAGATTTTCTCATTTGTTTTTACTGAGCTTCAAAGCTTCAAACTGTGAATTTTCGCTTCAGTGTTGTTTAGTGAAAGAATGGATGTAAAGAGCTGCAAAAAATCTGCAGATTGTTTCAACTGGCAAGCTTTCTTTGAAGGAGATTCCATTGCCTGCAAGAAGATAGGATCAGATCAGCAAAGATTATCAAGCCACAGTACTTTACAACATCTTCTGGGGGACTGTGATTTAGCTTTGGGCTACAGGAACCTCAGTGATATCTGAAAGTCTTTTCTAGCCACATACTGCAGAAGATGAACACACAGATATGAGTTAATATAATTCAGATGTCTGTCAAATGTGCAAGATAAGCAGGGTTACCTGTACTCTGAGAAAAATCCTGGGACAGCATTACGTTATATGAAATATTTGAATGAGTTATATTATTTATAGGTAAACTATGTTTTTGCCAAGTTTTATTTATAAAGTACTAATCAAGTGCCCGCTGCCACAAGCATGTCAGCATCTGTGAAGTCACAGTGCCATTACATTTACCCTGGTTCAGGTGTGATTTCTCTAAAGAATCTTCACATTTTTGAATAAATATACGCAGATATTTAAAGTAAAATTATTTTTCTTTTTATAATTTTTTATTTATCATACATTGTATGTCTTTTATTGTATTTACATTCTTATATGCATTTAGCTCTGTTTAATCAGTTGTCTTGTAAAAGCACTTTGTCAGCACGACTCTATATTTATTGCAGATTATATCAAACTCATTAATTAAAACCTTGACACCAATCTTATCTTTAACAAAAATGCATATATGATATACCCACAACATTTATGAACTGCTAAATTTAATAAAATTGCTTCTTATTCACACAATGACATTTTGATAATATTCTTTAAATAAACTTTTAAAACTTTTTTTTATTTTTACTTTATAATCTTAAATAAGTATGTTTTTTCCAAGGTAAGTCACAGTAAAGTTCCCACACATGCATCCCCCCACTGTAATCACATGAAGTCCTGTTTAGCAAGAAGGGCCAAAACTGTACAGCTTTGTGGAGATGCACATGCATCTCTGTGCAAACTACACAAAGTTCTGTACAGGTAACCATCAGCTGATATACACAACTTCCCAATTGTGTTAAGCAACCTAACACAGTTGGCTTTGACAATTTTCCTAAAGAATAACTCACTGGTCACCTCGCCTCACTGGTGGGGAAGGAACCAGAGCTAGTGCAAGAGGAGCGCTATCCACTCGATATAGCTGGGTTATATCTAGTAGGTAGACCTACTTCAAGCAGAGCAAGGATTTTGGATTCCTGGAGAAGGGCTGGAGTAGCCCACAGTGAGAGGCACCAAGCAAGTATGGGGATACTTGCTTGGTGGGGATCCCCCACAAAGCATCAGAATTATGTTGAGCGAGAGAGTCGCTTCCTGTCAATTTGAGTCACATGGGGTAAGATTCCGACTGTTGTCTGCGAATATGAAACAAAACAGCAGTTCTTTGAGTCTTTAGATGGGGTCTTGGAAGGGGTTCCAACTTCAATGCTCATGTGAGAAACTGGCTGCCTGATCTAAACCACAGTGGTGTTTTGTTATTGGACTTTGTGCTTGTGGTGAACTGGTTATAACAAACCATGTTCAAAGATATATGGCTCATAACTGTTTTCATCAGGTTCTTATAAACCAAAGTGATATCTGTGTCTGAGTCCTCAGCACAAATACAAACACTTTTTCAATGTGTGCTGGACTCCGCCAGGGTTCCCTGTCATCAGTCCTGTTTTTTGATTTTCGTGGACAGAATTTAAAGGCATAACCATGGTGAAAAAGATGTCCGCTTTGGGAACCTCCAAATGGCATCTCTGCTTTTTGCAGGTGATGTGGTTCTGTTGGCTTTATCAGAGTGTGACCTTCAGCATGCACAGGAGCAGTTTGCAGCCAAGTGTGAAATGGCTTGGATAAGAGTCAGCACATCCATTCTCCACCATTCCACCATGAGAATGGTGGAATGTTCCCTCTGGATTGGGGGAAACAGTATCTTGAGATCTTATTAATCAGTAATGGGAATCTGTACCGTGAGTTGAACTCGCAGATTGGTGCAGGATCAGCAGTAATGCGTTGTAACCGTGTGTTGTGGTGAAGAGAGAGAGGTGAGCTGAAATATAAAGCTTTCAGTTTACCAGTCTATGTTCCAACCCAGAAATTTGGGTAATCGCCGAAAGGGAAAGGTTGTGAATACAAGCTGCCTAGATAAGCTTCCTCTATAGGTTAGCTGAGCTCAGGCTTCGAGCTAAGGTGAGGAGCTCATGCATCTGAAGAGAGAGTACAGCAGCTGTCTCTGTGCATGGAAAGGAACTAAACGGGAGGTTTCCTATGGAGGTGTTCTGGGTATGCTCAAGTGGCAGATGACCAGAAATGCTTGGGTTATTGCTGCCTTGTAATTATATATAGCATACAGTTGTAAAACTTGAAAATATAAATGAGTCATAGATACTAAACAATAAAGCTTTTCTTTACTGATATAACATTATTAATAGAGTGTATGGTTTATTTGAAAGCTTGATCTTCTGACACCATTGAGAAAGAGGGTGAATGGTACATGTAAAGACAACTAACATATCAGTCCACATAAGCATTCAGAAAGCATCCCCATCTAAAGTCAAATAGAAGAATATATGAAGTGAAGCGCTGCCTTAAGAAGAGCTGCCTCTTTCATGCAACTTAATAAATATCAATATAAAAAACAGTGGCAACACCTGCCAACCCGTTCCTTACATTGAGCCACCATGCTTTAATTCTTTGTAGTGAGCAAATGCAAGTGGAAGGTACTGGCTTGAAATTCACATAGTAAAAGACAGATGATGCACTATTGATTTGGGCCTCCAGTTGCTTTTCTCTGATCTTCTCAAAACTGAGAAGAATATGTTTGGCAGGTGTGCTGATTTTAACCTAGGGCCTGTAGCTCACTTCAGCATAGCAAAGAAAATGTTCTAGTTCAACTATAGATAGATCTGATAGAATCTGATAGAGCGTAGCTAGAGAGGAGATGCAGAGCAGGTTCCAGGTTGCTTTTAATCCACATTGTATGAGCTTCTGTGGTTTAATTTCTTATGAGACCTCAGGAATTTGCTAATGTTTGAGAATAGCACCCACCCTTTTATTTTACCTCCCAGTGTTACATTGTCTTTGTTGCTTGTGTGTGACAAAACCTCCCCTAACATATCCACATTAGAATCTCTTATTAACATATGTACTGCATGTACCCTAAAATTAATATTTTGGTAATCTTGGGGTATGTATGTAAACAGTTAGAGCTCTTTTTTGTTAAGCCGAGTGTTCTGTGAGTTTGGTGACTCTTTATATTCATTGCAAGTGTGTTGTTTTAATGTATTTTTATCCAGCATGAAAACTTGCCTGCAGGGATAAATAAAGTTTATTGGATTGAATTAAATTGAATTGAAATGGCCCTGCAATGGCTAGAGAACCTTCAATGAGTCAAAGCCACCCTAATTTGACACACCGCACAGACAAATCTTTATTAAATTAAAAAAAAAAGTGATGGAGTTGGTGTGTTATGTTGTGCTGTAAGAAAACAATATTGCTTATTTCTAAAAGTTGGCAAGCTTTGTTTAAAGTTTGGTTAAAAACATCTTCATAGTCCTTGGTGCTTTTGTTCTTCAGATGCAATTTTATTACATTTCTATTTCTTTATGCGTTAGACTTTTTTAACCCTTTAAAGCCGGTCGGATCAGGCACGCTCCATTTTGCATAACTATTTTTAAATCCGGGTAGCACTGCAACCACGTGAGCTAGAGCAAAAATTTTTTTTTGCATATGAAACCGGAGGAGTTGTACTTACATGTTATGCCTTCAGCTTGTCCTAGGTCACAGTTTCCTTCCACATATAGCTTTGCAAAAACTGCATAAAAAGCACTTGCAGCAAAAAAACATAATATTCCAGAAACACGCTTTGCCGATCCGATCAGCTGTTTGTAACACTTCCTAGTCCATCAGCGCGAACTATCGCATGTTCGCCATGTCCCGCCCGAAACCGGAAGTGACGTCATTTTGCGGAAATGTAGCTTTTTACCATCAGGGCCTTATGAGCCTATATTTGTGTTTTTAAAACTTATGTTTGACTTTATGACTTTCTGTGTTGTTTCTGGGATGCTTAGGACTCCTATTGCACTGCTGGAAATACTTTATTTTGATGCATATGCTGTTTTTTTGCAAATTTGCATTATAATATTTATTTTCGTTTTTCCTGCAGTGTATAAAAATTGGTGTATTTCAAAAATAAAACTATGAAGACACTTAAAGTAAATTTTCTGTGGTGGGAGACTATTTTGTGCAACTTTTTTATATTTACAGTTTTGAGGGATAAGCCTCTTAAATTTCTCTAACTAGAAATATATGTTAAAAAAAACAAAAACAATTTTCAATTTTTTATAGTTTATTGCATTTTTTGCAATTTATGTAATTACTATGCACTTAATGCATACATATTATTAAAATATGGGCTTTAATGGTTGATTTGATGTATAGCGACTTGGAATGCTCCCAAAAATGGCACTACAGCATGTAAAAATATAATATAAGCTCTGGCGGCCTTGGTTCTATACTAGGTCTTAAAGGGTTAAAACACTGTGTCTGCATGTTGAAGCCTACCCTCTAGCCACCGTCTACTTTATATGTCTTTCCTTGCATCTGTTCTTCTGCTACTGGCTGTGCCTTTACTTGTCCAACTCTTTTTGCGCACCTTTTACTGATGAAAGTTTTGTATAAATTGAATTATAAGAATAGCTAACCACATTCATGATCTGATCTTGGATCGCTAAGGGCTTTCAAATTTTTAACCTGAATCTGTTCTTTAAAGATACTTTACCTGGCTTACAAACGCATATTTTAATTTAAACATCTTCTTAGAGTCATTTTTCAATAAAGAGAATTTGAAATATATGTTTTCAATTTTTAAACATCTCTTCTTACCTTCTTTATCAAGTAGGCTACTGTGGCCACCCAGAGGGAACACACCATGGAGAATAAAAAAGTCACTACCGTTTGTTACAACTCTATGCTTCCTATACCATTATAAGAGAGAGAGAAAAGTTCTGTTTGGTTGAGGGAGGCTGTATGAATTATGCAGTCCATGATGCTGATAAGGGATCAGCGTTAAAGCAGCTTTTTTCCACATAGTAGGCCTTTTCAAAAAAAGGGACTTGCCCAAGGTGCCGATATGGGATTAATTTTACAGCAACACTCCCATATTCCTCTGTTTGGAAATGAGGAATTGTCCATTGAGCAGATATGAATCCACTTTAAAGCAAGTCTCTCCTACAGTCAGCTGCTCAGAAATGAGGAGTTGTCCATGGTGCTGATTTGGGATTGGGTTTAAAAGCTGCTTTCTCTATACTCCATTTGAAAATGACAAGTTGTCCATGGGGCTGATATGGGGTCTTCTTTGAAGCAGTTCTCCCCTGCAGTCTACTGTTTAAAAAATTAAGTAATAATCCAAATGATTTTGAAGCAGTTTTGAACCAAAGTCTTATGTTTGAAAAGAAAGAGGAATTGTCCACTGTGCTGACTTGGGATCAGATTTAAAGCTGCTCTCTCCTACAGTTTTCCATTTGAAAATCATGAATTGTCCATGGGGCTTAATATGAGATCCACTTTGAAGTAGTTCTCTCCTATAGTCTTATTTAAAAAGTTCCTTTCCATTCCTTTCCCTCCCCTGATTTGGGATCAGCTTTTGAAGCTGGTCTCCTGCAGTCTTCCATTAGATAATGAGGAGCTGTCCATGGAACTGTTTTGGAATCACCTCTGAAGCAACTATTTCCCAAAGAAGAAGTTGCTGCATTCATGCACTGCAGTACTACATGAATGCAGCTGCTTCCAGCCGCAAAGAATGATTACACTGACCTGAAAAGTCTTGATACATTGCAAGTATGTGCAGTAGTCAAACAAATGGAGCTACACTCACTATAGCATGAAACAGCTAACAGATTGCTACTTTCATTTGGCTTCACACCACCATTAAAAACAGTTCCAGTTCCTGCTTCTTTCTTGCTTTCTTTGTTCCTTCTTCAGTACAGTATGCACAGTAGCTCACATTCTTCCTTGGACGACATCTGTGCGCTATTGTTGTTTTAGAAATGATCAAATTAGCTTTAACTAGCTTGTATTGCTTGTTTGACTGAGACTGATCACACATGGGGAGCACAGTTAGTATTTGTGGGGCCTTACACAGTTTTTCCACAGCATGATATTTGAAAACAGTGAGCCTTCCATTCTGCTCATTTGGGTTCAGCTTTAAAACAGCCATCTTTTACAGTCAGTTAGTCGGGCAGAAAAATAATATCTTTCCTTTAGCCTTCTTAAGGAATTCAGATGGAGTCCATGATTCTGATTTGGCAGCAGCTTACACTGAGCCTGCTCCATATTAGAGCACATACTGATGATATGGCAAGTAGCTCCTCTGTGCTGTACATGAAACACTCACTTTATTAACAATGTAGAGAAAGGGGTTTTTTTTCTTTGCATACATAAATTAGGAACATCAATGCATCTGGGTCCCTTTCTATTGGGAGAAATGACTATTGGTTTTATGACAGTGCAAAAGGAACTGGAAGCACAATTAGAATGCTGCAAACAGATGGTTAAAATACTTATGAGTGGGGGAGGGTGAACTACCTTTATTATCGATATTTGATTAGTGCTTTTCTTTGAGTCATTTATCAATGTTTCATAGTCAAGTTCTGGTGGAATATCGGGGTAACACTAATGTTATCTTCTATGGACCTTTTACCTAGATACCCATTAACCTCCTCCTTCTCATTGCTTTTTCTTATTCCCTGCCAACCCCTTCACTGCCATGTATTGATTGGCTGCTGGTGGTGTCTTACAGTACTATATCTACCGATATTTATGTTTGTAGCTGCTGGTCTCCGGTTCCCATTATGGGCTTGAGCGATAGGCATGGGCAGTGTTTCAACACCTCGCTGCTGAGGAAAAATGTAATATTCAAGAGACCTGTCCTTAGTCAGCACTTCCACCCCAAGAGCTGGCTATGTAAAATGACCAGGGACAGCAAGTATAATGAAGCGCTGTGTAAAGGCTTATAAAAGATTATAAGGGATAAACACTGATTAAACAAAACTTTTAAGGAAATAGCAAATTATGTCAGATTAAGTGGTTAATGGACAAGCATTTATAGAGCACTTTTTGAATGTATGCAAACACATGCATACAAGCATAGAGCACCTATTATATGCATACAGCACCTCTAATGTTCATGCAGATACTCTCACTCCAAATGCCTCCAAATGACCAGCACTTCCTCGTGAACTGCAGTCAGTCCAGCAAATGACAGTTGGTACCATACATGATAGCTACGAAAGTGCCAAAATGCCATGAACATCATCACCAAACATTTGGTTGTGTCAATGAATAAACTTCTAAAAAATGAAGTGGATCAGTACTATGTACCATGGCCAAAAATGACAGACTGCAGTTTCACAGGACTGCTTGTTGGCAATGATTACACCCTACTTCCTAAAGCATTTAAAAACTCATATGAGTCAAAACAATTCTCCACTTGGTCATCATAAAATCCTGAGTCACAATGAATGTAACCTTTCTATCTCTTTTTCTCCAGCAACCCCCTCCTCTCTCTTGCTCTCTGAATCTACCTTCCTTTATTTAGCACCTCTCAGAGAACAGCTTCTGCACACTAGCTTTTAAAACCCTTGTTGGTACATCAGCTCCCTAACCTTCCTAACCTTACTCACTGCACCTCAGAGAGATGCCAGCTTGTTGTGATGGTAGGTAATCTGCACCTGTACCCCCCACCCCCAGCCATCCCTCCACCTCTCCCTTTTTTTCTCATGCGCTCTCCCTGTGTCTCATTCTTGTCCTTCACTGCATATTTCACTGGCACACACACTCTGATTAACAGGTGAACCACTTCAAGGGAGCGGGCATACTTGACATTTTCACCTTCTCAAATACCCAAAGAAAATTTATCTGAATACCACCTCCAGATAATGTAACACAGTCCATTGTTCTCAAGCAATTCTTCATTTCCTTTTGTTGTTGTTTTCTACCACTCCTGCTGGTCATAAAAATAGTACTGTGTTTCTCTAGGCCTACTGAAGCTGAAAACTATGATGCTTCCATTTGTCTCACTCCCCACACACAAAATCACAATCTGCTCTTTTCTAAACTTCCCACCAAGGAATAAAGGTGCATTATGGGCTTGAGGAATGCAGAACAAAATGGCAAATTTTGATAATAAACCACACAGCAGGCTGCAAAAACTTTTCTCATACAGCAAAAGCCTTTAGTTTGAAAGTCACGACTTTAGTTTTTGCTTCAGCACTCATTGCTGGAACTTACAAGCAAACCCCTGCAACTGTCTTCTGTCTGTGGACTGGAATTGTAATGGTAGTAATGATGCACAATGTGCAGTGCTCATACCATTTTGTGGTGTTCTTTTTTGGCCAGACAGTATCCGTCTTTATGACATTCAATATGTTTACATGAATATAGAGGTCAAACGAGCACGCCTTGTTTACTTTATCTTCCAGTGACCCCCATCGGTCCCCAATTCTTTCTCTCATCTCCTGTCTCTCTCTCTCTCTTTCCGTTTCTCTCGTCCGCTTCATTGGTAGGTTCCCTTCATCACCACCAGGGGCTTTCCATACCGCGCCGTTCCGAGAGCGGCTTTGCCTTTGCTCTCTCTGCGCTCATCGGAACAGAGACTCCAGACGCGCAGCGCGGTGGCAGACAGGGCGAGCGGAGCGTCTGTCTCTCTGATTTTCATCTGACAAGGAATCGTTTACCTTTGATTGCAGGAGAAGCGCCAAGCTGAATAACCGTTACCGTGTCCCTCTGCAACTTGTCAAGGCAAAGGCATTTGTTCTCGCCACGCGATAACAAAGGTAGGACTTTGTTTTAATTTAATGAGAAAGTTCACCGTGCGCTGGCACGCTCTTGTAACATACATTTCTGTTGGATTTTGAAAATGCCCTTTGCCTTTTAACTGTAGGAGCAAATACGAGGGAACTGCAGAAATGTACTGTGGATTTTTGTTCTTATAATACTGTGTTTGTGTGCGTGCACATGTATTGATAGAGGAAATTAGAGCCTTTGCATTTTTTAATAATAAATGTATTTAATTGAAGGTTGAACATCGCCAGCTAACTTGTTGACACTTATCACACATTTAACATTTGTCAAGCACTTGGTAATAAGCGCTGCGCAGGACACAGTCGCGATTTCGATCACATGCAATGATTTAAATAGTAATCAGACTACTCTTAACGATTGCAAGGTTACGGTAGATCCGAAAACTGTGCCCGAAATTGGTCACTCACTCTGGGACAAAACTGCACCTTCACAATTTCGTCGCATGGATTTGTAGCAACATCTTCACGGTGAAATTGGGGAGAGGTAGTGGACTATACTGTGTGCATAGATTCCGTGGTGAATGGTTGTGGAAAATTCTATTTTTAATGGTACAAACCGCAACTGACTGTAGTAGTCATAGGAATAGACAGTCTAACTGTGTATATGCACATCAGCCTTGAAGCAACAACACAAAGCCTAACAAAATGAAATAACCTAGAGGTGGGGAGGGGGGCAAAACGACTGCACGCACCTCCTGCACACTGAGATGGGTTTCCGAGGACTGCAGCCACTTGATGCGCCAACAGGATGCATCTGGGGAAGTTGGATGCGTGCCACTGTGCACTAAAGCCATGCTGTTGAATGGATGCTGACTTAAAAGCATTCTAACATCTAACTAACTAACAAAATAAACAAACAAACAAACCACAACTCTTATCTTAGTAATGTTGGGATGAACATTCACTGATAGTTATGTAGACTAAAATATTTTAGTCTCATTAAACAAAAGTCTCATTCTTGCAAATGTAACATTGTCCCTTTTTTGTATCCTTCCTTTCATTTTCTTTTTTCCTATTACTACCAATTACTTTGGGTTTACTCATTTATATTTGATATTTTAATAATTTTCAGTCTTCATGTGGATCTAATAGATATTCACAAATCAAATTAGCATCAGCTGCAATTTCTATCTCGTTTGTTTAACACATTCTGCTGGACAAGATCCAAATTTCCTGCAACATGCACATCTCAGCAGTTACTGACTGAGAATTCTGCTCCTCTCCCTCTCAACCTTTCGCTGTGCTTTGTTGCCTTCTTTTAAATTGATTTATTTTGCTCAGCCTTCCAAAATATTTGTCCACATGGCATTTAGATTTGCTTAAATATTATTTGACATTTGTTATTCTCATGAAACAGTCCCTGAAGAGACAGGCAAATGTTAGCTCAATCTAGTGTTTGCTGCTTCCCACAATTTTGGACGCATTATACTGTAAGTACTTCACAACTACAAGATTGATCAGATTTCTTCCATGCCAGCTTAATATTTGTTTTGTAGGAAGGCAGACCCTTCATCTTGGTATCTGGATGAAATACAACCTGTTCCCAACTGGAGGACTCGTGTGTGTGTGTGTGTGTGTGTGTGTGTGTGCTTCATATTGCTGAATATGATTTGTGACCGTGGGGTTACAGTACACTTTAAGCTAGGATATTACTCTGTGACCTTGGCTAAGGTTAGATTGGTTAAGTTTACTCCTTAAGGGTGTCTACATTCTTGACTGTATATATTAGTGTGTTTGGAAATGTGCCTTCACGTATACGTACGTCCGTTCATGTACATGGGGAGTGTGTGTATTTGTGAGACTTCAGACAGGCCTCAGTTTACCATTTATCCACACCTAATTGGTGTTTGAGAAAGTGAGAGAAATGCCTGTCGTTACAATAGCCAATCGATTACTTTAATTTTCCAATTAGATGCTGATGTGTACAGGAATCTGTCAAAGAGACAGGACCTCTAGGTGAGGGCTGCGACCTTTATTGACCCTGTGTTTGAAAAATTGATTTCAGAAGTTACATTATAGGATGGCAGTTGGTTGGAGTAAAGATCAGCGCAAGTTCAGGGAGATTTATTAAACAGTTAACTATTCAGTCATTACTTTAAACATTAATCAGGGGGCTTACTAGTTTTCTGCCATGTTGGAATAAATTTTCCACTTGCTGCAGCATCTGGAGGTTGTGTGTGTGTTTGTGTGCTTTAATTATTTATTTGTAATTGTGAAATTGCTTTATCAACTGAACCTATCTTATGCATGCAGTGACTGTGTGCTTTGTGATTTTATTCTGTATAAGGTTGTTTAAACAATTTTAAGAGGATCTGATATACAGGAATACGTACACCCCCCCACCTTCCTCCCACACACACACACACACACACACACACACACACACACACACACACACACACACACACACACACACACACACGCAGAATACCAAACATTTTCTTCAAGGAATTTATTTGCTATTCTACTGTCCATTAGAGACACATATCTGCTTTCGTAGTCTAACTATTCAGCTGGTGGTCTAACCAGCATGTACATTACAAGGGCCATGTAGCAGTAACCCAGATGGCAGGATAGGCTGATTGTGATTTATGTACCAAAAGTGAATGCATTACAGTGAGCTTCTGGAGTGAGTGCCAAATCCAGTGTGAAATTTTCACACGTGTTTTTAACACAAACAGGCATAGATGCACAAAATATAAGCTTACTTACATAAAAAGCCTGATGTGTGTGCATCAAGCAATGGCTCAGTTTCTCTGTCTCTCCTTTCTTCAGTCTATGTCTTGCTTTTTATCTCACCCTTTGTCACATACACAAACATGCACGTGAACAAACACACAGCTCCCCTGAAAAATCGTTTCGATGAAGCAGTCCACCATTGTGAGACATTGATTACCGTTTACCAAGCCTGCGCATAAATGTAGTGTTAAAGGAGAGATGGCTTGGATAGATACGAGAAGAGAGGGAGGAAAATGAAAGAGTGCTGGAACTAGAAAGAGAAAAGGGGAGCAAAAGAGGCTGATAGATGGCAGTGATGTGGCACTAAAGATGATATAGACGAGCGTAAACGTGAGTTTGTTGTTTTTTCTTTTCTCTTCATGCCTGACAAAAAAAAGTACCGATTAGACCAACTAATTGATTCATACTTATGATTAGGAACCTAGTTCATAGTGAAAAAACATATACATAATCTCTGTCTCTCTCTCTATCTAATACCCTCTAATACACACAGACTCACACACAAACACACCCATATACACTATAACACACATATTCACACTCCTCACTGCTCACACCTGCTGTCTTGTTGGCGGTCAGGAACGGTCAGCCCTTAGTCACTTCATTACCCCCTCCGGGCAGGGACTGCATCAACCGTATTACTGCTTGAGCTCTGTGATGGAATCACTAGGTAGAAGGAGACAGAGAGCTTAAGGCCATGGACCGGCTCCATGGTTGATTTTCCAGCGCTGTTTGCAACTGATTTCAAGAAGAGCGTTACAGGCTATACTTTGATCCAGCAATTTTCGAATACTGTGGGTTTTACTCAGGAAACTCAGCTGCTTTTACTTGTGATGAAACAAGTCACTCATACCTTTTTATTTGGTCACTGTTGAGGCTGTTTTGCAGCAAGCTAGTCAACAATGATTCAACAGTGCAGTTTATGTTGTCATCATCATGCCTTATTTTGTGTCCTTCAAGTTAAAAGAAAAAGTATAAAATTTCTGTATAAGCTTGTTTTTGTATAACAAGTAACTCTTGTATAAGAGTTGGATGAGAAGATTGATACTGCTTCCATATCTATATACTCTAAATATAAATCTACAGTGACTGGGCCATATACTTAGCTTAGCATAGTTTGGATTAGCGTAAAGAGTGGACGCATCGGAACGCAGCAAGCCAGGATTAGCAAAAACAAAAGGGACTCAAAATCATTACTAGTTAGTAATAAGTTATGTCCCCATTTTTTAAACTGTAAACATGTGAAAATGATATGTTGTTGTGAGGCTAAAATAACTGCTTTTTCTATCAAAAAGCTAAATGCCTCATGTTTAGCTAACAGCCATAAGAATGATTTAGTATTCCAGTCTAACTCATTTGCAAATAATGTTTATTTTCCTTGCCGTGATTGTCTAATTCTAAGTTTTAATTATTATTTGATCATCTGTTTTTATTTAAACAGATGCTAATTTTGTGCTCCAAAAACAGTATAAACATGCACGTGGAAGTCATGCCCCTATTGTTACTGATAAATTCTGCTAGTTTTGCACAGTTAGACAGACCAAACATAAGCATGTAAACACAAACAAATGCCGAGCAGTTTTTATGTTCATCTGTTGTATCAGATGGATGCTTTTATTGCTTTATATTGGAAAATAAGTTAAAATGCATTGCTATAAATTTTTATAATGTTTTAACTTAAATGTTTATCTCTCTCTGTGTGTGTATCTATATCTATATCTATATAATTCTATCTATCTATGTAATTATCTATATATCTTTGTAAGTACAATAAGTAAGGGTAAAAATCACACCTGAGCAATGCATGTGACTAGTTTCTCCATACAGGGGGCATCTTAAAGCCGTCATCACCAACAAAGGTTTGTTTTCTTTGCACGTGCAGTTTGGATGGTTGGTGAGAATTCCATGTCAAGTATATTTACTTTGAAAATTGGTGACATGATGCAAGAAAAAAAATATATATAAGAATTATATACAAGAATTATACAAGCAATGCTCTTCACTGATAAGTTTTGGATGAAGCAGGTTATATCCTGGACAAGTCACCAGTCTACCGCAGGGCAAGTATTCATGCTCACAGCCAATTTAGAATCACCAGTTGACCTAACAAGCTTATCTTTGAACTGTGGGACAGAGCCAGAGTACCCAGAGACAACCCACACAGGCACAGGGAGAGCATGCAAATGCCACACAGAATGGCCTTGGCTGGCTGGCAAGTTTGAGCTCGGTGATAGTACAAACCACTGCATCATTGTGCCAACAAGTACAAGAAATACAACACTCACAATACTGTAATCCCAAAATTTACTTAAAAAAGAGAGAGTAGTAAGAAGAGGAGCAAATGGATACCAACAATATTCAGTATCTGATAAAATTGATATAGGTAAAGTCTAAAAACATTTGGAAATACAAAGGCAATTTTCATAGATAACCTTTTTCTTTATGTTTTTTACTATTGGTACTATTGCTACTACTACTACTAGTGGTGGAAGAATACGGTAGATTATGTTATATATGTTTGGAGTTTTGTAAAATTTGCTTTTTGTGTGCTTCAGAAAAAAACAGCTTCTATGCACTACTGCTGGCAAATGGGCAGATTCTTATATAGCGCTTCTCTGTTGTAATTGAGCACTCAATACAACATGCCTCATTCATACAAGCACCTTTTTATCTAAAATTCGTTCCAATGGACAAATCAGAGAGCAATTTGAAGTTCAGCATCTTGCCTAAGGATATTTTGGCACGCAGACTGGAACAGACAGGGATTGAACCACCAACTTTCCAGTTAACAAATGACTTGCTCTATCGTCTGAGCTACAGTCACCCCTTTTGAAAATATCCATAGTGATAGGTTACGCTCAATGCAATAATGTGCATATTGCACTTGACACACAGTACACTTGTGATAGTTGAAGAAACGTTTCACACAGTCAGTTCTTCCACTGTGCTTTTGTTTGTTCCTCTGTTTTTTCTACCTAAATGTGTATGATTTCCTAGAGCCAGGATTTCATCTCTGGTGATTGGATCCAGACTTACTCAATCTGTGTTCATAGCTGGTCTGCCTGGCCTGTGTTTGTGCCTCTTGCACTGGAGTAGGAAGAACAACTGCTTTGTAAACAGGCAGTTCTTCACCTGGATGTCACGGTTCACAGAGACTCTTCCTCTGAGTCTGGCATAACCCCATTGGCAGAGCTTACAGTGGTGTATTTCTGAATCAGTGTCGACTTTGGAAGGATGAAGGCTGCCAAGGTAGGGAAAGTCATCCGCATTTTGTGGCTGAAATGCTTGATATCTTTCGAGATACATAACTTCAGTGAATCACATGCAAACATCCACACGCGAGCGCGCACATATATAAGGGTATTTTTTTCATATGTTAGAGATTAAAATGAACAAAGGATTAGAGGTGATGCGAAGAGGAGCAAGTTATTATCATATTGGTTTGTTTGCTCTTCTCATAACCCAGTGTGAGAAGAGCACTGGGGTCATTTTAATAAGTAAACAGTATTCTCTCAATCATAGCTTATTTTATGCTCTGTTCAGCATGTAAAACTAATGCCAGTAAACACAAATTTGATTCCGTTTAACAGGGAAATCTGTGCTTTTTTGTGTACTTTTTGTCCGTAGTTCCAATTATCTACTCTCAGTATAAAGTAACATTTTTTGAGGACTGTAGATGCTCATTGATTAGTGTCCCTGAAATTAGATCTATGATAAGCTGTCACTTTTAAAGGCTTACAGATTGAGTCGAGTACAGCCATTAACAGGAAGGACCTCTTACTTACATGACTTCCAAAATAGACCATGTAATGCATCATTATTAAGATACACATACGATAATTGGTCGACTTGGCTGAATAAGTTAAAAGCAGAACAATTTTTAGAAACTAAAGTGGCAAAGATGTGTATCAGTTTGTTCCCCTTTGTGACTAAGAATCAGTTTATTAATGTTATGTTATGACTAATAGCCAGAATTCAGTGTTTCTTTGTGTGAATGTTTGAATGACTCTTATTCAGTCATTAGCTTGCTGCCTGGGAACAAGAAGGAGTTTTATCCATTTGCTACTTTTACCTGTCATAGTTCAAATGTATGGATGTTAGTTTAATATGAGACTACAGATTGTCCCTAGATGTGATTGTGAGTACAAATGAGTGTGTGTCCATGTCAGTTCATTTGTGAACTGGCAGCCTGTCAAGGGTATTTTCCTGCCTTCTGTGCTGTCTATGCTGGGACAGACTCCAGCACCTTCTGACCCTGAGTAGGAATAAGCGGATAAGACAATGGATGAATGAGCAAACATCAATGCTGAATTTGTATATTTGTCGAAATTACCCTCCAAAGCTTTTCATTTACTGTCTGGTAATGCAGCCTAGCAACAGACAGTTGGCTTCAGTGAGTGGCTAATACAGGCTTTGGGTAGTTCTCTTTGTCTTTGCCTTTCTCACACTCTTACTTTGTTCTCATTCTCATTTCTTTCTGGCAGGACTGCAAACTTGTGACTGATGAATGGTCCTGGCACACTGTTGTTTGTTATCACATAGAGCTAAATGCACAACCCTAATATTTTCGTTTCTTTGTTTTTATAAATGTAATTATTTATCCCGGTAAACTTTCATCCATCCATCCATTCGCTTCCGCTTATCCTTTTCAGGGTCGCGGGGGGCGCTGGAGCCTATCCCAGCTGTCATAGGGCGAGAGGCAGGGTACACCCTGGACAGGTCGCCAGTCTGTCGCAGGGCCAACACACAGGGACAGACAACCATTCGCACTCACATTCATTCGAACATTCACACCTAGTGACAATTTGGATTATCCAATTAACTTATCCCCACAAGCTGCATGTCTTTGGACGGTGGGAGGAAGCCGGAGTACCCGGAGGGAACCCACGCAAACACGGGGAGAACATGCAAACTCCACACAGAAAGACCCCGGCCTGATGGTGGAATTGAACTCAGGACCTTCTTGCTGTGCGGCAACAGTGCTAACCACCGTGCCACCGTGCTGCCGGTAAACTTTCAATTGAGATTAAAAAAAAAAATCTTTTTTCAAGTGTGACCTGGCAGCAGAGATGCAACTTTTGTTGCATCATTTTTTTAAACAGGTCTAAAGATTAGTTGGTGAACTCCTTGGCAATCTCCAGTTGGAAAAAAATGTTTTTTGGAGGTTGCTAGCTGTCACTAAGTGAAATCACAACGTGTGTGCTGCACCAAATCCCGCTTGGTTTGCACGGACAAGGCTGACTTGTCTGCAAACGCTCCCTAACCACTGAGTTGTAGGGAAACTTGAAAAAGTGTGCTGCAAACTGAAAAAAGAGACTATTTGCATTCAAAATAAAAGTTGTCCCTTTGGGAAGACAGCACATTTCAAAAGACAAAACTTTAATTTGAAGGTGAATGGTCTCTGTCTCTGCTTTGCATTGAATTCTTCACAGTTTCATTACTACTTAGCCTGTAGTTGACAAGCTGGTGGCTTCCATGCAAACTACAAACTGGGGGAACCTGCTAGCAGCTAAAGCAATCATAAGGTTTTCATTGCAAAAGTATATAACTCTTTGTGGTCCATTCCACCTAGTAACAGTCATACCTCTCATAAATATTTGCCAACTGGTTAGGGATGCACTTTTGTTTCAGGTTGTTACCAGGTGTTTGCTGACTGGTCTCTACTCCTGTGTGACTGGGATTTCAGCAAATTCACTTGTATTTTTATTTTTATTCCTATTTATTCTATTTATCCCCTTCGTATATTTTATTTATATTGTCTCTGTATTTATATATATGTGTGTGTGTATAACTCTGTAACTTCTGTCGGTGCTGTGCTTTTTTGGAAATCGAATTTCCCAGAGGAACCCACCCGAGGGATTAATAAAGTTCTACCTTATCTTATCTCTTATCTTAAATGATTTCACAGCAACCTCCAGAAACCAATAACAACCAGTTGGGGAATACTCATTTTTCCCCAGCGACCAGTGATTGCCAAATGGCGCTATCCGGTCTTCCTTACTAATTGACATAGTGGAAAACATATAGTAATAATAAATGTATATGCAAAACATCACAATCATAGTATGGGAGAAAATCCAATATTAATAACTGGAAATATGATAGAGCAGTTAAGTTCCGTGGTAATTTCATTTTAAAGATTTTTTTTATCATGAAAACTGAAAGTGACACAGTTTCGGGTGCTTGGACAAAGAAGATATGTCTAAACAAATAATCCTACTACATAATAAATAGTTCTATCAGATTAGTGATGATTATTTTATTTCTTTTCATTTATTCTTTGTTTAGCAATTTAATAAAGCCCAAATATGCAATAATAATGAAAATAATAGTAATGTGTATGGAAACAACTAGTGTTTTTAATATTTCTGGATTTATGTATCTAGGCTCCATTGTCATATAGGTATTTGTCACATGAAAGACCAAACAAAACTACAGAATCTCTATAAGCTTTGCAAACAGGGAAAGAGACAGAATGTGAAAAAAAATCCATGAATTCACATGGTAGGATTTGTAAAGAATTTATTCGTAAATTAGGGTGGAAAATAAGTATTTGGTCACCTCAAACAAGGAAAATCTCTGGCTCTCACAGACCTGTAACGTCCTCTGTAAGAAGCTTTTCTGTCCCCCACTCGTTACCTGTATGAATGGCACCTGTTTGAACTCATCATCTGTATAAAAGACACTTGTCCACAGCCTCAAACAGTCAGACTCCAAACTCCGCCATGGCCAAGACCAAAGAGCTTTCGAAGGACACCAGGAAAAGTATTGTAGACCTGCACCAGACTGGGAAGAGTGAATCTACAATAGGCAAGCAGCTTGGTGTGAAAAAATCAACTGTGGGAGCAATCATCGGAAATTGGAAGACATACAAGACCACTGATAATCTCCCTCGATCTGGGGCTCCACGCAAGATCTCATCCCGTGGGGTCAAAATGATCATGAGAACGGTGAGCAAAGATCCCAGAACCACACGGGGGGACCTGGTGAATGACCTGCAGAGAGCTGGGACCAAAGTAACAAAGGTCACCATCAGTAACACACTACAACGGCAGGGAATCAAATCCCGCAGTGCCAGACGTGTTCCGCTGCTGAAGCCAGTGCATGTCCAGGCCCGTCTGAAGTTTGCCAGAGAGCACATGGATGATACAGCAGAGGATTGGGAGAATGTCATGTGGTCAGATGAAACCAAAGTAGAACTTTTTGGTATAAACTCAACTCGTCGTGTTTGGAGGAAGAAGAATACTGAGTTGCATCCCAAGAACACCATACCTACTGTGAAGCATGGGGGTGGAAACATCATGCTATGGGGCTGTTTTTCTGCCAATGGGACAGGACGACTGATCCGTGTTAAGGACAGAATGAATGGGGCCATGTATCATGAGATTTTGAGCCAAAACCTCCTTCCATCAGTGAGAACTTTGAAGATGAAACAAGGCTGGGTCTTCCAACATGACAATGATCCAAAACACACCGCCCGGGCAACAAAGGAGTGGCTCCGTAAGAAGCATTTGAAAGTCCTGGAGTGGCCTAGCCAGTCTCCAGACCTCAACCCCATAGAAAATCTGTGGCGGGAGTTGAAAGTCCGTGTTGCTCGGCGACAGCCCCAAAACATCACTGCTCTCGAGAAGATCTGCATGGAGGAATGGGCCAAAATACCAGCTACTGTGTGGAAACCTGGTAAAGACCTACAGTAAACGTTTGACCTCTGTTATTGCCAACAAAGGTTATGTTACAAAGTATTGAGTTGTATTTTTGTTATTGACCAAATACTTATTTTCCACCCTGATTTACGAATAAATTCTTTACAAATCCTACCATGTGGATTCACACTTAAACCCCCGCGGAGCCATCATTTTGAGTTTCTACCTTTAAAAGCCGGAGAGCAGTCAAATGCTGGAAGTGGAAGCTAAATTGGCTAGTCATTCATATGTATATTAGGTTGTTACCTAGGAATTCTGGAGGGAGGGGAGTGGGGGAAATAAATCTCCAAAAGTCACCAACTTGGAGTGTTTCAGTTTGCCATCTTAGGGAGAAATCAACACACATGGGTGTATGTCCTTTGTTGCTGAGATTTATTGATAAAAACAGTACAAAAAACCAACCATTTGTACACATATTTACAAATAATAATAAAAAGCGAGTGAGTACATTACAACATTTTCAGCAATCACTCACAATCCTGGCACTGCCATGGTATCTGTAGTCTGCATTTACCACATGTGTATCTGTAGCAGTGAACACATCGCACAGTGGCATGATTTTTCTTGCATCATGTGGAGGTCCATGAACCAATGAACATGCTCCGTTTGCTGTGCCTGTTGAATAGTCCATTCTTGAATGCTATGAAGCATGTCAAGAGTGATGAAACACAGGAAGCTCTGAAGGCGACTCGAGATACTTCTCCTGGCCTTAGCCGTTGGCTCTCCATCTGCAGCGTACGCTTCTATTGGGGTGAAAGGGAGACAGATCCCCACATGTTCTTCACGCCACACTGTGCCATCTTTCGCTGTCTCAGTCCCCAAACAAGCTCTCTTTTTCGACTCTTGATCACTCTTGACATGCTTCATAGCATTCAAGAATGGACTATTCAACAGGCACAGCAAACGGAGCATGTTCATTGGTTCATGGACCTCCACATGATGCAAGAAAAATCAGGCCACTGTGCGATGTGTTCACTGCTACAGATACACATGTGGTAAATGCAGACTACAGATACCATGGCAGTGCCAGGATTGTGAGTGATTGCTGAAAATGTTGTAATGTACTCACTCGCTTTTTATTATTATTTATTTTATTATTTTATTATTATTTGTAAATATGTGTACAAATGGTTGGTTTTTTTGTACTGTTTTCATCAATAAATCTCAGCAACAAAGGACCTACACCCATGTGTGTTGATTTCTCCCTAAGATGGCAAACTGAAACACTCCAAGTTGGTGACTTTTGGAGATTTATTTCCCCCACTCCCCTCCCTCCAGAATTCCTAGGTAACAACCTAATATACATATGAATGACTAGCCAATTTAGCTTCCACTTCCAGCATTTGACTGCTCTCCGGCTTTTAAAGGTAGAATGGTAGAAGCCTGGAAATCCAAGTGTTCATGGATTTTTTTTTTCACATTCTGTCTCTCACAGTTGAAGTGTACCTCTGGTGCAAATTACTGACCTCTGTCATCATTTTAGGTGGGGGAACTTGCACAATCGGTGGCTGACTAAATATTTTTTTGCCCCATTGTATGTACAGTGTATCTTTATGTCTGTTTCCACATTGGGTGAGTGTTGAGTAATTGCATATGAGAGCATGAGGGTGGGAATGGATGTCTTTGTCTATATGTCAGATCGGGTATCAGGCGCCACCTCTCTAGGGACATCTCAGGCCCTCCAAGGTATGGAGGCCTATCTCCCCCCACCACTTCCCCTGCCAGTGGCAGACGCCCTCAGACATCGGTGCATTGGTGGTTCTTTGTGTCGTCCAGGTACACACCAGCTCACTCCTTGGTGGCTGCTTGTCGGGGCCTGGAGCCTGGGGCTCGCTCGGGCCACTTTGGGGGTGGGGTACCCTTGGCCTCTCGGCCTGGGGCTCGGTCACTCTGGCACAGTTGGCTGCCGGCGGAGCTCGCGGGCACGTCACTGCAACCCCCCTGGCTTCTGCTCCGCGGCTGCTGAGTGACCCCTCATCTGGGACTCTCCTCAGCTCTTTCTGGGATAGTGGTGCGGCTGCCCCTCTGTTGGTCTTCCTTGGTCTCTTGTGTTCTGGGGGCCTCTGGATGTCTGGAGTTTTGATCTCCTCCATACCTCCTTCATGCCCTGGAGGACGGGGCTGTGGCTCCCCACACCCTCTAGCAGATCATTACATGAAGGAACCTTTTAAAAAAAGCGCGTTCATGCTCACAGGTGTACACACGGGTGCTCACACACACAAACTACACCCTTTTTGGCTCCTACCTCAAAGCACACTGTGTGCTGTCGATCTTACGTGCTGCACAATAATGTTTAGCATTTACTGTGATATTCCCATAGATCCTCGTGATGTTGTTTATTATGTTGCTCTTTTTTTTTCTTCTGCTTGTTTTCTCTTTTTTCTTTCTCAACAGGTGATTCAGGTGATTGTATTTTTTGTCTGCTTATTTTGTTTGTTTTTTGTTTTTTGCCCTTTATCCCCATCCCTCTTCCCCGCTGTTTTTCTTTCCCTCTTTCTTTCTTGCCTTTCTTTTCCCCAGTCAAGTCTGTCCCGTATTTAGCAAGTGAAAAATAAAATAAACAATAAAAGGTGAATCAAATAGACCAATACGGCAAGGCTGGGATGGTCCATTTGGTAAAGTAAATCCGTTGGGCATCTTTCTTCGCCTTTAGACAATAATTCTGATGGCAAAAGAACCAAACGGCAAAAAAAAAAAAAAAAAAGGAATTCATCAATTGAGCTGTCTGTGCTGGACAGCAAAGCCTTCAGCTCAACATGCCAGACAAATAGCTAATAGTGCCTGAGTTTAACTCATTCTTTCCTTTCAATAGGAAAGGCATAATCCCTGCAGCACCTTGTAATGTAACAAAATTTAATAATAACCCAGAAATATGTAACCAAGTGGGTATAAGAAAGCAGCATTGTTAGGAAGTCATGAAACGTTGACAAAATTCTCAAGGCTCCCTTGCAACTGGACAAAAAGAAACGAAATATGAATAAAATTTCACTTATTCAGTAGTTTTATGTGCTCCAATTCTCTTCTGTGAAATCTACATTGATGTTAGAAAAGTAAAGTAAAACACTATTAGACTGAAATGTTAACAAACTCCTGTTAAATGTTCTGTTCAGGTAACTGAAGATTAGATATATGGAAAAGTCTCAGTTTGGACTTCCTTGTTTAAGACCAATAAGGTGAAATGCTCACTTCATATATTTAGAAATTCCGCCCACAACATCACACAAAACATTTCTCTTCTTGTTCCATATTTGTCTGTCTCTATTTTTTGTCTAGTATAATGCATGCATATTATCATGAATACTTGTACACTTTTACTCAGTCTTATCACTGGCATGTTTCATAATTCTTTTGAGGTTCTTTTCCAACTGTTTACACTCTACTAGAATTTTTAATTAAAATGATTTCTGCAGTTATGACATGAGTGTTACAAGAATTTGAGTGTGTCAACCTGCCTAGTTTTTAATGTGGAGAATTGAGATATTAAGAAACCTATGTGTGCATATGTGAGTACATGCTCCACTGTCTTCTCACAGTTCAAAGATATCCAGGTAAAGGCATCTGTTAATTTTCTTTATCCATAAATGTTCTTCATCTTCTAACCTGAGGCTTTCTCGGGAATGCTCCAAGACCATAAATCTAGAGAGGCAAAGCCTCCTTAGAAAAAACATGGATGGATGGATGGAAAATATTGCTGTTTCTTTCTCTTAGTCCTTTTTATCTCTTGCAACAACCTGCAACATTTTCAAGATCCTCACCTCTGCAATGCCCAGACTATCATTTGTCTGCTTAATGAACACTGAGGTGCCATGTTGAGTCATAGTGATGACATATTAGGGTTTTGTCCAATTTAAGGCCTAGTGCAAGAACGTGGTCCATATTTTTATCTTCATTTTAACCGTAGCAGGATTTCCAGTTCTTTTCAGCTTAGACACCTCAAAATGACATAACAGGTAACTGCATTTGATGTAAAACATAATTAACCTATTCACGAAGTAATTCCTAAATCAAATTTCAATACCATCATTATGAAATTGTTAAGCCTAAATATAACTCTCTTTAGTTTCTTAGTTAACCCATTTGCTGCAATTAGAAATTGGTGCCCAGTAATATTTATGACAGAACATGAAGTGTATTTATTTTACTTCTGTCATAAATATAAAAATATTATCTGCTTTTAAAAAAAAGCACTTTATGTTAAGATTTTTAAAGACTTTTTCAAAAGCTAAATTTTTTTAAATGGAAATCTTATTTGAATTGAAACAAAAAAATATTTTAATAGTATTTTTTTTAGTAGAGTACTCTCTTGTTAATTGGATGATTCATAATAAACATTGAAACACTATAGATAGATAGATAGAAAGAAAAGGGATTCATAAGAAATCTTTAAACAATATATTTTCATAATTATTATTAAAATGATCATTTTCATAACTGTATGTGACAATATTCATGCAAAGTTTGAATCAGATTGGCCTACCAAATAAGGACATATATACAGACATATATAAATATATGTAAATCAAATTTTCAAATTCAAATTCAAATTCAAATTTTATTTGTCACACACACACAACCATACACAGTATGACATGGGGGTGAAATGCTTGTAGCTGTACAATGCCCGACCATTAAATGACAGAAGAAAAGTTTTACAATATTTACAATTTACTACAAAAATTTACAAATTAACTTAGGAATTTACAGTAAAGAATGTGCAAATAGCAGAAGAGATTATAAAGATAAGGATTATAAATTATAGGAATTATAGGATTATAGGAAATGTGTGGTGGTGCGTGTGGTGACGTGTGTGAGAGTCCAGTCTTATAGTGACGTGTTTGGGAGAGTCCAGTCCTACACCTGGTTCAGGGCCCGAATAGCCTGGGGGAAGAAGCTCCTCCTCATTCTCTCTGTTTTGGCCTTAAGGGAGCGGAAGCGCTTCCCAGACCTCAACAGTGAGAAGAGTCCATTGTTGGGATGGGAGAGGTCCATCATAATCTTCCTAGCTTTGGACTTGCACCGCTTGGTGTAGATGGACAGCAGGTCAGGGAGCTCTGATTGAATGATGCGTTCTGCCGAGCGCACCACCCTTTGCAGATCTCGTCTGTCCTGCTTGGTGCTGTTCCCAAACCAGGTGCAGATGTTTGACGTCAGGACGCTCTCGATGGTGCAGGAGTAGAAGTTCTTGAGCACCTTCAGTGGCAGATGGAAGTCTCTAAGTCTTCTGAGGAAGAAGAGACGCTGACGGGCTTTCTTAACCAGGGTGTTGATGTGACAGGACCATGACAGGTCCTGAGTGATGTGGACACCCAGGTATCGGAAACTGTCCACTCTCTCCACTGGCATGCCACTGATGATGAGGGGTTTGTAATTCCTCGCCTGCTTTGTAGTGAAGTCCACGATCAGCTCCTTAGTCTTGCTGATGTTTAGGAGGAGGTTATTCTCCTGGCACCAGGTCTCCAGGTTCCTAATCTCCTCCAGGTAGGCCGTCTCGATGTTGTCGGAGATCAGGCCCACAACAGCAGTGTCGTCAGCAAACTTGACAATGGAGGTGGTGTCGGATGTGGCTACACAGTCATAAGTGTACAGTGAGTACAGCAGGGGGCTTAAAACACAGCCCTGAGGCACTCCAGTGCTGAGTGAGATGGAGGGGGAGACTTGTTTTCCTACCCTCACTGATTGGGGTCTGTCTGTGAGGAAGTTGAGGATCCACTGACACAGTGATGAGCTGAGTCCTAGATCCGTCAACTTGGTGAAAAGCTTAGAGGGAATTATTGTGTTGAATGCTGAACTGTAGTCCACGAACAGCATCCTAACATAATTCCCTCTGCCAGTGTCCAGGTGACTCAGGGATGTGTGGAGCAGGTGAGATATGGCATCGTCTGTGGAACGATTAGTCCGGTAAGCAAACTGAAGTGAGTCGATGGTGGGAGGAAGTGAAGAAGTGATGTGCAATGCTGCAATCATCATAGTAAAGATGATATTACTCCGTTCTTTAAGCCTCACACATGTTGCATGCCAAATACTGGTTATTGGTGTGCAACTCGGAATCTTAAGAGAGAATTTGTATTATTTATTAAATTAGAAACCATTTTTTTGCGTTTTCTTTATATGTAAAATCCTTTGAATGTTTTACCTACTTTACCAGTAAGTAAGAAGTAAATATTTGAGATAAAATTTAAGATGGAAAAAATGAAAACACCCCTGAATAATGCTTTTTTTTTGGTCTGGCCTTGTGTGGTTCTCACTATATCTTTGATCTCACCATTAATGGTGGCTTTGAGACTTTGAGACAAAAGAAAGTAAAAATATACAAGTTCAATTAAGGACAGTTTAAAGGCACAAGACACATTTGAAAATACTGTATTCTTGACTGAAAAATAAATGAGGAGTGATAGGGTAACATTGATGTCTATGTCAGTGTCAAGTTCATAGTCAAATAAACTGTATGCATAAATATATCAGTTCTCCCATTATTATAAGGTATAAAAAATTTGAAATGAAGACAACAAACAGACAATAAATGGATCATAAATGATGTATACAGCTTGACAGATCTGCAAACGTACAAAATACATTAAATCTCTCACAACCCAGACAGAAAAGTTAGTAAGGCTACAAAGCAGATATGCCAGCACGGTTTGGAAAGTTCTCCCTCCAGTGAGCTTCGGCTCCTTTTGCACCAAAGTGCTGACTAGCCTCTAAAACATGGATAAGTTGAGCTTTTAGATGAGGATTCATGGCAATGCGATTTGAAATGGTATTAAACAGCAACCATGTCATTTTGAGCAGAGATGTACTCCTTTAGCGGAACAACACAGTTTCAGTAGTCTTCAGTAGTCTATATACAGTAAATATTACTTTAGCTATATTTACATAAGGTGATTTAAAACATGACTTATCTACAAACCTCTGGTGTTAATATATATAAAGAGGTTATGCTATGGTGGTGGATATGCTGGATGGTGGGTGGCTAGAAATTTAAGAAGTGAGTGACACAATCTTATCACAGTAGTGCCTGCAACTACAGCTTTTAAATCTTTATTACACAACAGCAGTGCAGTCTGTTAATATGTGCACAACATGCATTTGTACTGCGAGTGCAAACTCAAATAAAAGTTTGCACAGAAATATTGGAATATTATGATTATCTATGAATGCACAGCTGCATATACCTCTGAGAGCACTGTTTGACTGTACTTGCCTAATTCACTGAATATCGTCAAGAAATAATAGGCTTCAGTGGGTTATATGGTGTGATTTAATGTTTGGTTGATTTTATATTTACACAGTGTTTAATTTACTATACTTACATTATCTGTCTTGGAGAATTTAAGATATGAATATGTCACATCTGCTTCTAATGGTGCACAGCTGCATGCCTGCATATCAGGGGCCATGCTGGGATTTATACTGATAATACATATCTCTGCAAGATTAAACTACTGTATGAGCATGTGGCTGCGTATTGTGTATGTATGCGTGCACACTAGAGTTACTACAATTCTGGGCCTGTGTCGTCTCCTTTTTGTTTCTGCAGTATAATGGGCTTTGAAAGATAATACCCAAGAGACATAACAATACTTCTGAGCTAGAGGATTGTGAAGCCGTCCCAGTTCGCAGGATGGCTTTGGCTCAAAGCTAAGCTATGATTGGGAAACCAGGGAAACCTGGATTTTCTGGCAAATCATATTAATCGCCACCATGGTCCTTTTTACTTCATGATCTCCTCTCTCTTCAATCACTTTGTCCAGTTTCTAAGCTACTTTCTTTGTTCCGTCTAATTTATTGCAACAGTTCGAATGTAAAAATAGGCTCATCCTCTACAATATTTCTCTTTTGTTTCAACAGAAATCGCTGGCCTTGGCAGATTCAGTTGTGTAGTGGCGGTAACCAGTAACACAACAAGAGTTCTGACAACGTAAACATAATTACAGAATTCCAGCAAGGTTAACAAAAGCATCTCATTTCAGTGACATGTATTTCAACCTTCAAAGATCTTTTTACAAACAAAAAAAAAAACATCTAACCTCTAAACATCAAATTTTATGTTGCTATAATTTTACTTAAGTAATAAAATGGTAAATAAAAGTAACAAAATACCATTTGAATAAATGAAAAAAAGAGCTGAAAAATAGCTCAAATATTGTTTATTTCTCTTATGAGACATCACAACATCTGAACAGGTGTGTTAGTAAAAACTGGGGCCCAACGATTGAAGCTTTGGAAAATGTTAAACATCTAACATTTAGTGTTTGAACTGTTCAAGAATATTTTAAAATTTATGTAAATGTATTTATTCAAGTATTTATGCTTGGCATACACTGAATGTATACCAATCAATTAAATTTTATTTGACCAGATTCCATTATATTTAACAGCTTTACATTCAATTATTTAAAAAATTACATGGAAAATTTACATGTGATCAAATTAATTGCTCAGCATTTTGGGACTAAATATTTTTTTTTATGAAAAGCATATTCTGCAGAAGACAGAGCTTTGGTGGCTAGGGCTCCTTAGACCATCGGGCATATCACCTGTTGAAGGCTTTGAGGCTGAAGTGGAGTTATATTCCCTCAATGTGTGCATGGTTTTTACGCTCTTCTTTTCATGAGGCCAAAGCTCCTTTCCTTCTCCGGTGCACTGTCAAAGGATATACAAAAAGCCCCCATGTGGTCTTCGGAATAGGAATCAGAATCGTGTTTATTGGCAGGTTTGTACAGAGGAATTTGTCTTGGTGTCATGGTATGCATGGAGAAGACAGTGTTAAAAATGGCTAACTAGAAAGTTAACAACCAATTACATGATGGCACACTCCACAGCTGTAATAATATATACCATGTGAATTCATGGATTTTTTTTTCACATTCTGTCTCTCACAGTTGAAGTGTACCTCTGGTGCAAATTACTGACCTCTGTCATCATTTTAAGTGGGGGAACTTGCACAATCGGTGGCTGACTAAATACTTTTTTGCCCCACTGTAAATGAATAAACCTTTACATGTTCATCTGTAGATAATTCTTTGCCCTGTTCTTTTTCTCAATTTAAATGCTCCGTTAGACAACGTTGAAAGAAAACAAAACATTTACTCTCATTTCATTGTGATGCAGATGACTTTACCTGCCACTGATGAGTCCTCTGAATGTTTTACTCTACTTTACATGAGTATTTTTTTTTTGACAATTTTTAAACAAACATCTTTACTTTCTACTCCTTAAATGATCAAAACAACTTTTGGTTTGGTTTAACGGATTTGCTGGGCGTCACTATTTCAAGTCACTGCTCAAACCGAATTGAGCCTAAACAGTAACACATGAAAGACAACCCTGTTTTTGTATTAATCACCGGGGAATGTTACATAAATAGAGATGACATGTGGCAAAGTCAAAGTAAATTTGACTTTGACTACCCGGTTAGCTTGAACTGCTTAAATCACTCTCAGTCATATGTGATCAGTTTTTCACATTGTTGCCAACTTCTGAACAAAAAAAGCTACACTTAGTAACTATTCATAGCCTAACCTTTTTTTTAAGGTTCCCCAAAAGCACTTCACTCAGAAAGGAACATCTCTGTTTCCCTCTGTACTATTCAACTAGCTGCAGCACTCAGACGATTCTGATAAATAAGAGACATTCTGTTTCTGTCTGAGTGATTATTTTACTTATAACTGAAATTGTGTATATGAATGGAGTTCATAAGAATATATGCCAGAAGAACTCACAGATGACAGATAAATGTTTTCTGTTGAATAATCACTCTTAAAGACCACCAAATCTCTGAATCCCCCCCCAAATATTGTAGTTTTATTTTAGTTTTTATTTACAACAACATTGGGGACAGACTGCCTCAAACTCAAAGGGTTAACCTCTATATTATCATAGATTTTAAATCTTTAGCACTCGGATATCTTTTTTCCCTAGCTGGCAGTCAGCAGGGGGAGGTCATCCACAAAGCCAATACGTCACTGTGGGTGCGGTAGGTTTCTGTCAGCGATGCACTTCCAGGCCTTGCGATCTGTGGCCTTGACCTTTGCTTGCTTGAGGGTTAGATATTGTTGTTTAAGATTGTCCTCAGTTTGCTTGATCCAAGTCTCCTGGGGCGTGTCACGCTTTCTCCAGTGGGAGTGGCACTGCTACAGGTGCTGGTTGCTTATGCGGCAGACATGGTCAAACCATTGCAGTCGTTGCTTCTGGAACAGCTCTTCCATTGAGCGCTGCTGGTGACATTGACTACGTATCACACTGTTGCCGAGATGGTCATGGTCCGAATCTGACACAAACAGCACATTTGGAAGAACTCAACGTTGTTGAGGTCGTGCTTGAGGATGACCCAGGTCTCGGCTCCATAGAGAAGAATGGGCAATACCAGTGTGCGGTACAGATGAGGGTGATGTTTGTCTTCTTCCAGATACAGTGGGGCAAAAAAGTATTTAGTCAGCCACCGATTGTGCAAGTTCCCCCACTTAAAATGATGACAGAGGTCAGTAATTTGCACCAGAGGTACACTTCAACTGTGAGAGACAGAATGTGAAAAAAAAATCCATGAATCCACATGGTAGGATTTGTAAAGAATTTATTCGTAAATCAGGGTGGAAAATAAGTATTTGGTCAATAACAAAAATACAACTCAATACTTTGTAACATAACCTTTGTTGGCAATAACAGAGGTCAAACGTTTACTATAGGTCTTTACCAGGTTTGCACACACAGTAGCTGGTATTTTGGCCCAGTCCTCCATGCAGGTCTTCTCGAGAGCAGTGATGTTTTGGGGCTGTCGCCGAGCAACACGGACTTTCAAGTCCCGCCACAGATTTTCTATGGGGTTGAGGTCTGGAGACTGGCTAGGCCACTCCAGGACTTTCAAATGCTTCTTACGGAGCCACTCCTTTGTTGCCCGGGCGGTGTGTTTTGGATCATTGTCATGTTGGAAGACCCAGCCTCGTTTCATCTTCAAAGTTCTCACTGATGGAAGGAGGTTTTGGCTCAAAATCTCACGATACATGGCCCCATTCATTCTGTCCTTAACACGGATCAGTCGTCCTGTCCCCTTGGCAGAAAAACAGCCCCATAGCATGATGTTTCCACCCCCATGCTTCACAGTAGGTATGGTGTTCTTGGGATGCAACTCAGTATTCTTCGTCCTCCAAACACGACGAGTTGAGTTTATACCACAAAGTTCTACTTTGGTTTCATCTGACCACATGACATTCTCCCAATCCTCTGCTGTATCATCCATGTGCTCTCTGGCAAACTTCAGACGGGCCTGGACATGCACTGGCTTCAGCAGCGGAACACGTCTGGCACTGCGGGATTTGATTCCCTGCCGTTGTAGTGTGTTACTGATGGTGACCTTTGTTACTTTGGTCCCAGCTCTCTGCAGGTCATTCACCAGGTCCCCCCGTGTGGTTCTGGGATCTTTGCTCACCGTTCTCATGATCATTTTGACCCCACGGGATGAGCCCCAGATCGTGGGAGATTATCAGTGGTCTTGTATGTCTTCCATTTTCTGATGATTGCTCCCACAGTTGATTTCTTCACACCAAGCTGCTTGCCTATTGTAGATTCACTCTTCCCAGTCTGGTGCAGGTCTACAATACTTTTCCTGGTGTCCTTCGAAAGCTCTTTGGTCTTGGCCATGGCGAAGTTTGGAGTCTGACTGTTTGAGGCTGTGGACAGGTGTCTTTTATACAGATGATGAGTTCAAACAGGTGCCATTCATACAGGTAACGAGTGGGGGACAGAAAAGCTTCTTACAGAAGACGTTACAGGTCTGTGAGAGCCAGAGATTTTCCATGTTTGAGGTGACCAAATACTTATTTTCCACCCTAATTTACGAATAAATTCTTTACAAATCCTACCATGTGAATTCATGGATTTTTTTTCACATTCTGTCTCTCACAGTTGAAGTGTACCTCTGGTGCAAATTACTGACCTCTGTCATCATTTTAAGTGGGGGAACTTGCACAATCGGTGGCTGACTAAATACTTTTTTGCCCCACTGTAAGCGTCAGCGTTGGAGGGAGGTGAATGCCTCCGCTGCTACACTGTAAAATGAAATTTTTTGTGTTAATGTCAGCTTCAGTGCTGCCTATTCTAAAGTCGCAAGAAACTGAATGCTCACCTGAATTCAGTAGCAGTATATTTTGAGAAATATACCAGCACAAGGTAATAATGCTATAAAGATCAGAAAGCACAGGCACAGAAAGAAAGTGGTTTGGCAATTTTGACATTCAGGTAATTAAGTATTTGATTTACTGCAGATTTAAGAGACTTGTAAATTTTAAAGAGTGAGTTTGTTCACTGAGCCAATTAGGAAGATAAAGAAAAAGTAGGGTGAGGTTATCATCTATCCCTTTATCTGTTTAAATAGTTTGCTTTGCCTTCTGTTCCATGATGGCACCGGTTCTGACATAAACGGTAGTAACCAGACCGAAAAGCAGCGCACATTTCAGTGCTTTATTTCGGTGCTTTTTTTTCCTGAGCTGTGATACACTTTAGATTCTAGCCAATCATTTTACGTTTCCGAGGATAGTAGGCGGGGCCAGGTACGTACGTTCTGTTAGAGCAGAGCTACAGATTAAAAATGTCCAAGGCGAAGCGGTCAAAAGTCTGGCTGTACTTCACAGCAAAATATGCAAACTCAGCAGCCTGCAACAAGTGCTTTAAGCTGATACTGTGATACTGTCAAAGGAGGTAACACCTCAAATCCGATGAAACACCTGGCGACGCATAGCGTTTTTTTTAAAAGCCGAGAAATGCACCGTATTTGATAGCTTGCTGCGAGACCTCACACCGAGCACATCTACTGCGGGTGGGTTGCCTGTTATGCAACATTCCCCAAAAACACGAAGAGGAGAGTCCTGGCCCCTAGCCCTGCCAGTGTAGCAGAAATGATGACGGATGATGATGGTGGCAGCAGCCGTTCTTCTCTGCGTGAGTAGCTAATTTACATTGAGTAGGCTAACCACGTTATTACATTAATGCATGTAAGGTGAACTAGCAAACATCATCATAGCTACATGCCGCTGTCCTCTTGTTTGATGGCAGATACTCCCTTCACCCTGGCTAAAAAGGCTAAAATGACCAAAGAAAAAGTGGAAAACCGTTAAACATGAGAGGTTTAGGACAAAGTTTGTGTTTTTTCCATTGTTTAAGCACTGCTTCCAGCCAAGAGTGATACCATATATGCCCCATAGCTGCAGAAAAGGCTAACATTGTTATATTTTTACAAAAAACAGCTGAACATGAGAGGTTTTTGGACCAATTTTGTGTTCTCCATTCTTTAAGCACCGGTTTGAGCACCGTTTGAGCACCGGCACCGTTTCAAAAGTACCGATTTGGCACCGGTATCAGATAAAACCTAAACGATACCCATCCCTAGTGTTGATGTGCTCCTACTTGTTTCGTGTCTCCAAAAGTTAGCTAATTTATGGCCATGTAGACTTTGTTTTTGATGTTGTTGCTAGGATTATTATGGTTTGTAAGTTTAGTTTTCTATGTTAACTTATGTTGGTGGCTTCTTTTCAGTGCTGTGCATCGTACCAGCTTCACAATGGCATTATATGCATAACAGCAGCTTTTTATAATAGCATTTTATAATAAAATATGTTAACTATGTTATTGCTAGATTGTAAAATATAACAATATAAAACAACATAATAAAAATATAACACAACTAAAATTACCATAACAATTGTCTGACCCATGTACTGTAAATAAATAACATGAGGAATAGGGAGCCAAAAAAATCTTAATTCAGTCAGTAGCATTGTTTCACATGGGACAGGGGGGTCTGGGAGTTTCTGCTTATATTGCTGCCCCCACAACCAAGACCTGGGTAAGTGGAAGAAAATGGATGAGTGGCTAGTGGCTCCATGTTGTATTTCCTAACTCGTTTACCTTACATACAAAAGATCCCCTGTTTGATTCCTAAAGGAAATACAAGCTCAGCCTCAGAGCGTCACAAGCTGGTATATTCTCAATGCTGGTCCCAAACCTGGATAAATGGGAGGGTCACATCAAGAAGGGCATCCCATCTAAAATCTGTGCAAATCAAACATGTGGACCCATCTGTTATGATGACCCCTTGGGAAATAGCGCAGCAGCTAAAAGTACCTTTTATATTTCATGGTGCTACATGGGGAGAGAAAGAAAGAGTTTGGAGAGAGCTGACTGATTTGGAATTTTGCAACACTAGATGTATTTGTGTGTTTTTATGAGCTAAATGGTGTTGTGATCATTAGGCCTGCTGGTGACAGCAGCAGATATTGCTGCTGATGGGGGAACTGAAGCAACTGTATGTTTTACATGGTCTTGCCTCAGATATACCACAAATACTTCCATTGTATGCCTGGAAATATGAGCCTCCTGCTCAAAGTGAGCACAGATGTACCAGTGAAGTCCCCTTTCTTCACCTGCTCAAAGTATAGTCACAGGCAAAAGAAAAACAAGTACATATTGGAGACAATTACAGTGCATTCACTTTTCAACTTATTGTTTCCAAGAAATATTAAATTAAGAAATAAACCAGAAAGTTGCCCCCCTTTATGTGCTAGATAATTGTTGCAAAAAACTTTTTGTTGGATCCATAACTCCAGCTCGAAATATCATCACAGTTTACCACTGTGATGCATATGAGGCAATGAAAAGCTGATCTAAATAGTAAATAAGAATCTCTTGGTGTATTTACATTAATTATCCTTTACTGCTTTATTTGAATTCTGCAGCGTTGGTTTCCCATTATACAATAATATCAGAGAGACACAGAATTTCAAATATTTAATGAATTGTCAATGAAGAAGATTACCTAAACATTTCATTTCTCATTGCTCATTTGCTATCTGAATCACGTTTCTTTTAATCATTTATGCCATTTTTTCATTGGCAAGCAAAGGTGAAGGCTTGTCATTTATAACAAAAAAATGTGATTCAGGCACTCCTGGTAATTGCTTTGGTATGGGAGACGTTGCACTCTAGAAGACATTGAAATAGATAGCATAATTCTTTTTTGTGAAGGATGTGATGTTTATTAGAGATCTATCAAGTGAGCCAGGGTATTGCGCTGTAACTCTACAGTACCTGGGTTTATTTATTGCCCTAGCTTGATGCCTCTAGAAGACTTGTAATAGAACTGATAAACAGGACAATTATGCTTGGAACTGCTTTAGCTTGTATTGATAAGGACGTTTGCCACTAAAAAATAAATTGTGTAGCCTTCATTTCACATGACAGGTTGTAGTTCACGCTGCTCCACTTTTTAAGTGAGTGAGTTTGTTCATGGAGCCAATTAGGAAGATACAGAAAAAGTAGGGTAAGGTTTGCATTTATCCCTTCACCTTTTGTTTAAATAGTTTGCTTTTTCCTTTCTGTATCAATTTTTTAACCTTCTGTCCCATTTTTCCTTCACACTCGTATAAAGAGTTTACACCAGTTGTCCTCCAGAGATTCAGTAGCTGCATTGTTACATCACAGTTTGTCCTTAGTTTTAGTCAAGCCTTCTGTTAGTCCAAGAAGTATCATTTTTCATTCATTTCACTTCGGAAGTCAGAATTAAAAAGCCTCGTCTTCTTTTTCCCAATCAGGAACAAATAAACAGCAAAGCCAGCAGCTGACGATTTGAATCTGTTTATAGATTTACAGAAATTTACAAGTTTATGTTCAATTTGGACACAAAGCATATTATATCTGTGAGTTGTTTATTAGGAAAACACATGAACGTGTGTTACAAATTTGTTCCTTCTTGTTTAGTGTCTCCAAAAGTACAGCTAACTCGCTGACTGATTTTTTTCATATTGTGCTAGCTTTATTGTGCTTTGTAGGTGTAGTTTTACATGTTAACTGGTGTTGGTGGCTTCTTTTCAGTGTTGTGCACTGTATCAGCTTCACAATGGCAATTACAATTGGAAAATATGAACAACAAAGGAACATTGTTGTTCAGACCTGACTTCCTGCAGCTGGACTTAAAAGAGCATTTTTGTTATGCCTTTTGGTCAAAAGTCAGTAGTTAGTGCATAGTCTGATTAAGTTACATAAGCAAGGTGATAAATAAATTCAAAGTTAAGAAATATTATGTGATTCATGCTAAAAACAGTTAAAATGTGTGGGTTCGAAGTTTGCTCACAGTGAGACGTCTTAGTCGCAAGCGGCCTTGGGAATGGGAGCGAGGGAGCGCTCTGATCATTAACCTATCTTTGACGTATTTTCTCCGTAGATGCTGTGAAAAGTGCTTCGGAAGTATTAAAACAGTGAATAAGTTCATGTACACGCTAAAAGTGCCCTACACGCTTGTACCTTGGGAAACGTTCGTCTTTGTGAGTATTAATGTGTTCAGAAACAACCTTCATATGTGTTTACATGGGGTGAATTGTGATAAGATAAGATAAGATAAGATAACCTTTATTAGTCCCACACGTGGGAAATTTGTTTTGTCACAGCAGGAAGTGGACAGTGCAAAAGTTATGACGCAAAAATTAGAATACAATAAGAATAAATACAGTACACAGCTGTACAGAATAGAATAAAATAAAATAATATACTATATACAGTAGAATAAAATAGAATAAAAATATACAATAAGATAAAAATAGAATACGAATGCTATATACAACTGAGTAAAAATACAACGATGCCAGAAAGGATTATTGCACTTAGTGTTATTGCACATGTGTGGATGTGTGTGTTTGTTCAGTTAAAGTCTTTGTTGTGGAGTCTGACAGCAGTGGGGAGGAAAGACCTGCGAAATCTCTCCGTCCCACACCGTGGGTGCCGCAGTCTCCCACTGAAGGAGCTGCTCAGTGCTGTCACAGTCTGCTGCATGGGGTGGGAGACGTTGATGTTAATGTAACGCACGTGTTAAGCTAGGCTAATCATTAAGTTTCTCATTAAGATGTGTGTTAGCTAGCAATTTATTTTCACTTTCTGTATGTTTCAGTTACAAATACGAAATAGCAAAGAGAAGCCTTGAGAGAGGAAAGGCTTAAAAAGATCTTCAGTAAAATCAAGAAAAGCAAGCCTTGTGTGGAGAGCTCGTCTATTTTGTTCGCTGGCTGTCTAGCTTCACATGGTCAGGTGTTGTGAGGGCAGCACAATTTTATTTAAAGTGCCCAAGCCCAAAGTACAAAAGTGAAGCAGCACTGTTTTCATTGTATTCCCCATACTCTTCCTTTGTACTAGTGTTGCATATTATTTGAGAAGCACAGTTCCAGCTAGCCTTTGCCCTCATACCTGCATCCTACATACTTATGTAGCATTATTTGTATTTGCACTTTGTGTGATGATTTCTATGTCTCTGTAACTAACTGAATGCGAATTCAGATTATTTCTGAAGGTTTCGGTGTCCAGTATGACCAATTTGTCAATCTAAAAAACTGAATAGTTACCTGTCATAGCCCTTTAAATACATTTGCCATTCCTAGAAAGCTGGAGTTAGAGTTCCTTGGGGTCGTCTTGTATTAGTAATGATGTAGACTTCAGGCATGCTCTGTGGCCTGTTTGTAAATATATTTGTCACTGTATACATGTGATGTATGATCCCTGTTGATACATTGTGCTTTTCTGTGCCTTGCATGCCCAAAAAGTTAACTGGGGCAAACAAGTCTCAAATACTGAAACAGCCTCCAACTGCTCAATGCTCACTACATCAGGTAGTTAAATTCATCACAACTGTCTGGAAATCAGATAACTATATTTCTGTTTCTTAGGTTTTGCAGCTATGGGAAAAAGGAACTTATCAGCAACAGTGTGGTAGAAAAAAACTGTCTCCTGGTTCGTTCTGGTCATGATTCAACATTTAAGAGTAGGAGGTGGCAGACAGTAAGAAAAGGAAGACTGATGGAAAAGGAGGAGTAAATGTCTCCTGGTATAGCAGGCTAGTTTAGTTGCAACAGATTTGCAGAAGATAGTTTCAAACCACTGTAATAACCCAGGCTGTTCATAATGGCATTCTTTGTGTTGATTATGAACATAATCTATATCGGAATTTAGAGTTAGCTGAAAGTACTGGTGTAAGACGTCAGTCTACTGTAAGTGGTGCATTTATTGACAGTTTGTCAGTATTCCTGGAATACATTGAGGAACCATGCAAGGCTACAACCACAGGCATCCTCATGATACATGCTATAGCACCATAAGCTACAGCGCTATTTTCATTTTATTGTAAAGTGAGAAGTAGTAACAAGACTAATGAGAGCTGCTTTACACTCAGCTGCATGCACACTAACATGCAAAACTAGCAAGTAAAGCAAGAACTATTTTAATTTCTTTTCAAATACATGTCTCATGGAAGAACTACTGTAGTTTTTACCAGGATTTCACCTCTGAGGGATGGGGAAAAGTGTATACAAGCGTGTACAAAAATACCCGAGGCATCAGTAGTGCTGTCTTTACAGCATGTGATCAGTCTTGCCTTTGTGCAGATCAAACTGCCCTTCAACATAAATCATACAACTCAAACAATCTTTTTTCAGTAACACCACAATACTTTGTAGAATAGGATCAACAAAAGATTATGTGAACAAGCTACAGGGACTTTGGAAGCTCAACAGGGGTACTTTGAGTTGTATGACCTGGATAACACAGGAAGTCCTGGAATCATTCATACAACTGCTTTTTTCATTACTTCAATCACATCATACGAATTCCACATCAAAAAACTTAAAAACCTACTTTGGAAATTAGCACACCAACTGTTGGGTTTTCTGTTGGTTATTCTTTGAAGCCCAGTACCCAGATGTTTTCCATGAGAGAGAAAAAACACTGATACTGCCTACCCTTCCTTCAATGAAACCATATGTCCAGTGTCTTTAAAGTTAATAAGTATTTTCCTTTTTTTTTTTCTTAAGAAATTCAAACATGTAAGAAAAAAAAGTGTAACAGACTTCTCCCATTAACAATCTCTCTTGCACATTTCCTGTTTCTTGTGTGCTGGCAGTGGGAACCTTTATGAATCATTGGTTGTTAATGGGACATTGACTATTCCAGTCACAGCAGGAGTGAAGGAAGGGGGCAGCTGGGAGTCCCAGGAGTACTCAGACCCATGGCAGATCCATTATTCATGGTTCACCATGGGCTTGTAGCGAACACTGACACCCGACCTGCCTAAATCAAACAGGGCCAGTGAGTTTAATGCCTCTTGGGAAATGTGAGGCCCAGGTAAAGGTGGGGTGATGGGGAGTAGGAGGGGGCGATTGTTACGATCAGATCAGAAAGGATAAGAGGGAGGGGTTAAGGGGAAATGAGGGAATAGCTCCTGTTCTCCACTGGCTCTTTCTTGAAAGATGTCGCCAGAGTAGCTTCAAAATCAGCCTCTCATGATTTCTTTCTCTCTTTCTTCCTTTTTTTTCTGGCCACTTTAACTTTGATATGATTTTTTTATTATTGTATTGTGCTCTATCAAAAAATACAAAAACACTACATTGTAGGAAAGAGATGCTGGGAATGTGTATAAGAGTGCAGTCATAGTATGGAATAACAAAGCCGAAGCTTCACCAGTCTTCAGAGTGAATGAGAAATCAGCAAGACCTCACTAGTGTCCTCTGTGTGTCATTGCTATGCAGGAGTGTTAGTAGTAAGGCTCCATTCAGCCTATGAGCCAGAAGGTGACACTGAATTGAAGCCAAGCGCTAAACACCCAACAAGGGACTGATTGCCTTGCCTACACCAGCATTTGAATGAGTTAAAAATCACAGTAAGCTTAAGAAAACCTTCACTGCTGCTATGATGATAACAGAACTGATTTTTCTTGCAAAGTTATTCTTTGAACATACTGTATATCTTATCAAACAAGCTTGTGCACAATAGTAAAACACAAACAAAAAAACAAAAACCTAAATCTGCATCATATTCATGTGTACCAAAAGGTTTTACTGGCTTCTTCAAAATGACAAACAAAAAACCTGTAAAATGTAAGAGTCTTCTTCTTTCAATTAATTCACATTCTGCGATGTTCCTGAGCTGCAAATAAATAAATAAACAAAAAATAAAGTAAGAAAAAAAGATACCTTACCAGCACTTGAGATAAATTTTCCCTTGATAACTTCTGCCCCAATGTAACAGGTCATTACTGCCTTGTTTGTGCTTGTCTGGTTTTTCTTGAGTAATTGTATAAAATCAATGGAAGCGCAAAGTCATGGCACAGCTACATTAATATTCTTTTATTTATTCTCTATGTAGATATGGGAGCTAATGAATCCAGAGACTGCTTTACAGTGTTTGTACATGACACATAACTCATTTCCTACAGACAAAGAGACCCTGAAGTCCTTTGTAATTACCCACAGAGACGTTGAGCTGTTTGGTTGCCGTTTATCTCCCTCACTCGACACATCCCATGGGCAAGTTCCTCTCTGTTCTCAATGAAAACCCCTCTGTAACGTGCTCACGCTTTCTTTGATCCTACAAACATTTTTAATTTCAGTTAAATTTTCAAAATTTACTTATTAGATAATCATCAATTTGTTTTTGCATGAACTGACATTGCAAGCAAGGACTTGGAAGTGTCTAAGCTCTTTGGCATGCATTTTTTGGAGCATTTTTTGGGAAGATAGCCAGAGGCAGTCAATACTTCATCAAATCTTCAGTGTCACTTTGAGCTTGTCACTGCATTAGCTGTGTGTCTTCTAATGAATATGCAGTGACGCACCTCTATCACGTTGGCGCTTTAACATTTTGAGAAAAATACCATTAATATGTGTTAAAATGTTCTGTGAAGGTATGAAGGCACAAGTGCAAAACTCAAGTTTGAGGACAACATATTGTAAGACTGAGCAGTGTATAAATTAAAAGTGAAAGGACTGTAGGTCTTTCTTAAACAGATGCAGGTAATGTTTGATTGGATATGTTTACAAAGCAGATGACAAATTGCTTTAATGAGTAAGAAATTATCTGACATGTAAGGGGTTGGGAATCATTTTAAAAGTCATTTTGCTTTGTTGACAGACCAAATGAGGCATCAGAATTTCAGTGATGGTGTCCAACTCCTCAAATCTCTGCTTTGGTCAAAGGTTGTTAGTCCTAAAAAACATAGAAAAATATGCTGTCTTTTTTTCCCCCTCCTCTCTTCTCCTCTCCTCTCCTCTGCTCTCTATGCTTTCTATCTTCACTCCCATGCTTCTTTCCATCCATTGCCAAGCCTCAGATTAATGCATTTGACAAACCACTGAGCAAGAAAGGGCATTAATAGCTACTCAAAGCAGAGAGCTATCATGGGAACCCTTGTTGTGAGAAAATTACGCATCTTCAGACCCGCAAGGCGCTATGCGGGGATAACAACACTACTACACACTGTTTTCTAAACACTGTCTTGGCCAAGCCTGAAAAGCAAGAAGCAGGAGGAACTTGGGCATCAACTGGCAAGGCACGCCAAGGTGAGGTAAAATTCGGGAGGGCGGGGAGTGGGTTATGTTTCCTGGATTAATGCGTATAGCCCTTTGTTACTGAAACATCTGGTCCACAAAGGCCTAATCACCAAATGACATGATGAGCCAGCTTACAGTGGCAGACTGACAATAAAGACGTGGTTTATTCCTTCAAATACACTATGGAATTAAATACGCGCACGCACACTTTGTGTCTGTCATGTGTGTGTGAGCGTATGCACATCCAAGGATGTGTGTCAATGTACATGCATGTATATTTACATATGCTGTAAGTTCTTTAAAATATATATTTAAAAAAATGCAGAATTCTCGCGTGGCTGATGTGCATACACCTATGAGTGTTTTTGCTGTTTGACGTTATTCTCCATAATTGCTCTTGACAAATGACCACAAAAGGCTGCAGCATACTTGTGTCTAAAGACATGGAGTGTTTTTACAACTGTATGACCTTCATCGTGTTTTCCTCTGGTATTTTCAAGTGGCAAACACATTAAAGACTCCAGGTGAAAAAAAATACATATTTAGTTCCAGCCTATGAACAAAAATAATGATCAAAATGATTTATAAAAACAGTTTCCAAATGCATGACACATTCAAGGGAATGGTATGAATGCATTTAGCTAATTAGCTTTTAAAATAAGAAATTGGCAAAGCAAAACGTTGACCCCATTTGTAATTTTGAAACATGTTTGTTAGTTTGCCATTTTGAAATGTTATTGTGTTTGTATTTTTTTTTAAACTATCAAGTAACCTCTCTTTTAATGAAAGTTCTTAGATTTCTTAAAGCTTATATCCTTTTTTCTGCAAGCAAACCTAGGAAACAAAAGCTTTCTCACAAGTACTATTTTATTTATTTGTTTTTTTACATTCTGCTGTATTCAGTTTAATATCATCTCAAGTTCACTGACATGAACACGATAGGAAGGTTTGCATTTACTTTCAGAAAATGAGATTTTGACACTAAAGATGGAACATTTCTGGGTCTAAATATGTGCATTGTCCATTTTCAACATTTGAACCAACTCAAACAACGTTTTTTCCCTTGGAAAATACATTTTTGTACATTTAATGAATTAGTTTTACTCTACATAGTGTAATATCCTAACTATAACAAGAACTGTAATGAATGACTTGCAATGAACTGTGTGCAAAACTAGACTCTTATTAATACCTCAAATTTTTGTGTCATCAAGTTTTTCTAACCCTTCCACTGACATTTTGTGCCGCTCTCAATGGCTGCTGCAACAGAGACTGCATTCTCATTACATTCTCGCCATAACGCTCTGGTACGTTATTCATTAATATTTACTTGTCCATGACTTCTGTCCTGTGTACCTGCTTACTAAACACCACTGTATTATTCCTGGACATCTCATCAATATTGACTCTCCTACTGCTATCTGAAATGTAGTACAAATCTCACCTTTGTCAGTATCTGTCACAGTCATGATTACAGTCGGCTAATGCTGCAGAACAAAAGTGTAAAGGTGGATGAGGAGATGCTTGCAGCACCTGACTGAATGTTTGAGAGCTTCCCTCTCTAAATAATATTGGTCTGGGTATACGAACATGAACGCATCTTCTAAAGCGCATTGTGACTATGTAGAGCACATTGTCATGCATACTGCGTATATCTAAATGAGTGGCTAATATTGCCTTACTCATTAATGCAGTCACCATAGACTGTTAAACAGCCTATGTTCAAATCACTGGTGTGTGTGAGAGAAAGTGAGAAGGATTGGATGATGAAAAATTTGAGCTTTATTTGGATGGCTTTGGGGTGTTGACAGGGGTTGAGGAAAATTGTTTTTCTTCTTAAACAAAAAAGAAAGAAAGGAAAAATAAAATCCAACATGAACACACGAACACATAAGGACTCGTACATGTGAACTTCTACAAAACCACACAACTGCAAACTCATATATACACCCAGGCAATGATCTGACAGGTGAGAATGGCTTAAAGCTAGGTTAAAGGGGGAGCACACTACATAAGCAGGTCACCTCTCAGGGGACATAGCAATTTTTCATTGTTGCACTACACAGACCCCCCAACAACCCACCCCACCCGCTACCTCAAAAAAAACCCCCCAAAAAACAGCGGATGGGTGATCTTCGCTTGTTGTTAGTCCTTCCATCAGTGCTGTCTTTCTGTCTCTTTTTTTTTAAAGTGGCTTCTCTATTAGCTCCTACACTTCACTTCAAAATTGCAGTAGCTTTGACATGAAAAAAATGGCAGTGTGCAGTGCGAGCTAGTGCATTAGGGACTGGTGGAAGTTTTTAAGCCTTTCCTTTTTAACACAGTGTCATTGCAGACAGTGTAGAGTAAATATGTGAGCATAAAATATATATTTGTGTAAAATATATATAAGCATAGAGCACTTTTTACAGTCATGTAGTACAACAATATAAAACAAATTACTAATAATCATAGAAAATACATTCAAATTCCGTATATAGCCATACAGTTATTATCAGTAGAAATCTCGACAGAAAGAGTAGTTAGACAAAGTTTTTTTTGTTTTTTTTTTGAAGGACTCCGTAAGCTTGTCTCGCCATCACACTAAACTACCTCCTCCCAACCAGTAACACATTGTAATTCGAAAATACCTCTTGTCTGCCTCTTGACTGTTAGGATGCCTGGGTTGTTGACCCAGAGGTTTGAGTTTATTCCCATATGGAAAAGATATATATATAAATCTTATAAAGTTTGTATCTGTCTTGTGTGAAACTTGTATGAAAAGCATATAAGAGTGAAAACAGATATAAGATCCCTTGAAAAATTATATGGTAAATGGCCTGTATTTGTATAGCGCTTTTCTAGTCCCTAAGGACCCCAAAGCGCTTTACACAACCTGTCATCCACCCATTCACACACACATTCACACACTGGTGATGGCAAGCTACATTGTAGCCACAGCCACCCTGGGGCGCACTGACAGAGGCGAGGCTGCCGAACACTGGCGCCACCGGGCCCTCTGACCACCACCAGTAGGCAACGGGTGAAGTGTCTTGCCCAAGGACACAACGACCGAGACTGTCCGAGCCGGGGCTCGAACCGGCAACCTTCCGATTACAAGGCGAACTCCCAACTCTTGAGCCACGATCGCCCCGTATATAATGAAACTTGTATGTTTTGGATACTTACTAAAACAATATATGAAAGTAATGAGAAAGTGGCCACTTTCATGAGTAATCACATATAAGTTTTTACTATTTCTTTTCCATATGGGTTATATTATTTATCATTTCTAGTCTTTGGTTTATGGTTTATGTCTCTGTGTTCTCTAGTTGCTCTGTCTCCCCTGTCAGCTGTATCCCCTTGTCAAGTTCACGTCTCTGTGTTTCCTGTTTTACTTTGAAAGTCCGTGTCTCATGTAAATGCGTCTGGTTTTGCTTCCTTTGTCTCGTTAGGCCTGATTTGTCCCAGCTGTGTTTCCCTCCTGTTACCCATTCCCTGATTGCTCCATCTGTGTATTTTAGCCCTGTGTTTCTCTGTGTCCGTGTTGCGATCTACCCTTATCTTGTTGTGTGTTCTGTCTGCGTAAGTGTATTTTGTATTCTAAGTTTTGTTACCCTTTTGAGTTTAGCATTAAAGCTGTTTAAGTCCACGTTTGTCTCCAGAGTCTGCACTTTGGGTCCTTTTCCTGCCTGCACACAGCCGTTCCATAATATTGTCTAGTGCTTGTACCTTGTACCTGACGATTTTCAAACAAATACTTTTTTCCCCACTCATATATAAATCATTGAAGCACAAAAAGGCACCCAACTCAAGGGATGAGCCAGTGTTGTGTCACAGATGACAGAAAATTTTGAATTTTATCTTTAGGCACTTTGTCAGTGTCAGTGTTTTTTTTGTGTGTTGCAAAAATACATAATTTATTCTTGTTTTGTTCGTTGAATCTGTGAAGAATGCCAGAGATTACACAGTTTAACAAGTATAAAATAGTATTTTTGCACTAACAAGATGATTTTTAAGAGCTTATCATCTTACCATCTTTGGAGATGGATCAACCAGAGACTTGGCATGTCAGAGCAATGTGTGGAATGTCCATTAAAAAAATGTGAAAAGTGGTGGAAAAAAGAAGAAGAAACAGGCCTAAAAAGGTCTATTCAGCAAATGATCAGTACCTGAAAGTCCTGTTCTCAAGAAATGGGGAAAAAAATCTTGACAAGACCTGATGGAGGATTTGAGAGATGCATTTGGCTCTTTAGTTGTTTCAGGTACTATTTGCCAAAATCTTATCAGAAAAAGCCTCAAGGCAAAAGTGTCTGTCACACATGTTATAAAAACTATTCGGTTGTGGTTTGGTGGAGAATAGTTTATTCATGGTTTACTAATATACCCTAATAAGTTGATTTAAAGACTGACTTTCCTCAAAATGTCCCTGAGAATTACTGCAATCCTCTGACTACTGATCCTATATATATGTATTATTTTCTTGTTTAATGATAACAGATTTTCTCGCACAATCCTCCAGCAGGAGACCTTGTGATTCAGACTGCTTGCAGCTTGTCTATTGTGTGCCAGTGTGCACTCTGAGCATGTTGCTGACAGTGATTTGTGTTTGTAGAGCCTGAATGGGCACTGCTCATCGAACATATTTGACACCCTTGTTTTATAGATTCTTCAGTTTTGACTGTGTGCACTAATGGCTACCACTCTGTTAGAATATGTTCGAACAGCCAGGAAAGTCTGAAAGACCTCTTAAAATACATCTATCATCTTCTTCATAATGTGGCGCCCACAGGAGACGCAGCCATCACTGGAGTTTTCCTTCTGAACAATGGTTCCATTTGGACGGGTCGATGAATGGTCATTCAGAGCAGTGTTTTTTTTTTTCTTTTCTTTGAAAGGCTGGAGAATTTTAGGTTGAGGTTTAAAAGAAGGACTCTCAGGTCTGTCCACTTCACATTGGAAAGATAAAAGCCTCATGACTCAGGTGAGATGTGTTTTAATATCATGGAGCTTTTCTTAGAGAGTTGACACTTTCACGTTGAAGTACTGTCTGACAAGCCAAGTAACACTCTGATGTTGTCAGGGTGTGATTGGTCAGACCTTTGCTCGGTATGCTCTGTATTCTCACAAAAATCTATTTCTGTCAGTATTAACAAGGTAACAGAATAATTACAAATGTAAGCAGTGATATTTAAAGCATTTTCATTTTAAAGCAAGCAGTGTTCTCCAAAATTAGATATGTTCACCAATTTCTCCATTCCCAATGCATAACATATGCAAGACTCTTGCTTATCTCACTTACACACAAGCCATCCTTTGGAGGCATTTTGTGATGCACCAGGTTATGGTGCACAGTCTCTCTCAGGACTGTCATTCTCAACACATAATTTTGCAATGCAAACGGTTAGTGGTGTGACAGGGCATGTTTTAACCCAAGCTTAATTTGCACATAGGCACAAATAAATGAGATAAGCATCCATTTTCTCAACAGTTTATCCAATTTGGGGTGACAGAGAGACAAAAAACCATCAGTGCTCACCTACAGCTAATTTGAAATAACCTGTCTTTGGATTTTGGGAGTAAGCCAGAATAGCTGGAGAGATATGAACATGGAGGCACAGGGAGAATGTGCAAACTCCACACAGGAGAATTTAAACCCAGAACCTTTCACTGTGAGGCAACAGTTCTAATAACTGCACCACAACTTTTTTTGTAGTTCAATATTCATTTATGGAGAGATGTGTATGTGGAGTGAACACTGTGTGCCTTTCTGATCATAACAGCTTCATAACCAAATCATTTTCAAATTGGCTGCAGATTGGCTGAAATCCAGAATTCAGCTTAAAGTCCTTCTGCTCCTTCTGGGCATTTCTCCTGTACACTCGTACTCATTTTACTCCTCATGTGTTTGTATGCCATCACTTCTTTGTGGTCTCTCTATGCTCTTAACCTCCAACTGATCATTGCAAATTGCTGCCCCACCCCGAGGTCAATTGTGTTAGAAGTTTCTTTCCATTAGAAAAAGGTTCTTACTCCCCATCATTGCCAAGTTCAAGCTTACAGCAGTTAACAACATCATACGTATTAGATGCAATCTTTCATGTCACACTACAAGCAGATTTGACTGGTGACATTATGTTCTTTCACCAGTGTTTTTTTGGTCAGTCTGTTTAAACTTCAGATCATATTACAATGTCTTCAGAGTGACATAAAAATAAAAACTAAATTACTTTGTCCACAGAAAAGAGCTAGGGTATGAGGCTCCTGGCATGCTTTTCTACATGGAAAAGCACACTAAGTGACAATAACTCAAAACTACATGGAACGAAAGTTTAGAAAATGTGCAATGTAACTGTTTCCATTTAGCAAAAACATTTGAATTTGGGTTATTTTTCCGTTGTGACTGTGCTACTGTATTCACTGGGGGCAACATATTCTCTCAGGTAGATTTAGAGACAGGAGCTGGAGCTAATGGTGCTGGCTAACAAGTGACACTCTCTCATTAAGTGGGAAGACTTGTCTGAGTGGCCAGTCAGGACATTATGGGAAAATAAGTGAAGTAGAAAAGAGAAAAGAGGCCAAGCAGACAGGCTTAGAGACAAGATGCTTGCTGTGCTGTCTGAAAGCTCCTGTCCTCTCAGGCTGGCAGGGCTTGATGTGAGCAGAGTTTGAAGTTTGGACTTTGGTCACTGCTGCTTTTGAACATGGTGCTATTTCATGCCTGTGTGTGTGTGTGTGTGTGTGTGTGTGTGTGTGTGTGTCTATATAAACTAACTTTACTGACCACTGGGTGAAGTAGAGACTCTTTCACAGGTCTATGAGAGTTGCTACCAGAATTGGAATCAATAATATAGATAGGATACGCATTAGGAGATCCAAGCGGTTTTAACAGCCCCATTGTCATTCCACCACTTTTGTAAAGCGGGCTATTCTTTCGAAAAATCTTTTTAGTTTTCGTAAGACTGAGGAAGATAGACAGCTACACAAACAGAGAGACAAAGACAGAAGGAGAGAGGCAAAGACAGGAAGCCTTTAGACAATCACACTGAAAGCGCATTTTTGACATGTCTTCTGTTCGACAGCCATTCACAGAAGCTTTCAGGATGTAATTTTTTTCCAGACCATCAGCCACTGAAGTGATCCATGGTTGTTTTCTCATCAGGGATAAAAACACTCTGTATGACTTGCCCTTCACCAAGGAAGCTGGCCTTCATGAGCATGTTTGCTAATAATATATTCTGAAAAAAACTAAACTTTTCTTCTGTATTAAAGAGCTTGCAATGTGTGCCCATTTGAGCTAAGACAAACATACACTCTAAGATTTAAAGTGTCTAACTAAAAATTTGTTACACATATATAAGAAGTAGAGTATCAAACACCTATACAATATTAGAGTCATATTTTTTCAAATGTAACATCTAAGGGATGCTACATTTACATAAGATGTAATATTAGGGAACGGCCATCAAAGTTATGATTACTACAATTCTGGTTTAATCAGTTCAGCTTTAATAGAGCTTTAATGTGTATTGTTCTAATGTATAATCTGCACAAGTTTCAGTGAACAACCTTATTTGTTTTGCGCTGCTGTAGTGATATCACAGCTAGAAACTGTGCCTCTATATCTAAAGCATCATCTGGGTCTATCTGTATTGGAGCTGTACACTGGTGTGAATTAGAGATAAGGTGTTTAGAGCAAATGTGACTGTGCGAGACACTAACGTAAACAGGCCTAAAAAGTTAAAACAACACATTCAGAAATAAAAAAAAATAAAAAAAGGGGGGGGTTGTGTTTCTCTCAAAATTAAATTTAGCGTTATCTCTTGTTTATTTATTTCTTTGCAATTTATAATACTGGAAAAATAAATCTTAAGTCAACACACTTCTCTTTGTATTTTGCAAGGAAACTGGAAAAGGTTAAATTATTTATTGTAAAACAAACGGAAGGGTCGTTTATAAGTCATTTGTAAGGCAAAAACACTTTATAACTCTAATGTGCTTGAAAGTCAATATTTGGAATAACGACCTCTATTCTTGAACACAGCCTGAGCTCTCTTAGACAACCTCTCTTGTAAAAAGTAGTCCTCAAGAATAGTTCTGCAGGCTTTTTGATCCCAACAAGTTCTTCTTTGGATGTTGGCTGTCTTTTGTTCTAGTCTCTGTCAAGATCAGAGATGGGTAACGCGTTACTGTAATCTGATTACTTTTTTAAGGTAACGAGTAAAGTAAGGGATTACTATTGCAAAAACGGTAATTAGATTACCGTTACTTTCCCGTAGGAACCCTGCGTTACTGCGTTACTAAAACCGTGATTTTTTTGCAAGAATGTCTCATGACAGTGACGTAAGCAAGTGTGACGTTCGTGACAACAGCTGTGTGCAGATCAACAATGGATCACATATCGATTGTGGGAGAGAGTATGAGCGTGCAGCGTTTAAAGCGTGGAAGTACTGACCTTATTTTGAGTTTGATTCCATAAAAAGTGACAAAAACATTAGTGTCCGTTGTGCGTGGGAAGAAAACTTATTTTTAAAGCGAAAAAACCCCCTAAACTTCCAAGCAAGCACCGAGTGTGCAACGACGTAATGGGAAACTCACAGAGAAACTCGCGGATTCTTCCACTGACCGCTGCGGCACACCTGCACCAGGGTAAACCTACGCCTACGCCACTCCTGCTTTACAGGTGAAAATAGAGCAACAGGACCGCTAGTCTTTGATGTTATTTATTTTCTGCTGTGTTTTACTTGCATCTATTTGAAAGACTGAGTGTAAACACACAAAAATATATATATATTTTATGTGCTGGAATGTGCAGAAAATAAGTTTAAATGTTAAACAAATTTCTTCCAGTCAGAGAATGTTGCATATAATTAAATTTTTGCTTGATGCATAAAGTTAAAAGGTTAAAACTAATAAAACAAGTTTTAAAAAGAGACTTTTCCATTTGATTACATTTTGTATGATGGATTTTGCAGAAAAAGTAGAATTGGGCTGAAAGATCTATCGCTTTATCACCTATTCAGGTTGTAAATCGTGTTTTTAAAAAGTAACTAAGTAATTAATTACTTTTGAAAATAAGTAATCAGTAAAGTAATGGGATTACTTTTTTGGGGGAGTAATCGGTAATTAGTTACTGATTACTTTTTTCAAGTAACTTGACCAACACTGGTCAAGATCATCCTACACTGCATCATTAATGTGGAGATCTAGGCTCTGGGGAGGCCAATCCATGACTAATAGTGTTCCACTACGTTTCTATCCAGGTATACTTTTACTGCATGAAGCCATTGCCAAATGGTACTGGATGGTGGAGCAAAATCTACTGGTACTTTTCTGCATTCATAGTTCCTCAACACTGCAGACAGCCCCAAATTTTGACAAAACTTCAAGTGTATTCAACAGAGAGGTCTAGGAATTCATTGTTGGACCTCTCTGGTGACCTGCTCCATACTTTCTGACAAGAGTTTGTATTAAATATCTTGAATTTGGATTCATCCCCCCATAAGATCTTTTGTCTCTGATGTTTAGTCTCGTTCTTTTAGATTTTGGCATTCCTTTTCTGCCTATTCTCTTTTTTAAAACAGCGAATAGTGAAGGTCCAGATGTAGACGACTTTTACTCAGTGCTGTAGCTCTATGATGAATAAAATTGCATACCATGCAAGTATCTGATAGTTAGCTACATTTTTAAATTTCATTTTAAAGCCCTGCACCAAAAAGAATAGATGACATCAAGAAGTGCTGTTAAGATTTGGCTGTTACACTGACAGTAATTTCCCCAAATACCACTGGACTCATAAAAACATCACTTTGAACTGTCTTTTAGGCTCATATCTGTCTAAAAGCTTCACATACTGTAGATCACAGTGGTTTTTAGTGACAATGCTGAAGACCAAACCCTTCTCTTTTGGAGAGATTAATCTAAATGTTAATCTGAGTCTTAATGCCGCTGCTCATTTCCATGTTGCAGCTCTGCGTTGTATGTATGTGGTGCTGTGCTTCGTATTACTTATTGTTTAACTTGGACAATTATATTCACCAATGCCAATTTCTCATCTTCAAAATGTGTGTAGTTATTATGGGTGAAAGTGTAGTTAAGGAGCCTTGGAAAAAGTGGAATCTTTGTCAATATTTATTCTTAAATAATGCACAGTAAGTGTTTTAAAGGTCAGCTTTCCCAATAATAGCTCATCACATCTACTTAGTTTCTTGTACACGTTGTTGTTCATTGAATGTGAGATTCTGTTTGAATGAGAAGAGCTGTTATTATGAAGCTTTGGCTGGAAATGTAGGCCGTTCATTGAGGCAAAATTCGATAAAATTTCCTAACATAACAAAGGAAGGAGGGTGATGATTAAAGACGTATGTAAATCAGAAAAAAAGCTAAATTAATATGTCCTGAGTGAGGCACCCAGTTATACCTTGATATTCTAATTAATTTTCTAGTCACAACTTGCACTGATTTAACAAATGCAGTTATTTTGGTAAATGGTTGTTGCTGTTGTTGAATTACAACAACAGCAGGTCTTGTAACTAGTTCCCAAGAGAAAATAGATAGTGCTTTCTACAAATGGACATCCAATAGCAATTATAGAGTTCAATATATTATAGTATAATTGCCTAATATAGGAATAGAAATAGACACATGACACAGTAAGATTATTTGTGTCCATTTTGAGAGTTAAATTTTTCATCACACTTACCTGCGGACAACTGTCTATCCAGAAAAAAAAGGGTGACACAAAGGCATAAAATGAAATAATAATATTAATTAAAAAGTACAAAGGTCACACATTTCATATCCTGTGCATATATCAAATAAATATCATAAAAAAGGATTAACTCTTATTAAGCTTTAAATTAAGTTGTTAAAATTCAAGTTATATATTGGAGCCTCCAGTACCTGATAGGGTCTCTCCTCTTGGCTGCCATTTTCAGAGTCATCTTCAACATGAAACATTTTAACGAGATCTTCTTTACCAAAAACATGGGGATACTTGTAAGATTGCACACAAATGTTTGAGGTGTGTCTTTTTTTGGGGGGAAAAAGAGGCATGAGTGGGGTCAAATTCAAAAAAGAAAGCAGTGCAACTAATTAAATTAACTCTTTTTAATTACCTGATATTATTTTGACCAAACAACAAAATTAATTGTGTTTCTTCTATGGAGATAATTCATCATTGGAACTCTGATTAAACATCTGCAGAGCAGGTTTGAGTAGGTTTGAGAGAAAAGGCAGTTTCTGAGACATGATGTTGGTGGGCACAGGAAGGACTCCTGTTGTTTTCTTAAGAAAGAATGCACCTGCTTTTCCCAGGCTAGTCTGTTTTTGGCCAGCACATTATGCCTGAACAGAGGACATCTAGCCCAACAAATTGACATTTGGTAGTAATGACAACATGTTGTGTATGATTCACCTGACTGGTGAGTCTGCATTGTAGGACCTAAATAATCGAATAATCCTAAAACACATGTAAACACATCGATCTATGGATTCATTCATCCATCGATCCAACTATCCATCTATCCATTCATCCAAGCAAGCTTGAGTACTCAGAGAGACACAACACTAGGGATGGGTATCGTTTAGGTTTTATCCGATACCGGTGCCAAATCGGTACTTTTGAAACGGTGCCGGTGCTTAAAGAATGGAGAACACAAAATTGGTCCAAAAACCTCTCATGTTCAGCTGGTTCACCAGGCCATCAGACTGCTGAACACGTCATAGACACCTCAGCTTCACTACTGGAACTTTAACATTATGCACTCCATACTGTACAGTAATGCCACTGTTTTGCACATGTCTCAACTCTGTATATTTTATATATTTTATTTATTGTTTACTCTATTTAATTTGTAAAATATGTGTACACACACACACACACACACACACACACACACACGTAGGAAAATATTTAGTATACACATCCAGAAATACATATACTATTATATATTGTACATATATTTATTAGTTTCAGATGTAGCCATTCTTGTATTTTGCTTGTTTACATTATTGTATTTTGCACAACTCTGTTGCTTGTGAAGCTCGCACACAAGAATTTCACTCACATGTGCTGTACCAATGTACCTGCACATGTGATGTGACAATAAAAGTGATTTGATTTGATTTGATTTGGTTTTTGTAAAAAGATAACAATGTTAGCCTTTTCTGCAGCTATAGGGCATATATGGTATCACTCTTGGCTGGAAGCAGTGCTTAATCAATGGAAAAAACACAAACTTTGTCCAAAAACCTCTCATGTTTAGCTGTTTCCCTCTTTTTCTTTGGTCATTTTAGCCTTTTTGGCCAGGGTGAAGGGAGTATCTGCCATCAAACAAGAAGACAGCCGCATGTAGATATGATGATGTTTGCTAGTTCACCTTACATGCATTAATTTAATAACGTGGTTAGCCTACTCAATGTAAATTACTCACGCAGAGAAGAACGGCTGCTGCTGCTGCCATCATCATCCGTCATCATTTCTGCTACACTGGCAGGGCTAGGGGCCAGGACTCTCCTCTTCGTGTTTTTGGGTATGTTGCTAACTCCGGGTCCGATAACAGGCACCACACCGCAGTAGATGCGCTCGGTGTGAGGTCTCGCAGCAAGCTATCAAATACGGCGCATTTCTTGGTTTTTGGAGAAAAAAAAAACGCTATGCGTCGCCAGGTGTTTCATCGGATTTGAGGAGTTACCTCCTTTGACAGTATCAGCTTAAAGCACTTGTTGCAGGCTGCTGAGTTTGCATCTTTTGCTGTGAAGTACAGCCAGACTTTTGACCGCTTCGCCTTGGGCATTTTTAATCTGTAGCTCTGCATAAAAGAACGTACGTACCTGGCCCCGCCTACTATCCTCGGAAACGTAAAATGATTGGCTAGAAGTGTATCACAGCTCAGGAAAAAAAAGCACCGAAATAAAGCACCGAAATGTGCGCTGCTTTTCGGTCTGGTTACTACCGTTTATGTCAGAACCGGTGCCATCATGGCACCGGACACCGGTACCCATCCCTACACAACACAGACATGGGAGGAACATGAAAACTCCACATCTTCTTGTTGTAAGATGGCAGTGCTAACCACAGTGTTTTTGTTTTTCCACTAGTGAAAAATTGTAGCACATCAGTACATCTACACTTTGACCAAAATCTGTGACTGAGATATTTTAGCTGGGGATAGAAGTATAATTTCCTAAACAACACAAGTAAATAGGTGCTCCATGTAAGAAGTGATTTGCCTCAAGTGAGTTCAAATACCTTGGAGTCTTGTTCTCAAGTGGGGAAAAAATGGAGAGGAAGATTGACAGGTGGATCGGGACACTGTAGTAGTAGCGTTGTTGTGAAGCGAAATCTGAGCCTAAAGACAAAGCTAACAGCGTTCTTGTCAATTTATGCTCCTAGCTTTACACATGGCCGTGAGCTGTGGGTATGGAGTGAAAGAATAATATTGTAAATGCAAATGGAGAAAAATGCATATCCTTCGAAGGATACACAGTTTCTCAGTTTTACCCCTGGAGATAGGGTGACCTAAGGGCACTCAATAGAAAAGATACACAGGAAGATAGCTTATGCGGAGACTGTAGTTCAGGAGACAAACTCAAGAGATACATCTCTGGGTAGGATTGGAAACAACAGTGTATCACCCAGAAAGAAGTAGAGGTGTTGGAGGGGGAGTAGGCAGTCTAGGCAGCTCTACTTGGGATGGTGTCCTTGTGATCCAGAAGAGGATAAGAAGTAGTTAGTTGCATACATTTGCCAGTATTACAATTAGTTTGATCTGGTCACCCTGAAGTACGGAAAGACGGAAAAATCAAGGTGATTTGGATTTGGGAACATGGCTGCAGCTCTGTTGGCCTCAGTGGGATTCTTGGATTTGCAACGGTACAGTAAAAGCTAGGGTTACTGAGATTGTAATGCCACATTTAAATGTCTCTTTTTTAAAATATATTTTATACCATTAGTGATTATGATCTTTGTTTTTAAGAAATATATCAAAACATATCTTATGTTTACTGTAGGTGCACCTCTGTTTTGAGACATACTTCATCTATGACTCTTAAATATCGGCCCCAAACAGCCTCACTGTATTAGACCAATTTAACAGTGCTTTACCTCAGTCTGGCTCCACACACAGATAAGAATATCCCAGAGCAGCTGAAAGAACCCTCTCCTTTCCTTGATCATGTTATCTTTAAGGCATATTCTCTCATTTCCACCAGATACTGTCATGTTTCTGGGTCCATGTTTTACTTCTCTGCTCGGCACAGGGAATCCTTAACTGAGAAAGTCAAAGGGAAATTGGCCCTTCTCATCCTTTCTTTTTGAGTCACTTTAGAGCTCTCATATTCTTTTATTCCTCAGTTGTAAATAATGCCTTTTCATTGCACGCATGCCTTAGCTCAGTACTGTTTTGAAAGTATTTTATGAATATCAGGATTTGTTTGAAGTTGACGCCTATTTCAAACTTATATCTCCTGGCCTTCTAGTTCAACCCCTCCCCTTTCCTCATTCTCTTTGATATGCAGGCACAGAGCTGATTGAATTTGTATTCATCTTTTTTTCTAATTTCAGAAAATGCTTTACTATTACCGGTACTATATTTTTGGTAGTTCCAAAGAAACACTACAGTCATTTACCCTTGATGTCTTTTAGTGAAGACTGCTAAATGGGGGGGAGAAGAAGTAAAGGTGTCTGATTGATTTGGAGATTTAGTTTGCGTTCTAACTGCACTTCCAAGTGTTATACACATGAGAGGGAATGTTCTGACATATGCTTCTGAGATTTTAAAACTGACAGTGTAGATTAATTTAGTAATATGCCCTAAAAAAACTGCATTTTCCTAGTCACAGTACACTACACACTACAGTATAGCAAACGTCTCTTACACCCCCTAATAGAAGCACACTTTGCAGTGTGAATCTCAGGTTTGACATGCTGTCTGTCATTATCATTGTCTTGGCCTAACGTCTCTGTCACTATAACTTTTTCAGTCACTGCCTAAAGTTTGATTCTCTTTGAAAATGTAAGTAGAGTGCAAAACACAGGTTGCAACTGTTAGCTATTTAGAAAGCTTTCGAGGTTCCAACACTGCTCACTGGGAAACAGACAGATGCACGTGATTCATTTTCCCACATCTACACACACAGACAGATACACAAACAAACACACACCCGCACAGATACACACACACACACACACACTCTGACTCATAACTTGCTGTGTTTTTAGCCATAGGGAAGTCCTTTATCCACATAACTAGATTAACTCACAGTGAGCACTGATCAGCTTAATTTGGATTCAGCCTACTTAGCCTTCCCTGGTCTGCCTGTCAGTCTGCCTTCATGTTCATCTATCATTCTGTGTGTTTGAATGGCAAAGTATTTGTCTACATGTCTCTCTGTCACTTTATTTACACGCCTCTCTCTGTCTAGTCTTTAACAAGGATTATATTTGCAGCAGTTTTTAGCTTTTTTAACTCCTTTCTCACTTACAAAATTATTTCAAGCACATTTCAAGGTTTTTTTTCTTATTCTTTCCTTTTATTTTTTTTATTTTTTGCTTTTAATGAATAACACCCTGACAAGGATTGATGAATATAGTGTAGCTTTTACTTTTCCCCCCCAAAAAATGCAATTTGCTCTAGAGTCTTGTTTTTTTTCCTTTTTAAACCAAATGTAATGAACTCATTCTGCCTCTGTGTCTTGGCAGGATGTCAATGCAATATATTGACCACATTAGTCTCTCAGTGTTTTTGGATTGCATAATCTCTAGGATGTCCCCAGGGACTCATTGACAGCAAACATACAGATATATGTTTAAAAAAAAACTGAATTTGATCACCATTAAGTCAACCATTACACAAAAATGTGATACTTCTCTCATTACATTGGTTTAAAAGTTTACAAGTCACAGTAAATGTTATATTTGCACACAGATAATTTGTGCTGTCCAATCAGTCACTCTGTTGGGTAGAGGAAGAGAACTCACAGAGTGAACATGGATATTACATTTCACCAGAGAAAAAAACAACAACAAGACCAAAGAGTTCGTAATATGGCAGAATTGTAGATTATAAAAATCTATTTAAATGCCATGTAGCCCCACAAAAATACTTTTTGACTAATAGTTAAACTGTTATTTTTTTGTTATTTTCAGGACCGTTATCTTGAGCTCACTTCCACAACTTCGATTTTCCTCAGTGCTTAAGTTGGCTGTCAGGTAGTGCTAGTGTTTGGAGTTTTGGTCCTGAAAAAATAACTTCTGACAACATTCAGAAAATATTGTCATCTATTATTTATTCTATGTGGTTGCAAGCCCCACTCCAGAGAAGTTTGTTTTGTAATCTTTTTTTTTCTTTAGTTTTTCAGATTCACCTTACCGCATAATTAACCCAAGGCCACAATCACTCAGGTCTAGAGACTGGTTGGCAACCCCCTAGGACCCCACAGGTTGTTTTTACTTTGAGTGTAAACAGTCTCTTTTTCATAGTTTCAGTAGTACTCTGTAGTTAGTGAGTGTTTGTGGACAAAGCAGCATCTTCCATGCAAATTGCAACTGTGGAAATTTGCATGGAAGATGAACATTCACAAAGAGGTTTTCAGTGCAGTTCTCTATACCTCTTTGTGACCAATTACACCTGGCCAGGGGGTAGCCAACTGGTCTCTAGAAATGTGTGACTGGGGCTTGTTCTTATGACAGAGGTTACACTGCATTTTTTCATGTTCATTAACTTTAGTTTCACTGCATATTCTCCCCCTTGTCATCCTCACTTTCTGCAGTGTCTCTGTGTCTTCTCAGATTGAGATGCTACTTTATGGCAATAATAATAAGCCTTGTTTGTTACTGAGGTCTGAAGCAGAAAGAAAACAACGTGGGGGCAAAGGCTCGAGAAAGTGATGGACACAAAATGGGAGAGGATGACGATAAGTAGACATGAAAAGTAGGCCAAAGGGAAGGTGGGGACAAGGAGTGTTACAGAAAGAATGAGATGCTGAGGAAAAGAGGGAGACAAATAATAAGGGATGGAAGGAAAGTAAGGATAAGTGAGGAATGGAGGAGAAGGTGGGGGGCAGCAAAGAGGGAGCTGAGGAGGCGCTGGGCCTGGGGGATTGCTGTGCGTTTATCCTCCTCTGCAGCAGGCTTCTGAAGCACTACCTCAAGAAAAGACTTTAAAGCAGGGTGGCTACAGCTCTGTGCTGATCTGTTAATACCCACAGATACATGAGGCTTCGCCATAGTACTCTGGGGATGGGGTGGAGCGGGACAGTGTGTATAAGTGTGCATGGGAGTTTGTGTGTGTGTCTTTTTTGTTACGTGTTCAAGGATCATATCATATCTCTGCAGACGATTTTCCATCCCCACCGTTAGCTTGCTCCAACTCACCCTGAGACATGAAGTTACCAGAGCGATTAAAAGATTAGATTGGGCTATCATGTGGCTGTGTGTCACCTAAAGCTGGTGCTGCAAGGGTGGAGCTGGGAGGTGGGAGGTGTATGACTATCCTGTTTTAAGATCCTGTATAAATAGACTCATGCCTCCCGGGAATCAGTGTAAAACACCCCCAGAGCCACAGCATGCAGCAGAAAATATACACACTGGTAGGTGAAAAAGCAGCATAGCTGCTTCTCAGAGGACCGCGTTCTGTGCTCTCGGGGAGTCCATGCGACTATACACAAGAGGGCATGGTGTGATGATTAGAAGATGTAACGATCATTTTATTTTGGGGTATTCCTCCTATTTCCTTTCTCATAATGTGAAAAATGGTTTAGATTCCTTTTCAACACTCAATGAAACAGTGAAATGGTTAAAAAGTAAAACGTCTCATCACCATTCTAAACAACTAATTAAGATGCATACCCATATTCACTGACTTATGTATTTTTTCAAGTCAGGGGACTATAACGATGATATCTAAAATGATAAAAGTCCCTTCACAGAGGCAATTAGAGGGGGAAAAGGAGTGGATGGACAGAATGATAATAACAAACAAATGAAAAACAATGTAACAATCTCAAGCCCAGTGAGGATTTTGCATCATGCGGCTTTTGATCACGATAAGCTTCAGGATCTCAGCAAGGCCCAGTGCAACTGTTTAGCTGCAGTCGCCAGAAGATTCCTTTTGTTTTCTATACTTTGTTTGTGGTGAATAGATAAATCATCATGGTAGAAAATCAATGTCATGCCATTCACTTTTGCTTCAACTTTTTTTTCCTTGAGTTCACATTCGCTTGATCACAGCATTACTTTGTTTAGAGTCAAATTTCTGTAGGTATTTGTTAAACTGCTTTCTTTCTATCCGCAAGGGCCTCTTATCCACTTGATCAAAATACCCCTATTCTTAGCAGTCTATTAGAATGATATGGTTAACCAAGCATGTGATATATCCTACAATAGTCTTTAACGACGGTGTAAACACAAGTGGTACCGGGTCGCTGCTCTGTGGTACTTGCGCACAGAGCCTTTGCAGCTTGTGTGTAAATGTGTCCCCTTATGCATGAAATATCACAGTCCTTACAAAACATCTAATCTAATCAGATAGCCTTTTAATCTAGTGGTTTAAAATACTAAGGCGGATTTGTTGATTCAGCATGTAGTAGCCTCAAAAGTAATTGAACATTATTCAAGGTTAGCATTCTTCTCCAGGCTGATTTTGGATACAACTGATTCCCCTTTTCATATTGTGTCAGCCTTATCTGGCTACTCTGCCATTTGCAGTGATTAAAAGAGATTTAGGTTCCATTGTGAATTAAAAAATGATACTGACACTATATACTATTTAAGCTGTGGCACAAAAAGGCTCTCTTCAACTTCAAGAGCTGGATAAAAATGTCTCACACACGAGTAATATCTGTAAATACTGTTTTACCAAATTAAGAGGCCTAAATCCTGGAGTGTCATGTTGCTGACTGAGTCTGTGGCTTCTAATCTAAACATGCAGTTACAGGGCAACTGGGTATCAGGACAAAGTTTGTAGACTCCAGTTGCACAGTAATTAATAGTTAAATACCTGTGTCACAGTCTCAAGGGTCCACTGCATCTTACCCTCAAGGTAAGAGTGGCAGACTCAGTCGTTGTGTAGGACAGGACTGTGCAATGGCTGTATCGGGGTGAGAGGATGTGGGGGTATGAGGGTATGCATGTGTGTGTGTAGGGATGGGCTTGGGGGGCATTGCAGATCTAAAGCAGGTAATTAAATGAAGTTCGTAGACTTTACTCTTCCACTCTCCTATGTTTCTTGAAGTATCCCTCACTCTCTAACCTTGCACCTGAGATGAAGATGGCAGTTAATGATCTTTTTTAAAACCACTTTAGCGCCCGCTCTATAGCTCAGTCTTTTACTCTCCAGACAGACCAAGGTTTTTTTTTTCTCCTCCTTTTTCATCCTGGGCCCATACACCATTTTTCTCTGTTCCATTAGCAAATTGCCTCCCTCTCTTTCCTCCTCGTTTCCACCACCCCACCTGCCCCTAACACCCCCATTAAAAATCTAACTGGGGGATTAATTTATTTAAACTGGAACAAACAAAGAAATTCACTCTAGGGTATGTTTTATTTTTCAGAAGTTGAGGAGGAGACACGGTGTTCGAGAGAGACTAATGTTAGATGGCATAATAAAGACAACCTGAAGGACCTGAGAGCCATCATTCGCACAAAGTGTCAGCAAGGTCATCTGGCTGAGGGATGGTGAGTCTGTTATTTACATATGCCATGGGCAATGAGGTAATAAGGTCTGCTTAGTTTCTCCATTTTTAGTAATTTTAAAAAGTGTTTAGACAACCATTAGCAAACTGACCAGCAATCTGTTTAATTTGCCTACCTATTATCTGCTTTAATGCTTGCATTGACCTGGTAATCTTACACATCTTTTTAAGACAATAAAATGAAGATGCTTACTGTACACCAGTGGCCTATACACCACTCCAAAGTATCAAACTACATCACCACTGTAGGTAAGCTTAATCTCAACAAAAAAAAAGATTATTTCATATCACATGTCATATCATATTTGTATGTACAACAGTTTCATTGCATTTAGTGTAACAAACATGTGATTATAATAACATTGAAAAAGAAACCCAGCTAAATAAGCAGTTTAAAAAAGATATGACTCAGCTCAGATGCCTCACATGCTGCTCCTTGCCTTAATATGTCTAGTCCTTAGTCAGGTTTTTGAATATCAGGGTTAATAACTCACTGAAGGATCCAATCCTCAAGATTACGTGTGTTTGATTTTGTTTACACCATCTGCCATCAGATGCAATTGAATGTACTGCATGGTGTAATCTGATACATCCGGGGGTGATGTTTTGCTGCTGTTGTGTGTGTGTGCCTGTGTGTGTGTGTGTCTGTGTCTGCGTCTGTGCATTAGTGTGTGCAGTGTTACACAGCTCATAGCTATCCCTTAGGAATTGAAAATAGCCTGCAGATGTCCTGCAGGAATTTATCCCAGTCTTATTGTGAACCATGTTCTCCAAGTTAAAATTGACTTGTTATGGTGATATCACATGCATTTTACTGAGGCACTAAAAAATACTATGCATACTTAATATAGTGCTTTGAGTCTGTGATCTTTTTTCTGTAAAAAAAATGAATCTCTCCTTTTTTTAATTATTTTTTTTCTGTTTCCAGCTACAGTGTAACGGTGCTACTGTAACATGAAAAGTTGTTCTGGCTTTCAGAAGACATTGCCATGTCATCCTATTAGTATTATTATATGATACTATAGTGTACCTGTGTAAGCATTTACCACAGCAGTTATCACAACAAAAACACTCATATTAATATTCCAATCCAAGTTTGCCATTTAGGTTAGTAATTGAGTTGGTATATAAGGGGTTAACTGATAGGCTCAATGAATTTTGGTGAGGTTTAAGGGTGATGGGAAATACCGGCAATTAATGTGATTTCTTTTTAAAAGGGATAAGTCATTAGTATCAATTGGCCTTTTGTAACAGGAAATACAGACTGCTTAGTGAAAACTGCTCTTCCAGCAAAGAGTTCTTAATCTTTGTTAGAGACATTTTACTCAATAGGCTCACTGATTTTGTGGCAAGAGTTTGGTAAAAGACGATAATTGATATAATTCTAATTTAAAATGCCTGAAACAAGGAAATGGGTTTGCTTAGCTGCTAATTAACACATCATATACTGATAACATAATCTTCACACGAAAAAAAAGTGTGCATCATCATCTTGATGATCACCAAGACTTGTGAGAAAATAGATGATCTGACACAAATATTCAAAAATAAGAAAGCAGTAACGGGACAAAAACGTCTTCAGAGCACAATATCTGGTTCTTTTATTAAAACGTACAAGCTTGTATACACAAGATGTTATTGTAAAAGTAACTTTGACTTTCAAGGTGTATTCGGGACACATCTAGTCCCTGAGCTCACAGTTTTGGCACAATGTCTGTTAAATGCAAGCACAGATTAAAGATTATACTGTTGACAAAACTGAAAACATAATCTGTAGCTTAATTCAGTTCACTTTTGAATTCTGGGTCAGTTTTGAGTGAATTCAGCAGCTGGTTTCTAAATGAGTGGAAAAACAAAACCTTTTTAAATTCCACGTCATAACAGTTCATCACTCTTTCTAGTCCATAAAAATGGTGTCTAAGTCTTATATAACACATGTACTTGGATCAATCTATCAGACCAAAATGACAGAAAATACATGACTTCTTACAAACAACCGTGATATTATTATAACTGGTGACCGTAACATTGAGCTACAGGGTTGTAATATTGCCCCGGAGAATAATGTGCTCCTACATGAGGACATAGTTCAAAGAAAATTTTTAATGTCTCCAAATCCAGTGGTCCCTGACACTTTCCAAGTCATTTTCTTGTCTGAGCATGTTAATTTCCTGGTCCCTTCACATTAATGAGGCTACCGTGCCCACAGTGGATCGGCTTGTTTTTGACACTTTGGGTTTTGTACAGAGAAAACAAAATATTAAATATTAATTGTTGATTCATTGTTAAAATTTAAATGCTCATGGTTAATCCTTTTCATGATTGGACAGAGGCAGAGAGGCTCCTCTCTCGTTCCAGTGTTAATGCTAATGGAACTTTCCTGGCTCCAGTGGACAAGCATTAGCAGTATCAATCATTTCCACAAGATATTTGGCATGAATCCAGCACTGTGGAAGGAAAGTGTGTTTCATGTGTTCATACAAGGTTTAGCAAAATACAACAACAACAAGTTCTTCAAAGATGTATCACAAGACATACAAAAAGAGGATGTTACATATGAATTATTGTCTTTTTTTCTTGACACCCCAGAGCATCTTCAGTTCAAAGAGGTAGACTAGTGATAAATATGTCACTGGTACCAAGCCAGGATAAGGCATTACTAGCTTTAAATCCCTCAGCACTGATGAAAAAAAGACTTACTGCACACACAGAGAAACTGGTACTTTCAGCAACACAAAGACCTTCACACACACATACACAAACCTATACTTTGACAATAAGTTGTCAAAATGAAAGTGACCTTTGTGGTCTAGTTTCACAGGACAGATGGCAGCCATCAGCACAACACAATGTGGTCTAAGAGGCTGTCACGTCTGTTTTACGCTTATTTTATGTCCATGTTCATTATTGCAAGAAAACAAGGTCAAAACACAAAAGATCTGACTTTTTTTTTTATCATTTTAAAGCAGCATTATTCATGCTGCAGTGATTCCGTTTATATGTTGGTCCACATTTCTATTTTAATTAGTCAGCTATTAATGTTTAACAGCAATTCAAATTTACATTTAATCTTAAGAAACAGTTTTGCTTTGCCCCTATTATATAATGGGAAAGGGAAGTGCTCTTTAGAGTGTTCCTCCAGCCCCTGCGGTTTAACAACTAAAGATTTGGATTAACTTCTCAAAATGAAAATATTACTCTTACATCTGCATATCTAAGTTGGGGTTTTTAGGCATTTCCAAAATTTAAACTCTCTTACTGCACTAAAATTTGTAATATGCAAGATTTAACAATGTGTGAATTTGTATGTTTATGGATGAGTGCATGTCTATATTAGTTTTTCCCATCACAGTATTTATGCATACACTTTGTAGACTGTTTGCATATGATAGTGTGCTAGTCTCTCTGAGTTCATTTGCTCTAGCTTGTGTACTCACATACCTCCATATGTCTCATAATCCAGGAGACTGGCACACATCATAGCACTGGGAGCAAGGGAATTCAGAGCTGTTCTGCCACATTCATCCGTCTAAAGAAACAGACAGAGAGAACTTATGTGGCAGTGTTTAGCATATTACACAAAATAAAGAAAGAATTTGACTGCGCACTGGGAACGGCTGCCTCACTGAATGAGGAATCAACTGTGGTGAAGATTCAAAGGGCCAATTTTACACTAGCTTATGAGAAAGGGAGTAAATAGAGGGATGCCTAGAGACTGCCAGATGTTACACAAGGGGATTCATCTGCAGCAAGAGTGACCATGGGTGGAATAGTTCTAAATTGGCTCTGAAAAATTGGGTCCTCACATACAAACAGATGAAGGGAATATTTGGGATAGAGTGCTTCATGAAAAATGGTTGTCAGTTTATTTCCTTGCATTTTTCATTTCTGCTGTTCTGTTATCAGCTGTTTTCCTGCCTCTTGTTAGATTATGTAATAATGCTACAACAACACATGGCTACTTTTTATTGTGTATCTAACTTTAGATTTTCCCATTTTGCTATAAAACTAAATAAAACAAAGAAACAAACTAAAAAGAGTAATAACTGAGTCATCCCTCTTCAGATTACATCTTCAGGACTACTATTTTGGCAGATTTTGTCTCTAAAATGTGTTTTTTTATGCATAAAAATAAGAGTCTGTTCAAAAAATATAAACTAATTAATTAATATTATAACATAGAAATTTAAAAAGGCCATATTGTCAACTCGGTATATATTAACCTCAAATATTACTAAACATTATTCAAAGTTATTCTTCACCATACACAATATTCTGCACACAACACCCAATAATGACTTTAGGGTTTGCTTGTATAAATGTGTATATATAAATTCAAAGAATGTATTTAAAAATATAAATGTAAAATGTTATAAATGTGTATATAACATTTTACACACGTATTCACAGCCTGACATGACACTCAAAGTTGAGCACAGGTGCATCCTGTTTCCACTGATCATTTGTCAGATTTTTCTCGACAACTTGGCTGGAGTCCACCTCCAGTAAATTCACCTAATTGAACATGATTTGGAAGGGCACACACCTGTCTATATATGGTATCATAGTTGACAGTGGATGTCAGTGCACAAACCAAGCAATGAAGTCCAGGAATTGTCTGTAGATCTCTGAGACAGGATTGTATCAAGGCACAGATCAGGAGAAAGGTACAGAAAAATTTCTGCAGCAATGAAGGTCACAATAAATCACAATGGCCTCCATTATCTGTAAATGGAAGAAGAATGGAACCACCAGGCCCAACTTGATTGAGCTTGAGAGGTTCTCCAAAGAAGAAACTGTCAATAAATGTGTGTACCAAGTTTGCAGCATCATACTCAAAATGGCTTGAGGTTGTAACTGCTGCCAAGAGCTTTAACCAAGTACTGAACAAGGGCTGTGAATACTTATATCCATGATATATGCATATTGGTCATGGAATTTTGAGGTGAGAAATCAATTGATCCCATTTTGGAATAAGGCTGTAACATGAGACAGTATTATTTAAGGTGTGATACAAAAAAGCTGTCTTCAGTTTCAAGGGATGATAAAAACGTTAGACACTGAAATAGTCTGAATAATAATAATTGTCAGCCCTGGATGGCAGAGTTTTACATGATATGTCCTTCCTGACGCAATCCCAAGGGGGAAGCCTACTTCAACTGAACCAACGTATATAAATTGCAACCTGCAGGCCAATTTTAAAGTATCAATAAATCAGCAAGTGAGTAGTGCTATTATTTTACACAATATCTTAGAAAATTTCACAAATTTCAAATCTATTCTTTAAAGGCCTACAGCATGACAGTACATGTATTAATTGGCCTGTATTGTTACAAAGACTGACCTAAACAGCCTAAAAACATGTTCTGGCAAATACCTTCTGTCATGTCCTTTATGAAGACTACCTAAGATATTGGATTTGATTTGCTGTCAGCCTTTATTAAGTCCAGTATGAACAGTAAAGTCAAGTAAAGTTGAATTTAAACAAAGTTGAGATTAAACTTTGAAAAACTTACAAAGGAATGGCCACAAAACAGAACTACACAAGTAAAATTGTTACAGCTGAGCTTACTTGAACTTCTTCTAGCTGGTGCAAAGACATTTCGTACTGTAATTCAAAGATACTGTGTAATCCTATAAAAACAATAAAAACATACCCAGTTTGGGACTGCTGTGCGTTCAAACTCTGTTATCGCTTGAGATGTTGTGGTTCCGTAGCAGATGGGAGAGGCAAGAGGCAACAGCATAGTGCAGTCTGATCATTACACTGGGAAAGTGTTTGTGAATGTGAATCTGTGTGTGTGTGTGTGTGTGTACATGTGTGTGTGTATGTGCAACCTTGAGGTTGAAAGAACCTCTGGTGTAATAATTCTGTGTGTTAGCTATGGCAGGTGGTTGGCATGCTCCATGTTAAATCTTTATTGATCTTTTATCTTTTAAAAAGTACAAGACAGGTTTTTGTTTGTGCATCACAGAAAGTGGTGATAGTTGTGGAACTGACGTGGACATTACAGTTAATACCAGGGCAGGAATGTATAGTTAGTACGTGTAGTACATGTTTGTCTTACAGTACATGTTGTTTCTCTTATGTTCTGAACTATAAATATAGTAACTGAGACAAAGAGTCAGACTATGACTGCTACTATGAGTTGGGCATTCAAAGTTTCCCAAAGTCATTCAAATGAAGCTTCCCTCATTTCTTGTGAGTTTGGCTTTCTTCTTTACTCTGCACTAGTTGAAGAAAAAAGAAAAGGGAAAAAAATCCAGAGACATGAAGCTGCAATAGAAAACTTGTTAGGTGTTACCCCTTTCTCAGATGCCGTAGCGAACTAAGCAAAGGGATCTTTAAGGGAGCAAAGGGACTTTTAATGAACAGGCACATTATTGATCTGTGGACAAAACAGTCGTTAATTATGTGCGGGTGGAAATTTAATTGAGGGAGTGAAAGAAGGTCTCTGCTTGCTAAGCTAATGCATGGTCAAGAATGAAGAGAATTTGATTGAGCTCTGTGCCATTGGGGTAAAGGATGAGACACAAACGATCACTCAGCCAATGCCTCTGGATTTTCCCTGCTCCCTTTCTCTGCCCAGGCCTTTCTTTGTCTTTTATCAAGTGCCGCTTGTGTCATTCAACTATTCCTTTGTTTTCAAATTAGGAGGAAATGCCTTCAATTGACTAATTTTCCTCACCTTGGTGTTCTCTTTTGCCATCTGTTCAACCCACTCTTGCCAATCTTTGTTTTGTTTTTTAACCTGTATAAATGGCAGGAGTTAAGCGTCTAAAGAATCCGGAGGACGAGCATATTGACTCAACATGTGATGTGTGTGTGTGTGTGTATATTTGTGTGTTTGTGTATTATGGCATCCATCTTTCTGGGGTTTGTCCAATCTTGTGTATATCTCTGATTTGTAGTTGTCGGTTATCATCAGGCAGTCAACTGTTTTATGGCTCTGCTCACTGAGCCATATTATGTGCCAGCAAAATCTCCTCTATCTCAGCTGAATGTCTGTGTGAACCTTCTGAAAATTGATGGCCATTTAATGATCAAATGATTTTTCTGTTAGCTTATATTAACTAAGAAACAAATTCAAAGAGAGTGACAAACCATTGCTAATTACAGAAAGGTGGAAACATTTAATTGCAGTATTAGCTCATCTCTTATAATGAGCAGTAACACGGTATGAACTTTTCATTCTTGCATTTTCTGAAGTTGAGCCGTTCTAAATAAAGGCTTCCAAGTACACACAAGCCAGGACACTAAACACACTGAGTCATTAGATCATCTGTTTAGAGCAATCAGATTACACTTAAGTCATTACTGATGGTGTGGCATACACCCAAAACAACCATATAACAGCACACTGCAGACGTTTCTGTAGCTGAATGAAGGTGGATGTTCAGCTGAAGAACTACATTGTGTAATCCCTGCAGGGGATGAGTTGTGTTGCTTATCCAAGAGTGTAGAAGCTCAGCGTGACTTAGATTCTCATTAAAGGAGCTTATTTATCTCTACACTTCCTAAAGAATCAAGGCTGGCGTCTTGAAGTCTTTGGGCTGGCAGCAATTACCATACCTATGAAGTAGCTTCATAACACCTGTTCCGTGTCATAAGAAAGATGTGCCAAGCTATTACTCAGTTTTCACAAGGTGTAAGTACTGAATGCACTTTCAAAATGGATTCATGTAAAAGGATCAATTTCTTTGCATGAAAAAAACCCCACCCATTTTAGTAGTTAAAAATATAGCTTTGCCATGTTTTGAGAAAAAAGCTTGTAGTTGTGAGGCTTTTAAACCTCTTGTGTTTGAGAATTTTAACTTTAACTAATTTTACAGATATGCTTTGCATTTGCTAGCATTAAGTTTAGAGGCTGTTATTCTTTTTTTTTTTTTTTTTTTTTTTTTTTTCTAAATGACATCAGAAACAGCAGTATGCGACATTACGTGATGGCAGAGCTTCAGTTCATCCTTTGTCATTTTTTTTTTTTTTTTAATAAATAGGACAGGGGGAATGAATGAGAGAAAGAGGGGAGAGAAAGAAAGAAAACCAAAGGGGAGAAGAGACGGTGAGAAGGGGGGGGAAGAGAGAGAAAAAAAAAAAGAACTCCTGGGTCACCTGTATGGAGAAAAAAACAAACAAACAAACAAAAACAAACAAACAGAGGAGACAGCAAACAACAAAGAGCAACATAATAATAGAGAAAACAAAGCACCATCACAATAAACTAGCTAGTCATAGATATCAATATTTACTAAATAATAAACGATATTGTGCAGCACGCAAGATAGACAGCGCACAGTGTGCTTTGAGGTAGCAGCCAAGAAAGCTTTAGTCCGCGTCTGTGAATACCCATGTGTGCATACCTGTGTGGATCAGCATGCTTGCATTCCAAAGGTTTCTCCATGTAATGATCTGCTAGGGAGTGTGGGGGGGCCACAGCCCCGTCCTCCAGGGTGTGAAGCGGGTATGGAGGAGATCAAAACTCCAGACATCCAGAGGCCCCCAGAACACAAGAGACCATGGAAGACCAACAGAGGGGCAGCCGCGCCACTGTTCCAGTAAGAGCTGAGGAGAGTCCCAGATGAGGGCTCGCCCAGCAGCCGCGGAGCAGAAGTCAGGGGGAGTTGCAGTGACGCGCCCGTGAGCTCCGCCGGCCCCCAGCTGTGCCTGAGTGACCGAGCCCCAGGCCGAGAGGCCGGGGGCACCCCACCTCCAAAGGGGCCCGAGCGAGCCCCAGGCCCCAGGCCCCGACAAGCGGCCGCCAAGGAGTGAGCCGGTGTGTACCCGGACGCCCACCCCCAGACACAAAGAACCACCAACACACCGACACCTGAGGGAGTCCGCCACCGGCAGGGGAAGTGGTGGTGGGTGGAGATAGGCCTCCAAACCTTGGAGGGCCTGAGGTGTCCCCAGAGAGGTGGCGTCTGATACCCAACCTGACATATAGACACAGACATACGGGCACACACAGACACAAACATCCATTCCCCCCCTCATGCTCTCATATGCACTCACTCCACACTCTGTTATTCTGTTAGGCTGTTATTCTAAGTTTCATCCAGCACAGATTTGTTGAAAAGGGCTACTTTGTAAGATAAATGCCTTTCATTATCTTTGTTTCAATCGCTATGTACTTTTCCCTTTCCCCCGTACTTTTTTATGACTCTCTTTATGAGTCTAATTTTGCAATTCTCATGCCATATTCACATCATATGGCACACATGAGCTCCGTCTCCAGAAAAAAACATATTTTAATGTAATTTAATCAATTAAAATGATCTTCGCTTATCTTGCACCTAGTGATCACTTAAATCAAGTTGCTATCACTGGTTAGCCCTTCAGTGATCTAGACTCTGACTTGAGTGGGATCACTAATTCTTCAATGAACAGTTTTATTCATGCTAAAATGATTGTGGGCAGCTTCAATAATAACATAAATCATATTTGTATGAGTCCTAATTTGAACTTCTGTGTAGTTCCTAGGAGTGATTGTGGATGCTTGATAAATATGTACTCTGATCCTATATGATGAAATACAAAGCAACTTCTTGAGCAGAGGGTATTCAGCATCCAATTTAGCATATGAAAAGATAAATCCATTTTATTTTTTAAACCTTTTTAATAATGCAAACATTCCTCATGTAGTGTCAGAGACCTGTAGTAGAATTTTTTTCTGCTGAGTGTATTGTGTGACTACTAGCCATAATACCCCAATGCTGCTTGGAGGGCTATTACTGTCATAGTAACAGGGGGTCATTAAATGGCTAGCAGCTGTGACTATTTGTTTTCTTTTATGTTACCTCAGTCCCGCAGCTGTGTTCTCTGTGTATGAGCACGAAGAGGAATATATACATGATTGACTGTGCAGGCTTGTGTGTGTGTGCATGTATGTGTAGTTATTTATTTATTTATTTGTATGTTGTTGTTTTTTTAGGGTCATAACTTTCCATTGCGCTATGATAAATACACGGTACGAGTGTTCATGGGGCTTTAAAATCAAACTATGAGCTGGCCCCTACCAGAGCACTACACACTGTGGTCAGACACATAACTGATATGGATCGGTTCATGGCTTATTTCTGTATTTATCTCTCTCTTTTTTGTTTGTTTTGTTTTTAGTTAGCTGCTTTTATATTTTTAGTGTCCCGTAAATTATTTAGGACATGAAATTGTTCAAGGCAAGCATTGAAATTGCAGATACTCAGTGTCATTTTACACAGTTCACAGAAAAGGAAAAAAGAAACACTGACCTTCTCTGACCAATATAGACATGCACTCATCCATAAACATAAAATCACTGACCACTGATCATTCCAAGCCCAATAAGTGTTTTTATAAAGGTTTTGTTTAAGTTGAGATTTAAAAAAATATCTTCTTTTGTTGTCTGTGAAGCATGTAATTGGTCCCAAATTTCATCTGGAACAGATGTTATGGCCCCACAATGCCTTAATTGCAACATCTAAAACGGGGGTGTCCAAACTTTTTTCACTGAGGGCCACATACATAAAAATATAGGAGGGGCTGGGCCACTTACTAGAAATTAGGTATATAACCTTAACTTTAGTGTATTAAAGTTAGAAAAATCACTTAAAAGTGGTCAAATGTGTTATATTGTTGAATATAATTAAAGACAAAACTGCCTTCACCTCAGCTTTCCATGAATAGATCTTTATTGATTTATTCAGAAAAAGCTTTGGTAGCTCATTCTCAGAACAGCAGCCTCAGATTTCTTCTTAGACAGAAGATTTACAGCACAGAGAAAAAACAATAAAGGGGGAAATGGGACGGGTACATTTCAAGCTTGTTGTTTAAGTTATTAGGCTTAGCAAAACATCTATTAACGTCCGTTTGAAACGATTATCAATATTAACAGACTGAACTGGACTAGTAAATTATTCTGGTGAGTATCAGCTGCGCTGGGTATGTAAATCGGGCCATCCAGCTGCGGTGCTGATCCGACGCCACTTGTGGCAAAAATCCGGACAAATGTCACTTGATCAAGGAGCAGATCTGCATCAGATGAGATCAGCTGACTTTGCGTGTGCGTGTGCTGTGCACAGCGGTGTGTACTCTGTGTGTTAACAAGAAAAACACATATAAGAAAGTGGTGTGCAAAAGCAGGGTAGTGACAGAATTGATGTGCATTATTGATATTTGAAGCATGTGTACCTCCTGCACATTAACACACGGGTACTGTGGAATATATTTTTTACTCACCTAAAGCGCTCGTGCTCTCGTCCACTCGTCCACTCGCCGCAAAAAAATTATCAGTTGTGTGGTGTCTGTGGCATCGGTGCTCTCATCGCATGCGATGGAGTAAAAATCAAAAGCACAGCTTTATCAGACAGTTGCAGTTTAATGTTGGCTGACAAGTCTTCAATGCGTCGCACAACTGGATTTCTGGACACGCTGACGTTGTTGAAGTCCTGCACTTTTTCCGGGCACATTATTTCGGTGACTTTAACGAAGTGGTGTTTTATGAGGTCTTCGTCTGAAAAAGGCTTGCCATGTCTTGCGATGAGTTGGGCGACCTCATAGCTGGCTATTGTAACCTTTTCCTGGACAATTTGAGCACGAAAAAAATACTGTTGCTGACCCTGCAGGATAGCTACCCTTTGCTTTAATTTCTGCTCTTGCTCAGCACCAGTGTAGGATGCATAGGCCTGATGTTTGGTTTCATAATGACGTCGTACATTATACTCTTTCATAATTGCCACAGTTTCAGTGCAGATCAAACAGACACACTTCCCCTTGAATTCTTTGAAGAAATATTCACTCTCCCACCGTGTCTGAAATTTTCTGCACTCTCTTTCTACCTTTCGCTTCTTTGATTCTGCCATGTTTAGTAACTTGGGGGTAAATTTCTTCTGTGATTGTCCTTTTTGGTGGAGCAACTGCCTTGATCAAAAGCAGCGCCCCCTGGTGTTTAAACTAAGAAGTGCAATACACTCAAGCAAAAGTTGAAGTGCGGGCCGCGGTGTAGTGGTTCTCAAAGTGTGTGGCGCGCCCCACAGGTGGGACACAGAGTTCTGACAGGTGGGGTGCAAGTTACCTGGCAGTTGACAGCTGCAAGACACGTGGCTGCAGGTTTTCGACTACACCCTACACACATCAAAAACAAGAACAGGACCCAGTTTATTCTGTTTTAAGCCGGCGAGGCATGATGCCTCTCAGATACTTACGCCTCCCCCGCAGCCCTGCCACAGACCACGCCCCGCCACTGCTCTGCAGTCAAAAACAAGCTCACTGCAGCCACTAAGAGTGAAGAGTGAGTACAGGGACAGGGTGGAGCAACAGTTTGACAACCCTCGGAGTATGTGGCAGGGACTAAACACGATCACAGACTTTAGAGGGAAAACCAGCACACCGCAGACCACGGCCTCTCTGTGTGAGGATCTAAACGTATTCTACGCTAGATTCGACACAGCGAACACCATGAGACCGGACAGTGTGCGCACCGCGGATGACGTCAGTGCGCACACTGTGTCTGAGGAGGATGTGCGGAAGTGCTTCAGGAAGGTGAACGCACGCAAAGCTACTGGTCCGGACGGGATTCCCGGCCGCGTCCTCAGGTCATGCGCGGCTCAGCTGGCTGGAGTGTTCACGCACATCTTCAACCTTTCCCTCTCTCTGTCTGTAGTCCCAGCCTGCTTCAAAATGGCCACCATCGTCCCTGTACCCAAATCCTCCACCATCTCCTCATTGAACGACTGGCGACCTGTAGCCCTGACCCCCATCGTAAGCAAATGCTTCGAGAAGCTGGTCAGGGACTTCATCTGCTCTGCACTACCCGACTCACTGGACCCTCTACAGTTTGCATACCGCCACAACAGGTCCACTGATGATGCCATAGCCCTGACACTACACACTGCCCTGTCACACCTGGAGAAGAGAGACACGTATGTGAGGATGCTGTTTGTAGATTACAGCTCAGCATTCAATACCATCGTTCCCTCGAAGCTGGACAGGAAACTGCAGGATCTAGGACTGAGCAGCTCCCTCTGCAGCTGGATCCTTAGCTTCCTGTCTGACAGACGCCAGGTGGTCAGACTGGGCAGCATCACCTCATCCCCCATCACACTGAACACTGGTGCTCCACAGGGGTGTGTACTGAGCCCTCTCCTGTACTCACTCTACACCTACGACTGCACAGCCACTAACAGCTCCAACATCATTGTGAAGTTTGCGGACGACACTACAGTGGTGGGTCTTATCACCAACGGTGATGAGACGGCTTACAGGGAGGAGGTCAGCGCCCTGACCCACTGGTGTCAAGACAACCATCTCACCCTCAACGTCGCAAAGACAAAGGAGTTGATAGTGGACTTCCGGAGGTGCAGAGAAGTACACACCCCCATCACCATCAACGGCGCTGCTGTGGAGAGAGTGAGCAGCTTCCGGTTCCTTGGAGTACACCTGGCTGAGGATCTTACGTGGTCAGTACACACAAACAAAACAGTGAAGAAGGCGCAGCAGCGCCTCTTCTTTCTCAGGAGACTGAAAAGATTCGGCATGAGCCCCCGCATCCTCAGGACCTTCTATCGCTGTGCCATTGAGAGCATCCTCACTGGATGCATCACCACCTGGTATGGCAACAGCACCGCCTACAACTGCAAAGCTCTCCAGCGAGTAGTGCGGTGCTCTGAACGGATAATTGGAGGTGAGCTTCCCTCCCTCCAAGACATCTACAGGAAGCGGTGCCTGAGGAAAGCGGGGAGGATCATCAAGGACTCCAGTCACCCCAGCCATAAACTGTTCAGACTACTTCCATCAGGAAGGAGGTTCTGCAGCATCCGGTCCCGTACCAGCAGACTGAGAGACAGCTTTTTCCATCAGGCCATCAGACTGCTGAACACGTCATAGACACCTCAGCTTCACTACTGGAACTTCAACATTATGCACTCCACACTGTATATAAATGCCACTTGTTTTGCACATATTCAACTCTGTATATTTTATATATTTTATTATTATTATTATTATTATTATTATTTTATTTTATTTTTTTACTATTTAATTTGTAAAAATGTGTATACACACACACACACACACACACACACACACACACACACACACACACACACACACACACACACACACACAGGAAAATATTTAGTATACACATCCAGAAATGCATACACTATTATATATTGTACATATATTTATTAGTTTCAGGTTGGCCATTCTTGTATTTTGCTCGTTTGTGTTGTTGTGTTTGCACATCTCTGTTGCTTGTGGGGCTCGCACACAAGAATTTCACTCGCATGTGCTGTGCCAGTGTGCCTGCACATGTGATGTGACAATAAAAAGTGATTTGATTTGATTTGAAGTATTAAACTCTCACTAAATTGTATATTTTTAATCTCTGTTCACAAGTTTTTGGATTTCTTTTTTCATAAGACGAAGACTGAACTTTATGTTTCCATGTTTGTCAGTGTTTGCATTCTGTTTAACTTGTTGCTTTTTTGAAGAAGTGCTGCAGGCTGACGAAGCAGTCTAGTGACAAAAGTTACAAATAGTCATTTGAAATGAAAGTTTTTAGTTTAGAACAAAAATTACTGAATTATTGTGAATGAGCTTATTATCTAAACAAAGTTGCAGCTAGGCTTTTCTGTCATTGTTTTGTTTAGGTGGGAAATGAAAATATTTCTTCCTGCCATGTGGGGAATGATGCAAAAAGTTTGAGAACCACTGGTTTACTGTTAGTACCTAAAGTTTTCACAGTACAGTTGTGGAAATAGCCAAAAAAATAGGTGATGCTATCTTTAAGGCATATTGGTCACACTATCAGCTAAAGCAGAAAATAAGGATTTTCGCAGAATTTTGTAGGTAGGAGTAAGTGATCAAACAGATTAAATAGACTTTCCTATTAATGTGCCAAATGTTTTTATGTGTGAGATGTATGTGATGGGTTTCACATCTATGCACTTACCGTATAGTTTTCTATCACTCATCACTATGTAGAGCAAGGCTGAGGTCAGAAGCAGCCATTTACTCACAGCATTGGACAGGAAAGTCAACCCACGCACACACTACTACCTGAACACCTTCAGGCCCTTTCTGTCTCCAACTTGGAAGTGAAAAATCATTCTATTTTTCTCAGCTGTGCAGGCTGAAAAGTCTTTTTTATACAAGGCTACAACTCTGTTTCCCATAAAGTTGGGATATTGTAAGATGCACCAAAATGAAAATCACTATTTATTGAAGATATCACAGGTGTTGAAAACAGCATATTTTATCATTTTTGGAGAAAAAAATATGCCTTTAAAAATTTGATACTAATACCACTTTTTAAAAAAAAGTTCAGATGGGAACATGTTTACAACTGTGTGCCTCATCTTTTAAAATATTAAAAAAGTGCAACATTGTTTCCCAGTCTTGCTTGATATGGGATTCCACAAACTCAACAGCTGAGTGCATATTTTTAAAAAATATTTTTTTGTTTCAAAATGTGCCAAATCTTTTCACTGGGTGATGGTTCATGGGTATTTTACTGTGGAGCCATGCTTCTGCTATGTGTGCAGCGTGCGGTTTGGTATTGTCTTAGTTGAATAAAACAGACTTTTCCCGAGCTGTGTGGCACCATATGTTGGTTTAAAAACTGTATAAATCACTGAGCATAGCATCCACAAAACATCATAGAATTCATAGAATTCGAACATGCAAAGTCATAAAACTGTGATAAAAATTGTAATCTGTCAGACCACACTTAGACAGTTTTTCTTTTTGTCTCAGTCCATGTCAAAATAACTCAGATGGCAAAGGAATCTGTAGATCTTGTTTATATATTTTTTTCTTTTCTTTATTTTTTCATGCATTTATATAGTGATATACCTAACATGTGATATTCACTAACACTGGTTAATTAATTGCAGGTTACTGTCTGTTTTTGCTGTGCTATATGAGTGCCAAATCTCACAAAGAGTGAGTAATCATTTTTAGCCTTTTTTATTTATGTACACAAAACTTTTTAATATACCATGCGCCAAATGTTATTCTTTTCCTTTGTTTTTTTTTTTCTTTTTTCCCAAACTGCTTATCCACAAAGGAACAGATATGCTAAAGGTCTACGTCAGCATTATACAGCTACTGTTTGTTTATTAAAGAGGTACAGTGTCAGTTTTGGTCTGTTGGTCTAATGTGTTTGTTAATGTTTTCAGAAAGCAACATTTTGTGATGAGAATATTTCAAATATAATTTACTAAGATTTTTAGAAAGAAATTTACTCCTCATTGTTTTGAAATTAACAGGGGGAAAGCATACGCTTAACGTAACTGTATAGTTGATACTATGTTATGAGAACAAGTGCATAATAGGGACTGGGAAATCTGTGAGTGTGGTGCCAAAGCTTTGGCTCAGTCCTGTAACTTTTCACTAAGCCCTTGCACACCATGTTTAGAGTTAAGCCCCAAAAATACAGGTAAAATACACCAAGAGTCTTTTTTTCATTAACACTATGTCATGCTGACATGGGCATGAGAAATACAGGAAGTCAGAGACAGAAACCATTGGATATTATAATAACAATTATAATAGTAATAATTGTACCGTTAACGATAAGATATATGTTTTACATGATCTGCAAATTTTTATTTTTTTTTTACATTTTACACAACATCATCTCTCCTTTTTAGGAAACAGGGTTGTAATTTATTTTTGATTCAAAACCAATTTCTTTTCACTTATCAGGCTGTTATAGCCTCTCATTCCTCATCCGCCCAAAAAGTCTTGAAACTTGACAAGAGATTTTCAATTTCCAGCAGCAATCTCTACTAACAACCTCAGCCTTCCAGGATATATGGGGCTATTACCATTCATGGGAACAACAAGAAACAAGATGAAGGAGAAATCCCATAAGACCAACAGCAAATGCATGGTGTTGTCTCCTTATGTTAAATCAACATTATGCTCTGTTTAGAAATATTTTGTTCTAAAGCTTTGCTCCCAATGTATGCATCTTGGGTGTCTGTGAAATGTGTTTTTATGTGAAGTAGGATCTGATGAGTGTTAATGCTTCATTTTGGCAAGGCAGCACGGCAAACTTTGAAGATACTGATTGCTTGTGTCCTACACTCTAATGCTCTTGTTAATTCCCCAATGAAGTTGATTGCCACATTCAGATGCACAGAGAAGGTTAGAGAGGAAAACTGTTAGTGGTGCAATGACAAGGTCCTGCAGCAGCCCGCCATTAATTCAGCTACTGAGTTGCTTCACCTCTTGTCTTTTCCTCCTGTTCTCTCCCTCTTTGCCTCTCACCCTATCTCTCTCCCTTTTCTGTCCCTCAACTGCTTCACATAACATTTCATGAATTAAATTAGAGCTTGCGAAATCTTCAGACATGCTTATTACCGGGCTGGCATTGTTGTAATGTGTCTGACCTTGACCTGTTAAAGATTAATCCAAGCAGACAGGGCTGAGAAGGCTCCCCAGCTGATTCCCATGCAGAGCACAGACAGCAGTTGTGTTTACCAATCTTAGATGGAAGAAGAGAGCAAACAAGTACCAGCACCACACTTGAGGAAAGCAGTACGGACTCGACTCACCGTGTCACACCTGACAGTGGTAGAGGAAATGTGTGTAACTGTACGTACATGTTAAGGATGCATCGTGTTGTATTTTAGTCCTTAGTGCCTGCTATTTTCAATGGGTAAAATTAAAGAAACAAAGACTCACATGCATCCACATCCAGCCAACATGTCTATGAGCTAGGCTTGGCTTTATTATTGGCCAATATTTGAGCTCAACTACGTGACTCGCATTCCTACGTGTATATCTACCTGTATGGTTTGGAGTATTTTTGCTTCCTTCTTATTCTGTACATTTTTAAAAATTCTTCATAATCGTCAATACAAAGAAAACTAAACATAAAATTCTTGGAAGAGTCCACACATATTCATCCAAAATCCGAAATTAGCTCAGAGTTGTGCAAAAAACACAGGTAGTAATGGTCTTAATTTTTGTTCCATCCATTCGCTTCCGCTTATCCTCTGTAGGTCATTAGTTTTCAAAATCCTCTGCTCTCAACAGTGCTAATCGGTTGCCTAAATTTAGTAATCCTGTTGGCAGTGAGGCAGAGATTCTCAGAGTTTGGCTTTTGCAACACTTCTGAGGAGCCAGCAGAAATGTTGTCTTGGTGGTTTAGCGAGTTCACTCATCTCAACATACAGTAAAAGCTGAATCGTTTGTGTTTGAGTTTTTCTTTCACGTGCAGATTTTTTTTTCAACTGCATATTAGTGCATTTCAAGGGTTTAAATACTGACATGCTGTTACCATTGACATCAAATCAACAGTTTATAAGAAGTAAATATCAAATCAAGAAAACTGTCATGACATGCTCAGAGAGTCATCACAAATAAATGAAGAAATATCCCAAAAAACAAACAAAAAACAATTAAATTATATCATTTATTTAGAAAATATAGTTCTAAGGAGTTGAGACATACATGGAGGTAGGGTAACAGAGTCAATGTGTAGCAAATAAGGTGAATGCATAATCTCACTCAGTCTATCAGTATCGTATTTGAATGCAGCATGTCAAAATGTGAATACAGTTAAATTTAACACAGAGGTTTAATTGGGTTATCTTTTAATACTGAACTAACTTAATAACTTTAAACAATTCATGTCACGCACGCATGTAAAGTTTGAGACCAAGTCTATTTAAAAACAAAGCTGGAAAGCATTATATCTCACTTCTCTGGCGTTTGCAACCAAGGACCCAAGTGGCCACATTGTTGAAATCTCCATCCTTTCCACAAGTGCTCTAATGCTTCTCTTTACTCAGGCTCCAATTAGTATAAACTATTCCTTGCATTTTCAACGCTGACTCTTAACTTTACTACAGAAATATGGAAAGTAAAACACTTGTCTCCTCTGCAACCGGTAAACTTGAATCCCTGTTTACTTCACTCCAAGTTTACTTCACTCCTTTTTCAGCAAATGTAGCACATAATATCGCTAAAAGAATCTCTCATCTCTTTAAATTGTTCTGTCTTTTTTTCTTGTAACTGCTGTGATTAATTCTTTCTCTCTCTCTTTCTCTGGTATTTCTTGACCACATTTCTGCGTCCTCGTGTCTTGGTCTCTCTTTTCTTGTCTTTGTCTCTGTTCTTCTTTTCTCCCTCAGCAATGTTTTGTGATTGGCAGCTGAAGCTTGACTGCAGTTGAGTTAATAGAGAATAGAGAGGAATACCTAGAGGATTTACAGCTGAGTGGAGACGCACAAATAAGATAATGACTTGGGAATAACAATTTTGCTGCACCGTTTGGGAAGGCACTGGAGAGAGAGAAAGAGAGAGAAAAGACAGAGAAGAGACAGACAAAGAAAGTTACAAAGACAGTGAGGAAGAGAGGGGGAAAGAGAGGCAGGCATAAGTGAACAGATTCCAGGGGCGGCAGACTTAACAAGATTTTTCTAAATTGTAGAAAATAGTCAAAATCCCCGTGGGTTTTCTGAAAAGATAAAGCCTTGTATTTTTAGACAAGTCACACTGATGAACTAAAAGAGTTATTTTCCTTCCTGATGCATGTGTTTATAAGTTTTTGTATCCTAATGGGACACAATACGTTTTGAATATTAAGACTTGAGTGTGAGTGTTTGGTGTGGGCTGCCTCTGCCTTTGTCTTTTATTAAGTTTTGATTGTGAGGTTTACATTTCTTATCCAAAACAATGGCTAAGTACTAGTATAAGGACATTTATCCCACAATAGAAGAGGTGCCTGTTACGGAGAGATAACCCGCTAAAATTCATAATACCCGAACATCTCTTTAACTTTGCCAGACAGGAGTGGGTCACCCATCAAAACCATTATCTATAGTCATTTGGTTGTCAGAGTTGTTGGTTGAGTTATAGAGGCTGTTGGCACTCAGAAGGCCTTCTTAAGGGACCTAATCTCAGACTAAAAGACAAGGGCTCTTGGTGATATCATTTTCCCCCTCTTGCTTCACTGCTCTGTCCCTCCATCATCTCTTTGACATCACTCAACGCTCAACAAAGTAGTTAATGAAGCAGAAGAGGAGAGAATATTTGCCTGCTAATTAAGAAAAATGAAAGGAAGTGGAGTTTGAAAGCTGACACAGATGCACACCATAATTGTCCTCTCCTTGATGTGGGAGTATAGCAATAGGCTAAACTTTTTCAGTTCAATCATTTTAACCGTTTGTAGCGCTAAGACTTGCGTCTGTCTCAGAGTTTATTTGTCCCTGTTTTCCCCCCCTTGTTTCCTCTCTCTTTTCCACTGTTGGCTGTTTTTTGTTTTTTTGCATTGTCTGCAAATTTAAAGACATGAGGTGAAAAATACAACTGATGCATTTGGCTGCTTCCTGCTAAAACATGTTCATCTTAAACACTCAAGCTAAAATCAGTTTGTTCTATTAAGACAAACTGCATGTACCAAATATAGATTGCTACACAGCTTTTACTCTGTAATCATCTCCTTAATCAATGTCAGGAAGCCCACATACAAATCTAAAATGTTAAACTCAAATTATTAAAAATGTACCACTATGCATATTTAGTACTGGGTGCAGAGGCTTGCAGGTGTGCTCAATTGCCTGTGCACAGTATAGGAAATTTCACTCTTGTGGAGATCACAGCAAGAAGTCTTGAAAACTGTTTGTAAATGTACTCTTACTAAGTGGTTCCCAGGGACCAATTTTTTACGCCGTTTCCTGACAATGCTGGGTGCCCATTATATGTGGATATGGGCTCATTTCATATTTCAGACCTCTGCACAAATAAAAGACAAAAACAACATAGTGTAAATGCTGTTTAGACTATTTTTTTATTCTTTCTAATCAAAAACTGATCAATAGATGTGAAACCAGAGGGTCTGAGAAGAAAAAACACAATTTCTTCACCTGGCTTTTATTAGATGTGGTTTCAATAGAGGTCATTTACATTGTAATCATTGGGAAACAAACATAGTGGTCTGGGATTTTTCCATGTTTTAATTCTCTAGATGCATCCGGTTAGATGAGAAGTCTTAATATACAGTCATGAATTTGTATTGATGTCTATTTAATGGGTATGCATCTTATTTAACTAGTTGATAATGAGTCAAAATGCACATTTTTACATTTCATTACATGTTATTAATAAATTCTTTAAGTATGTACAGTCAAAGGAGCTTGCAAAGAAAAGCATCTGGACTTCTTTAAGTTGCTTGAAGACGTTTCACCTCTCATCCGAGAAGCTTCTTCAGTTCTAAGGTCAAATGGTGGAGAGTCCCAGATTTAAACGAGATGAGAGGTGAAACATCTTCAAGCAACTTAAAGAAGTCCAGACGCTTTTCTTTGCAAGCTCCTTTGACTACAATGATCTGGATGACTGAGAACCTTCACAGACACTTAAGTATGTACAATTTTGTAGAAATCACTTTGGTTGTTGTTTGTTTAATTAGCAATTTTAGAGTGGTTCTGACATTTGAAAGGGGAGCGTTGTAGAGAGACAATGCTGTGATGTGTGGTTGGGCAATCAAAGCAATTAATTGTCAGGTGAGACCCTGGGCACATTATTATATCCCAAAGGTAATATCTTTCCCATTTCATTATTTTTTATTGGATCATTAATTCTCTGTCAATTCTAAGCACATAACATGCAACTGCACATCTGTTTTGACCCCAGTGACATCCTTAAACTCATTGCATTGGATATTTGTATCCAAGATATTAAATGATGGACTTCCTGCAGCTGAATATGGATAAAACCAAACTAACTGACTAGTGGCCCTGATGCATCTAACCCACTCACAATAACACATCTGAGGTCCTTGTCTATAAAGTTGAGCCAGTATTATAATATTTTTAGTGTGACTTTTGAACCACTAAGCACGTCAACTCAGTCATCCAATCTTGATATATGCAACTTAGAGACTTAGTAAGATAGGCTCAATTTTATCCAAAAGAATTCTAGAAACAGCCATGCATGCTTTTGTTTCCTCTAGGTTAGATGATTGCAATTTATTACAGTTTGTTTATTATACAACCAGACTTGCTAAAAAAGAAAATGCATCACTGTAATTTTAGCATCTCTTCATTGGTTACCTTTTACTTTTAGAATTGATTTGTTGAGTTTTTGGCCGGCTCTCTACTAGCCAACCCATAATCATTGGTGATCAGGCTCTTTCTGTCAGGGCATCCACTCTTTGGAGCAAACTCCCTGAGGGGAAGAGGACTTGCAAGCTCCTTTTCATCTTTTAAAACCCTCTTAAGACATGGTTTTGTAAGCAGACCTTTTCTGTGCCTCCATTTTGGGTTATTTCAATGTTGTCCTTTATAATTGTTTTATCGTCTCTTCCTAGCCTTATTTTTTTATTTTATCTTTGCTTTTAATTCACCTGTTTTAAATTTCATTTTCTTTATTCCCTGCTTTTAATCACCCTGTGCTGGCAGTGTACACCTACCTGATATTATTTCACATTTATCGTTTAAAAAATTTCATCGCTGCTTGTTTCCTGGCTTGTCTTTGAAACACCTTATATCTTTGTCTTGAAAGGTGCTACAGTATATAAATAACGTTTAATATCTATAGCATAGGACAGTTTTCCTCAGCCCTACAGCAGGTACTCACTTAATATGTATATGATGACATAGACATGTACTGTATGCTAGTTTACTTTGTTATTCTTTGGATTTTCATTATATCACTGCATATACCCATATGGAAAAGAAATAGAAAAAACCTATAAAAAACTTGCATAAGATGTAGCCTACTTCATATAGTGAATCATTAAAAGGCTTATATGATTTACTCATGAAAGTGGCCACTTTCTCATTACTTTCATTTTTTTTTTTTTAGTAAGTATCCAAAACATACAAGTTTCATTTATATAATTTTTCAAGGGATCTTATATCGGTTTTCACTCTTATATGCTTTTCATACAAGTTTCACACAAGACAGATACAAACTTTATAAGATTTATATATATATATATCTTTTCCATATGGGTAGTAAGATGGGAAAAACAGCTTTTAATAACTGCCAGACAGATGAATAATAAAAAAAAACATATTCTTCTGCTTGGTGTACTACATATATGTTGTATAAGACAAAGTAATCAGTTACAAGCACTATTAGTGTTACTTTTCTGTAGCACTAAAAATTGTTGATCAAAATTGATTTACAATGTACACATAACATAAACGTAACATCGCTGTTCACTTTGGGTCACATGCTCTTTATATATAATTTGTGAGAGAAAACAAATTCACAGATGCATGGGAATGTGCACATAGTAGCACAGTTCACTTTGACATCAAAAACGAAACATAATATATATAATTTGTAAGGAAGAAGCGCTATAAAAATAACTCCCAACAGCTCCAAAGATGATGATAGTGATAGTTTCTTCCAGATTGATTAGCATGCCTAGGAGGAGTTGGGGAACAGACCCATATACATATCATTATAGTAAAAATACATCTGACAGTTTATGCATTGCTTTAAAATATTTTCACGTCTTATTCTAGCTACATAATGCTTAGTTGTAGGATAGCAATTTATAGAGGAATGTTCAATATGCATCTACTCCCATTGCACAGACCAGTGAAATATAGTTATTTTACATGCTGACAAAGTCCAAGAACTGAACTTTGTTCAATTTAATCCTACCCTCCCACTAACACAACCACCGTCCTCCTGCCGGTCCACTTCTGGACACATGCCGTGATTCTGATTGACTTTTGATGGACATTATTCTTTTTATGATGGTAACAATAACTTCAATGCTATCCTAATGATAGTGATCATAATGCTGGGAACTCAATCTCCCAATAGTGTGTTGATAGCCGTGCAACAACCTCAGCAGGGAGTGAGTGAGCAGACTTCAAAGGTGCGATTTGCCTCACAGTGGAGTCTAGGGCACTGCGGCCCACGTGGGCGGCTGTCATTTTCTTGGTGAACTTCTCTGTTTTGATCCTGCAGTTCAATTGCTGTTCTCTGGCCAGGTGCTTGAGGAGAAAAATTGTGTAAAGGTCTTATGTGATTTCTTAAAAATTGATTTATATATATATATATTTTTCCCTATATAACAACACCATAGTCTTTTCAGCACCACCATTAGGGTTCTCGTAGCCATGTGCTTAACTGCCACTTTGGATTGGAAAAAGAAGAAAAATGAAACACAACTCATCTTGACATTGATATTGATCAATTTGCCAGTAGACGCTGCTACTGTGCTCAGCTGTAAATTGAACCCTGACACTCATCCACTCACCCCTCTCTCCTTGGAATGCTTCCTGCAATGCCCCAATAATTTTTATGCAAAAGATGGCCTTTTCTGCCACGAGAAGAATACAATGAATAGATTGATTAGTCAATACCATAATGGGGATAGGGTAATGAGCCTGTCAGTCATAGAGTCAGAGCAAGAGAATATGCCTAGACAGCAGAATTACTTTGTTAGTAGTGTAGACATGGGCAGGGTGGTAAAAATTGGATTTTAGGCTGATTTACAGACCACTGAAACAAAGTGTTCTGGGACAAAAAACTTCTAAGGAATAGAGCAGAGTCACATGTTGTGCTTGAGAGTGTATAAATGTCTAGTTGAGTATTTATTCCTGATATCCATCCAAAAATAATACTCTGCACATCAAAGCCTGACGCTTTTGTATTTGTTTCTAGTGAAATTAAGACATTGTTAATCCTCTCATGAAAACAAAGGCTTCCCACTGACAGGATTGAGCAGTTGCATCATTATTTAATGGCAATAAACTGACAAGTAAAAGACATAATCACTTAATTTGAATGCTACTTAGATTTTCTGTTCTATTATTTCTGGGGTGTGAACTAAACCAGTGGGCTGTGATATTAAATTTGTGGTGAAGAAATCGAATAAACTATACATTTAAAGTGAATGAAATATTTTGAAAATAAACAAGGAAAAAAAAGCAGGACTTCAGTCGATTTATACATGAATGCTCCATTTGTTTACAATATTCAAGCCTTTCTTTCTCTTTTCTGCCTCCACTTTTTCCAGTCGTTCTGCTTAATTCTTCGCTTCATTTCAGCTTTTAGTTTCAATTCTGACACAACGCTCTTTTGTAGGCGGGTATGACGATTTTTAAGCCCACCAACTTCTTTGCCATTAAATTCATAATCATAATACATTCTTTTATTAATTGTTTTTAAACATGTGTATGACTGATATAAATGCTGTCTGCAGTGCACAGTCATTTACAGTGAGAAGATGTGCACTATAAACCTAAAAGAAGAGGGACCATCTTCCCACTATCCCATTTGTTTTGCTTTTGGGCACGGAGAGCAAATTCTCTTGTATCTGAAGCTGAGGCAATTTGTTTTATTTGACTTCTTGCCCCATAAAGTGTCAACGTTGGTTCCCTTAACCCAGGGGAGGTTTGCTGCAGAAAACAAATGGGTGTTGTAACAGCCCTTACCAGCAGAGTTCAGTTTTGGGGTGTGATCTATGTATTTATCTAGGAACATTTGCTCTGTTTATCTATAACTGGGAGGATAACAAGCAGGTTTCTTCCTGTGTGCCTCCGTGCTTGATCTTACACACTTTGATTGATCTCATGTCCCTAGAGGACTATGGGGAATTGGTAGCCACTTGAAATATTCATCAGGCTGCAAAAAAAGTTAAAAAATTCAGAACAGATAAAGATGGTGGTGTTAGTATGTTCTAGTACTGGTGTGTATGTTTGTACACTGCTGAGAGGATTGTGTGTGTGTGTGTATGTAACTATGAAGAAGTGAATGTTCAGCCAACTATTGATTTTGGAAAAGGCTCTCACTGAGATGATGAGGAGGTGTGTCTTGTGAAGTGGCTATTATGTGAAATCAGTTGCTGTTGGCTGATTTTTGCATGCTCTATATTCATTGCTTCCAGCTCTCCAAAACAGCTTAGGCTGCATCTCCTTAGGATGCAAACAATTGCATCCAGATTCACTGGTTTAACGAACACTCAGCTGCTTCAACATGCTTGAAAGTGCCGTAATCGCTCCATTTCTGGAAAGACTTGAGTTGTCTTGTTTTGCTCTTAACACCCTGAGATTGAAGCTGAAAGCCAAAATCCAGTAAACAGTGTCAAAAAAATAAATAAAAAGCATCATTGTGAAACAGATACTTCACCATGGGAGGGATATTGATACGTGTGACTTAAACCCTGCTAAGCATTATAAAATGTATATCATTTTCCCATCTACAATATTTCAGACAAATTTTGAATATGACATGAATGACAAGTGCAGAATGGTATGACTTTTAGGAATTGAATAATAATGTGAGAAACTCAATTAAGTAATCATATTTAATGAATTACTTTTCCCCCCCAACTGACTTCCTCAACACTGACATTTGAACACCCACAGATAAGGATTCAAACAGCCTGTGTCCTGGATGTTGACATTTGACATGACGTTTCCTCTAATTCCTGAGCAGCTACATAATAATTACTGCAGTTATACAACCTGTCCTCGGGCTTGGAGGCTTGACCTTTCTGCAAATAACATGTTCATTTCCCTTAATGTGAAAACAGGGAATGTCATTTCCTATTGTGCGCTCCAAACGCAACAACTAAGATGTCATCTCGCATCAATTGCATGCGTCAGCTGTGAACTTATGATATTGTGGGGGCATATATGTACTGGGAGTTTTTATATGTGCATAACAAACAAACACATGGGGTCCATAACAACTTATTTTTTAAATTCAGTTTTTTTTTTTATTTATGTACTTTCTTGTAACTTTTTCACCAGGAACCACAAGGGAGATAAACAGAAATCCCTTTGAGGAAGTCTTCACACACACTTTCAAAACCGCAGCCACATATAAACACTGGAAGGAAACATGCATATTTAGTTGTTTATAGCTGAGTAACCACACAGCAGGCATGTGGTTAAGATGTATGACAACCTAGTTAAAGCATTCAAGCTGAAAAATGAGCTACACTGAGAAGAAAAATAAGTGTATGTTATGGCCCAGTATTAGGTTGTTAAGAAAACATTTTTCTTTTATCTTTATTAGACAAGATATTTTTGTTTGTTTCTTTGTTTCTTTTTGTTTTGGGGAATATTTTGATCAGTTCAATTAACTATGATCAATAATCGATTGCAACTTGCTGACTTTTGCAAATTTATGTTTGGCACTGTTGACTATGTTTTTATATTTTTCCTGGCTGAAGGAGCCACAGAGGAGAGGAAGCTGTGTACACTACAGTGCGTGCCTTGTTTTTACTTTGTACATATTTACTTCTCGATTCGAGGTTTAAAATTGGCTGTTGTCACAACATATTGCTTCGATTTACCAAGTGATAAAGAAGTAAAATAAACATGTTATTGCCTCTGAAGTCCTTGCGAAATGTGTACTCCTCTGAATATATTAAAGGATTAGAGATTGTATGTAACATGATTATAAACAAAGCAGCTGAAGTGTGATCAAAGTGAGGGAGAGTAAACACACACACGCAAAGCAAACACACTCATACTTACAGATACATACACAGGAGACGAAAAAGTGAGGGATAAACAGAAATTATGAGACGGATTAAGAGATTACTCCAAAGAAAGATTTTTTTTTCTTCCATAAACGAAAACAGAACATTAGCAACAGACTTTGCAAATGAAGAAATATTAAATATGGAAAAACATGTTTGCACGTTTGAGGTTTTGCCCGTGATTTCACGCTATGAGACCTCTTCTTAATAAATATCCATGGGATAGTTATGGATTTGTTTTCCCTTTTTTTTTAATGTTTAGAAAATATATTTGGGGCGCTGTCTAAAACATGAATAAAAACAAAATGTAACACGAGGATTTACAGTTTTTATCAGGTAATTTAACTGAAATGCTGAATAGAAAATTCAATATTACTGTGACAGCATGCATAAACACAGTCACGCACATGGCCACTTTGTTAGGTACACGTTGGTTAAACCCCTTTTTGCCTTCGGAAATGTTCTAATCGGTGGTGGCATACCTTCAGCTATGAGTTTCTGTTCAAGAAACCATTTTGAAATGATCTGGGCTTTTGAGCATGGCACACTATGTAACGTGATCATAAAGGGATGGACCTAGTCAGCCACAATTCTCAGGTAGGCTGTAGCGTGCCAAGAAAATACACCCCACACTGTTACACTAGCAGCCTGAGCATTTGCTAAAATGTAGAATGGATCCATGCTTTCATTGTAGATTGATGTCAAGTTTGATCAACTGTGTCTGCAAAAAGAAAACATGACACTGAGAAGATTTTGACATTCTGCTCCTTTGCTGCAAATGCTGATGGAATATATATAAAAGGCAGTCTTACATTGTTTTACTGAAGTGAGCAAGGCATTTTCTCAAAAATGCATCATCTGGATGGCAGCAATTATATTTCATATGCTGAACACAAACTTGAATATGTCATTTAGCTCAAATGCTGAATGTATGCTGATAAAAACCTGGCAGTTAATTTCCTCTTAATCACAAAGAATGTATTCTTTCTTTTCTTTGCAAACTCAAGTTTTAACAACATCAGTGTTTAATGACAGGGTTTTTCAGTAGTGTTACTTAGCTCATGAAGTGATATAGTAATTATTTGTATTAGTTATATGGGCCTTTTTTTGACAAAGGTTTCATTTATTCTGTGATGTACTACATACATACAAAGGTAAGCTCTAAAACATTGTGTTGCAATAAAAGCCCGAAGTATATATGAAGCTAATGGAGAAGCTTCATATGTGTCTTTTTTTCGCCTGAATTCTGAGCTGCTGATGATGGATGAGATCATTTTTATCCACTAGTTCATGACTGTGTACTGGTCAGTGGTATCTCAGCAGGATCTTTAGGATACTTATTTCTGTGAGACATTGAGCAGTGACACTTAACATCCTCTCTTCCTCACTTCAGTTTTATGTTTTTCTTGTTTTGTTAGTTTTCAGGTGGCTCAGATACACTCTGGACAGGCCTCATTAGTACTGGAAGGTATATAGAGGTTTTAGAGCAACCTATGCTCCCATTCAGATTTGTCTTTTTCAGGGAAGACCTTGCATATTTCTGCAAGATAACAGTAAACTGCATACTGTATCTGTTACAACACCATGGCTTTGTAGTGGAAGAGTCTTAATATTTAACTGACCTACCTGCAGTCTAGATCTTTCAATAACTGAAAACATTTGGAGAACCATGAAATAAAAATGATAAAAAATGACAAAGAAGACCCAGGACTATAGAGCAGCTAGAATTCTATATCAGACAAGAAAGGAGAAACATTCCTCTTCCTAAAGTCCACCAGCTGGTCTCCCAAGTTCCAAAATAACTCACTCGCAAATGGAGAAAAATGTAAGGAAGACAGGAAAGCAGAGAAAGAAAAGAGTTTATGAGCATGAACAGCCTGTTTAATGTCACAGCAAAGCATCTCAATCGGATTTCATGGTAAACAGACTGGTTCTTTTCTTCTCTACCTGTGCACTCAAACCAGTATATATACAGCATGCTTCATTCACACCCATTCATACACAAACTTTTTCTATGCTTGCTGTAAGTGCTTTCGATCTACAGCTACACACATTCACACCTTTACTCCAGTTATCTTGGTTTGATATAAAAATTTGTGTGATGATCTGAAACATTTAATCTGAAATTAGACATGATAGTGCATGTAAGATCTGCTTGTATCGTGTTGAATTATTTGGCAAAATCCACTGAAAGCAATGAAATTTAGAGCACAAGCAACAAAAGACAGCTGATCACAGCCTGTAACCAAAATCTACTTGTACTCACAACAGAAATGAATGAAACTTATTTCTGAGCGATTCTTTTCCCCACACTTCACTATTACAGATCATCCTGGGTTTCGTAAACATGCCAAATCCAACTTTAACCCCTGATTTTATTCATTTTCCTGTTTAGGTGTGGAGACAAAACAGGGAGACACACAGATCAGTGCAGGGCCTGTCATTATTACTGTAGTGAGGAAAGAACTGTGGATGTCAGTCTACAATACTATAATCACCCATTTCCACAAACTGTGATAGTGACTGAAAGATACAATACAATAGAAATGGGCTCTCTCTAAAGGGTGTCTGTGGTCACTCATAGATACACGGTCTGGAGTTTATTCAATTGAGATAGCCTTATTGTGAAGCCACTGCCTCATCTTCATTGAAAACAAACTATTATGGTGGTTTGGGAAACTTAGGTGTTGTCGTTGCCTCCTAGATGAGTTTTTTTTATTTTTTATTTCCAACATCAGAATATCCATTATAAAGACCACGACATGCTGAAAAGATTTTGTCTCCTGGTTAGCTTAAAAAAAACCTCCATAATATCTCCAAAATAAGATGAATATTGAACTTTTACCCTGATATCCCAGACGGATAAGAGCTAAATATAGATGGATTGTAACGTACTAATACTTACATTACAGTACATTTAACCTGAACTTGAAGTTTCCACACTGGCTTGTTAGACATAATTTTTTTACATATCCACTTTGTTCTGTTAAATTTTGTGTTTGAGTTGCAGTCAACCCCAACAGACAAACCTAAGTGAAATCTTTCTTTTTAATTTTATTTTATTCATCCATTTTACTCCCCCCCCCCCCCCCCCCCCCCTTGCAGTCTATTGGATGTTAATCCCAACAGCTTATTCTACAATCTCAACATGCTGGTTCTACATCAGGGATAAAATGTAAGATGATAATCCCATATAATTCTGGAGTCCCAGAAACTATTTGAAACCATATTCCATGAACATGAATAACAGGATGTGAAAACATGGACTCGTTATATTTCACACTGTTTCTAACTACTGTTAAACTGCATAAATTTATTCATACACATTTTTTTATTTATATAAAGTGTCCAATAAGATAATGCCCTGACTGTTTGACAGCAGGTTGCGATCATCTTTTGGGGATTTACATCCGAAGGCAATACAGTAGTGTAGTGCTTAACACTGTTGGCTCACGTCGAAGGTTCTGCGTTTGAACCTGCAGTTTAGCTGGGGCCTTATTGTTAGTAGTTTGCATGTTCTCCTTGTGCCTTACTTTATAGATCCCTTCACTACCAAAGTCTCTAGTTAAAGAGTTTTTGCTAGCTAGAGAGTTTTTGAGTCTAGTGTTTTTCATGCTAGCTCTTCAAAAAACATACAGACCACTGTATATTCATAACGTTCATAGCAAAAGTTATTTCCTGTTACTTTAATGTTTATTTATCTCTGTGGGAATCACTTTAAAGTTTTTGGAACAGAATTATTTATAGTTTGATTACTTTTAGAACATATCGCTGCTGATCATTAAATTACACCTCAGTTTCATCATAAACTTAAACCACAGAAAGAAAAATGTACAGCATTGTGTTAGTTTGACCACTTAAAACAACTTCTTATTCCAGTATTTGCTGGGTTATCCACACTGGGATCATCAGAGTTAAAGGACAATCAGCCAAACTCACCAAACTATTAAATTTCTCTTGAGTTTTGCTAAAAGTTTGAGCACTTTAATGTATCCATATACATCCCATATGGGTGTTTAAGGAAGGTACAGTATCTCTTACAGTTTCATTATTTTCCAAATCTGTTTTGCTGTATTTTCTTTAATGAATTAGACCTTACTAACAACTCTCACCTCTTGATACTCTCAGCTGTTTTGATATTGCATTTCCTGTTAGACCACATTCTACACATTCACTGACATTTTATCCCAGGAGATGAGTTTCATTTAAAGAAACAAACTCACGCATGCTGTTTTGAGTATGGAAAGCTTCATTTGTGGTGCTCTCTCAAAGCTCTCTCATCCAGTTCTCTCTTTTCTCTTGTTGTGTTTTGCTTTCTCGAGTAAGTCATTTTGTATCTCAGGTACCTGAGCCTCATTCCCAAGGTGTATATTTCAGTTCTTACATACTTACAGTATTTGATCTGCTCTCTCAGGTTGTTCTTTTCATAAATCCTTTCTACTTTCTCTCCTCCATTCCAGACGGAAGCTATCTTAGTATTGTTTGAAAGTTTAGCTTAAGCAGCCAGTCTTTAGCTTCAGCCAATTTAAAATTGTCAACATCTTTTAATCTTGCTATTCATCTCTTTGTGTTCAAACTCTCTGTGCAAGGCACCTTTGATATTAGTTGGTTGTTTTGTAAAGACTTCTTCCATATTCCTCAGATATCTGTGCATCTGAGCTATGAGTTAGTCTTCTATCTTCTCCTCTCTTTTTATAGTATAGAGCACAGTAACAATGCAGTAATCTGTACTCTACTAGATGCTCCTGTTAAGGGAGATGCATTTCTATTAATATATTTAAATGTTCAGTATCTTGTGCAGGTCAAAAATGCAATGAATTCTGTTAGACAGGAAGGTAGGAATGCCATAAAAATAACCAAACACATAAGTGTGTATTCCTGAAATGCATGGTTTGAAATGGTTGGAGTCTTTTCTGTGAAACTGTATTTTAAACACTGTAACGGATTCCACAGGATAGCGCTTTTCATGGAGTAGTGTAACAATTTGTAAGGACTCAGTGCCAAGTGAACCTAAGGTCACAAGGCATTAATTAAATTGCTTTGAACTCTAAACACTCCTGAGCCATGAAACATCTTTTCATAAAAAGAGCAAAGAAACTTGTCATACTAGTTCTCTAAGATAGTCAACCACTTGGTGTTATGGCAGCTTACTTTTGTGTCTGCATTGGCTAGAAGCAGCTCTCAAAGGCAGCACTGGTCTGTTGCTGCATGTAGAGGGTCCTAGTATAGCCTGCTTGGTGCTAAGGACAGAGTCAGAGCAGCGTGTTGACAGACACCAGTGCTCTTCTACCATGCAAGGCCCATGTGCACGGACAGCTGTCAGCTACCTTGGCCATCATCTGTCTTTCACTGAGATGCACACATGCACCTCTGTATATGCATGAACACACACACTAACATAATATTTCCTTTGCACACATGCGTGCACACATGTGTAAGTAGAAACACACACAGAGCCTGAGAGGAGAAAGCTGGCCCAGAGTCTTAGTCCAGTCTACCTCTCTCTCAGTTTCTCTTTATCCCTCCCTCTCTCTTTCTACCAGCCAAAGCTAAGGATACTGAGCGCCAGCCACCCGTGAGATGAACGATTTAGTAATTGTGCAGCTGGCAGCCCAGGCACGGGGGCTTTTGCAGTAGTAGTGGACACTGTGGCATGTATGGACAAAAAGACTACTCCTGTGGGGAGAAAAGAGAGAAAGAGAGGCAGAAAGGCAAAGACAGATAGAAGCAGAAAGATGGAAATTTTAATGGAACACAGTTAGTTCTTGAAAAAGAAATTTAGGGAAAACTAATGGCTGTGAGGACAGTGAGAAAGACAAGAGAGTGGGTGCAGGCTCATCTTGGTATGTGGGTGGAAGCTTTTTAGTTTTGAAGAGTAGCAACAGTATTGGCATGGGAGAAAGGGAGCAAGGGAGGAGGGGCAGTGATTTGAATAGGAAAGGGAGGGAGCGAGGGATGGGGGTGGAAAAGCAGCAATTAGTGTAATTAGAAGACCAGCTTTAGCAAGGCACTGACAATATGTCACCTCTCATTATAAGCCATAAGCAAACACAGCAGCCTAATTCAAAGCAGCACCCATTCTCTAGACAGTTCCCTGTGTCAATGCAGATTTTGTTCTCCCCAGTCACGCTCGACTGCATATCATTGACTTGCCAATACAACATGGGGTTTTGGATCCAGAATATAGAGTCCAGTCTGGGAGAGAGAGACCCAAACAATAGCAAGGTCCAACTAGCATGCTGCTGGAGTATGGGATGTTTGGCAGCCAAACAGACAGGACTCGAATCCTTGTTAGGCTACAGTGAGATTGATTAATTCAGATGGATGAAATGTGTTAGATGTTTGTGCAGAGGTGGTTTGAATAGCGGATTATGTGTTGATTTGGATTTAATGTTTGGGCAATTATGACATGAGAGCCATTGTGCTTTAAAGCTGTGGACACATTTCACTGAACAATTTTATCGACTTGTGTAAAAACAGTGTAGGATTGATTGGACAGGATGTTATTTCATGTTAGAACAAGTACACATATGGCTACATGATAAGTTTGTATTTGGACTTAATAAAAAAATCAATATGCCAGCTAAGCTAAGCTAAGCAAAAAATGGACAGTGCAATGCATTTTATTATATCATACATGCTCATCATTTCTTCCAGTGCCTGTGTTTCTGTCGTCCGAAGGCAACTGCTATTTGTTCTAGTTTGTCTCATAGCAAACAGCCCATTAAAACTTTACCATTGTAACATAAACAATTTACAGAAACATGTTTTCTGTTGTGCCTCTGCTTCTTTTTTTCACCCCTCTGTGACATGGCACAGGGCTGCTGAGCCAAGTGACTGTGACAAATTGGGATTGGAAATGACAAAATAGGCTATTTAATAAGCATGGCAGAGGGGATTGGACTCTGGTGTTGGGTTCACTCGAATAAGCAGACTGTCTGAACTCCTCCTGGGCCCGGCTTTGATGGCAGCTTTCATCCATCTGATGGGGAGATTCTGGCAATGGAAGTTGGAGCCCTCTATGCCTGCTATCTACAGAGTCTGTGTGTATTAAACTGTGCATGCTTGTGTGTGTGCATGTATGTGTGTGCATAGGAATGGTTTTGTGTAAATGCAAAACCAGCGCACACATCAATCTGATGCACAGATATACTGCGGCGAGTGAGGGGGCCCAAAGGGAATAAATGTGGCCATGTGTTAACCTCAGGCTATTAACTTCCAAATATAAACTCCTTCCGTCAGATTGTAATCACTTGTGCTGTTTTTGTCACCATGGCCCCTGAAATGAGAAGCTGTTATTAGAGAGAGATGCAGCGATATTCTCTAATGATACTAGGTTCAACTGACTTGTCAGATTTTGTTAGTGTGTGGGTGAAGACAGAAATATTTGCCTGCATATATGTTTAAAAAATAACTGATGACTAATAAAACACAATGTCCACGTGTTCAATAAACAGTGATCATTTAGAAAACTATTATGGGAACATGCATTTTAAGGCAATGCAGAATGGACAAAAACAGGAAGACATCAAGAAAAGGTATAACGGCAAAACAAAGTGTGAGTTGAAGCCAAAAGAAAAGACAACAAAACAAGTTACAAAGTGTTAGCAGGCAGCAATGTCAGTGTGTTACAGAAACAGAGACAAAAAGGCAAAGTAAAGAAAAGACGGCTTTGATATAATAAAAAAGCAGTTAAGGAAAAGTGAGGAAGGGAACAAATGATAGGATGGGTTAGAAAGTTTATTGTGGTGTACAAGCTGGAATACATTAACAAAATAAAATACCAAGGTTTGCATATTATTTCTATGCACATTTGTGTGAAAAGTGTCCTTGCTTTGTGTTTATGCATATGTGTCTGGGCGAGTGAGTGTCTATGTCTTTGCCTGCAGGTGTTACAATAAATAAAAAAAATGAGATAATCACCAACATTTGTGCGATATAGCTTTTTTTGAGATATTTGTTTAAAGGTATGGTCATTTAAAGAGAAAATGTGGTTCTCTGGGATCCTAAACATGAAAAACCTGCACAATATCAGGGACAGCGCTCTGATAAGATACAGTATAATATACTTTAGTCTATTTTCCTGCTGTATTTTAACAGATATGGAGGGCAACAACATGTATTTGTATAACACTTTTTTTTTTTTTAAAGCAAAAGCAGTTCAGAGTACTTTAAATATACAAAGAAAGACATTAAGGCCTCCAAACACTGACTGTTTCTTTGTAAATCTGTGTCAGTAACACGGGAGATCTTAATGATGTTGGTAGGGCTTCTACTCATCTATCCTGTCAGTACATTAGGGTGTCTGATGAGAGGTTGTCAGCTACCTGCTTTGCTAGCTTTTGTTGTAGCTATGGAGTCTGTGTTTGCAGTAATTGTCACTGCCTTAAAATGATCAAGCTCGATCTGCTTCATACTGAAGGCACTGACAAATGGTACAAATCTCTGCAGTGAATGATTCATCTTTTCCAACCCAAGTTAAAAGGAAAAAAGAAGCTGCCAGTATTTTTCGTTCAGTGGTTCACAGCACTCACATATGCACTCCACACAACTCTCTGAAGTGGCGTCTAATCTGATTGGTCAGGGGAGCCATGATAGAGAGAAGAGAGGGCTAATGGCAGAATAGAGAGGCAAAGATAACAAGCTTATCACAGTGTGAAAAAAAACAAAACTGGGCAAAACTTGTTTTGAAGACAATGTCAAACAAAACACTGACCAGTTTGCTGGCTTGTCAGTGTCATTTTCTCACACACATTTCAACAGGTGAGCTTTATCAGTCGTCATTAATTAATTAATACATGGGTAATTTAGATCTCTTTGACTTTAGGGTTTTTGGCTTTCTTAAATGTTTCGTTCCATTCAGATTTTATTAAGGACACCAGTCACTGGCAGAACAACAACACATGTAATACAAAATAAAAAAATAAAAATTAAGGAGAAGTGTAACTGTTTCCATAACACTATGTGGTTTCTTGGAAATGCTGTGTTTAACCTTACCCAGTCATGGTCACCATATAACCTATTACACCTAAATACAATAAACAGCCGATTAGATGTGTTAAGCAGCTGTGACCTTCAAGATATCCAGTGTAATGTGATAAAATGAGTAATAAACCCGTATGTAAACAAAGAAAATGTCCATACATCTATAAAAGATGACAATAAACAAGAATAGGATAGCAATTAAAACACAATGACCATAGAAACATGGGCACCGTCAGATGGAATCTACTCTGATTAAGTATATATTGTGAGCCAATTACGTCCTTAGTAGTCATTTAATATATATTAGTTTCTGGCAAACTACTAAGTGGCGGTTTACGCCACAACATAATTGCCGGGTAAATCTCCTACATAATTATAAAGAACAAAATACATTACGTTATGTAACACTATGACAGTGACATCATTGCTCACAACAAGAAGGCTTGATAAGCACTCTAATAATAGTAACAACAGCCTAAGTAAAATTAATGTTTATTTTTCTTTGAAAAGGGCAATAGGCCACTGATTTAAGACGACATGGCCATGCTGTGTCCCAGAACAAATGCATATCAACACACACGCAGATATAGATGTATTGTGCCCTTTCATGTCTGTGAATGGCCACATCTGTGTGTGAGAGAGTGTCAGAGACAGAGAGGCCTGTCTGCTGGTCATTGGCCCCATGCCTATCAGTTTGCAGTGATCAGTCTTGCCTGGCTGTCGTCTGCTCGCTGCCAGCTGTCAAAGGGCTTGCTCTGGGCATGCCCACTGATGAGAGGCTGCAGCCATGCTCTAGAATCAATCCAGCACTCTAATAGGTCACGAATGGCTGCACAGTGCTTGCCAATAGCTTTGGACTAGAGAATGAGTAGAGGAGGGAGCAGAAAGAGATAGGGCAAAGAGAAATGAACAGGGAAGGATAGGTACTTCAAACATATATATTTTTTTAATGATTAATCATTATTTATTTATTTTTTTTCAACAAGGTTTACTGCCCACTGTTACAAAACAAAGGGGTGGTAATTGACATGCCGCTAATTTGCCTCTGCCAGCTAAGGCTTGTGACTCCTTTGTAGTGATGGCCAAGTTTTAGTAAAATCAGAACACACTAACATAAATCTCTCTCTCTCTCTGTTTTTCTCCACAGCTCATTACAGTTACCCACTTTTAGACCCAAGTTTAAGTAAATGTGTACACACTTAATGGAATTCCCTAAGTGCACAGGCAGAACAGAAGGAGACGGATTTTCATGGAGGAGTGTACATTTTATTCTTTGGATGCCAAGCAGTTGGTGCTCAGCAAATGTTTCAGTTTGCAAAGCGACTTCTGGGCCATTGGTGCACACAGAAAATATTTGATACAAATGCTCTCTAATTAATCAAATTCAAACCGCCTGTCCAACTGTTAAATCATCTACTGTAAGGGAACAGGGAAAGCAGATAGGCAGAAAGAAATTAATTCTATCTTCCCAATGTTGTTTGCCTTTGAGGCAAAGAGGAATAAACAGTGTGTTTTTATTACTTTGAAGTTATCACTCCACAGCTGTAAAATATCTAATTGGAAACTTGAAAAGAAATATATTTGATAAATTTAAGTCAAGTGAAAGACTTAAGAAGAGTTCTGCCTCCCTTTCACTCTCTCTCTCGCTCTAAATACACACACACACACACACACACACACACACACACACACACACACACACAAAGTAATAAAAGACATACATTTCCTTTCGTCACAAAATATATTTATTATAAACATTTTAAACGATGCTCTGAATCCTACAGCAGTAATGGCAAAGACATAATTTCTTGCAGAAGTTGTTAATTTAATAATGTAATGTTTCTCCTTTTTAAGTACCTTTTGACAAAAGCCATATTTAGGTTTAATTCTTAGCAGTTTTATTATTTTATCAGTGATACAGATCACTTCATTACAGATGGTAATTTTAAAATACTCATTAAAATAGATTAATAAACAAAGGTAAGTATAACAGCTAACACCCAAAAATGTAATTCTTACAGAAGAACAGCATTAGTTGTGCTTAAATAAAGAATATAAAGTATTTATAGTTTTCATGTGACACCCACCTGCGGTCCAATGCTCTTCAGCCATCCTTTGCTGTACTATCGGATGTAGTAACCAGCATTTATTGACAGCTGCCAGAAAGGTAGAGAATATGGCACCAACATGTGAACACCTGTCCTAACCCTGACTTACAGGCCAAATATCACCAATCCCTGTGTGGTGGGGCGTGGTCGGTGACACAGCTGCAGCGAGGCGGACACACCTGAGCGGCATCAGCATTCACGCCGCACCTGCATTAAATAGTCCGTACTGGGTCCTGTCAGTGTTATTGTTGTCAGCGTGTGTGGCTGCGGGGTGCAAACCTGCAGCTGTTTGTGTGTAGCAGCAACCGTGATAATAAAAGTATGCTGGAAAGCATGAGTACATGGTCGGTTTGCCTGCCAGGTTAGTGACTGAAGACTATGGTTAGAGTGCTCACTGTGAAACCGACTGAACAGCTGATTTTACCATTGACATCACAGGTGGTGACAAAAATGTAATAAACACATTTGAATAATTTTTATAACAGAATAACAGAATTTGCTCCATGTCAGTTTGCAGCTCTTCACAATTTCACCTCTCCTGCTCAGGCCTGAAAATGATGAGGCTGTTCTGCTCTTTATTCTGCTCGCTCTTTATTTGCTCAGATTAGTTCTCCACACTCTGGATACTTCATTCAGCTACAGCTCGCCCACTGCTTTGCACAGCCAGCAACCCGTCTGGTTTTCCGGACACACTACCCACTCTGACCTGCTCTGCTCAGGCTCAAAATCCCATCCTGAGCCTGGCAGTAATTATTCATCTTTTATCTGGTTACACTTCCTTATATATTTATTCATGTATTATTTTGTTACCTGTTGAAGATCAGGCTCTGGCTGCTGGGTTGGGGTCAGCAAACTCTCAGCTTTCTTTCTTGGCTAGCTGTGCATTAACATGTTGTCTGTGCGGATGAATGCAGAGAACCCAAGTTCTGTTAGCAGCATAATGCAGTTGTTTCTGTCTTGGACACAGCTTCACTTTATGTACTCATGTCCTTTTGTGCAATAAAAATAAAAGTAATTTCCATATCGCCAATTCTGAACAGCTGTGCTTCACTCCACCCTTTTCCTCCTCCCACACAGGAAATGAAATCGATACTGATATTTTTTGCTTTCTATCTGGAATGCAGACAAATGAAAAATGAAGAATCATTGTAACACAAGAAACAACTGTAATGTAATGTTACATTACTGAAAAATATACTTATTGTAGTAATCCATTACATTGTAAAACAACAAAAAACTGTCTTTAGGCTGTCTTTTCAGGGTCTTAGTTTTAAGTCTGTCTCTTAAAACTGTCTCCTCTGAGACGTGAATTGAACAAATTAATGAATAAAAGTAATTATTTAGACTAGAGATGGCACGATACCACTTTTTTATGTCCGATACCGATACCGATATCATAAATTTGGATATCTGCCGATACGATATGAATCCGATATAGTGTTTTTTAAATCAACAAAACTGTTTTTTAAAATATCTTGCTGCATTTTGTATAAGTTCATACTCAAGTTTAAAACAAGAACTACACTAAAGCTATTCTGTTATACCTGTTCAGCAATACTGATCAATCTAATAAACTTAAACCTACACCATCCTCCCTATTCTGGTATTTTAAAGAGTACTTAGCATAAATATTAAGCAACCTAACTAATAGGGTTCCAACTCCCAGCAACAACAAAAATAAATAAATAAAAAATAGGGAACCACCCCTCACGCGCCACCTCATGATGCTTAATCGACGTAATCAACCTTAATTTGATGCAGTGTGAAAAAAAATGCACAGAAATCAATTATTTTTCAAGAAATATTAAATAGATTCAACATCTTTCTTCAACAAAATTGCAGACTGCACAGATGGTACCTTCCCAAAGGAAAAAGTACTATAGCTTACTAGGGTATATATATATTAGACTTAATAGTCACTATATACAGTAATGGACTTCTATTCATTTTGCATCAAATTAAAACTTTGGGTGTCAGATAATTATTTATTAAAAGCTAGACATTTTAAATGAGAATAAGAAAGAAAAGTATGTCTTTGTGCCCCCTTTTCCCTGTTAATGCCCTATCGGCCCCCCTGGCTAAACTTTGCTAGATCCGCCCCTGCACAGTTACCAGCGTCAGCTACGTAGAAAAAGATCCTGGAGTAGAAAGTAATATTAAATACATTCTAACAACAGCTGATCAAGCTTAAACGTGCTGCTGTTGTTCAGCCGCTGGTTTCCTCTTTCTGGTGCAAAGTGGGCCAAAAGCAAACTAGAGACACGGACTCGCGACAGAAAAGCCGATCAGCTGATCATTAAGCAGTTTCATGATCGAAGTAGCAGCAAGAAGAGGCAGTCGCTTGTTAAGCTTAACGCAGGAATGCTTTACAAACATTCAGAGATGGACTTACACACTTGCTTTACTTCTCTCGGGATAACTTTGTCGGAGATGAAATGCCGGGTTGCTAGCGAAGCTCCACATGCTATCCAGTCCACCACAGGTCCCGCATGCCACAGCCGCTCTATCACGTGATGCATACTGCTCCGACTTGCTAACGTTCTGAGGTGAGTTACGGCGTGTTGCAAGTTTTGTGAGCTGCTTTCGTGATATTTAATGGATCGATTACATTTTTTATTTTTCTCCGATATCCGATCCAGTAATTTAGGTCAGTATCAGACCGATACCGATACGTAATATCGGATCGGTCCATCTCTAATTTAGACATAATTTGCAAAAATAATGAACACTAGTCAGTGTCAAGTATGTGCTTCTTGAGTAACACATATCTTCTTGGATTTGGCATTTGGTTACTTTTAGTGTTCAGATAGAAAATAGGACTGCGTTAAAAGCCCTAGAGACACTACATTTGCTGCTGGTGTGTCGCTACAGGTGCCACTGTGAAAATTAAATAAGAGCCCAGCTAGTGTACAACAATTTATACTTCTTGCCAGAAGTTCAATCCTCGGGTAAGATAAACAGCGAGGTAAACTGCAAAATAAACAGTACACTTAACTTAGGGCTATACTCATCATAGTGCCTTTTTCTTCATCAGTACAGTGTGTTTTTAGATGACGCTAAACTGCATTTAGCAGCAAGTTTATTGGTTGAGTAAACTTTTGCCTCGCCAGACCTTGGACCTGAGATCATGGTGGATAAGCAGGACATTTTTTTTATACATGAATTTGCTAACCTCAGGGTTTTTGCATATCTTGCGGAAAAAAAACAAAAAACAAAACACCAGACAGATAGGTAATATGGTCCAGTAGTATGAAGACATGAAGTTGGAACTTGCTCTTTATCAGAACTGTGGGTGTGGCCTGGTCACAGTGGGGAAAAAAACGCTCTGTCATCCCCCATGCCAGGCAGCAGGGAATGGTCATTATCTTCAGTTACAAGTGGTGGATTTTAGAGAGGGATACATGGCAGACCCAGAAAAGCTTGATCACATTCTGTATCACTGCTGTCTGAGCAAAGCTCCATCTGAAAAGAATGCTGGAAAATAGGCCTATCGCTGCCAACAACCACACTCCCACTGTTAGTGGACACAGGCAGCCGTGTGTGTAGTGCCAAGGCACACTGTGCACCGTTGGTGTTGTTCTAACATACTAAAAGGTCTAGGGTTGTGTATTTGTGATGAGAAACAAAGTTGTCCCTGACTGCTAAATTATCTCACCGCAGTTCAGTGTTATGCATAGTGCTGAAAGACTACTGGGGTCAGAGAAGGCCTTGTATTCTGCGCATATTTAATACAATTTATTTTCAGCTGTCATTTTGACGTCTAGCAGTTCTGAAAACCAGACAAAAATTATTGTGCTGAATTCTACTTCATAACGATTTATGCACTTGATCTGAAATTGTAATTCCAGTACACCCCCTTTCCTTTACAGCAGTGTATCGCCACTTCTGCCTAACAGTTCTAACCAAAGTCACCACTTGACAGAGACTGGTGGGTTTTGTATAGATTGATGTACTGAAAACACTTGATGAGCAAAGAAAAAAAAAAAACTTAAATGAGTTCAGTTGCTTAGAAATGCTTTGGTGGTAAGATACCAGACTAGTTATAACAATTGCAATACATGATGTTTTCAGTCGGTGTGTATTTGTGTTGAATAATTCTAATCTCAATGTTGACAGTAATAACCCTGTTTATGATTTTTGCCATTCAAATGGCCCTAGCATTCATCTCCTTCCTCTGTAAGCTCTTGGTAAGCTTATCATTGACAAGCCAATTTATAAATAAGATGGTAATAGGATCCATTGCTGGATAAACAACAGCACAAAATCTAGTATCCCCCCCCAAAAAAACAGTCAGAGTAACAAACATGAACATGTTTTTAAAAGACATGGGTGGTCTGCTAAATCATGTGGGATTATAAGATGGAACAGAAGGGTCCTTTAATTTTTCAGATTCAATACACCCAGCTACCCTAGGCTAGTACGTAGCCCTGTTCTGGTTCTTAATAAAGTTGAGGAAAAATTTCTAGCTGGATTTGCTCCACTTTGAGTGAATGCATGTAGAGCATCTTCTGGGCAGCAATTGATATGTGGTTTGTTCACTGATGAACAGGGTTTCTCATTCCTTCCAAACATAGAAAGAATCACTGGCTGGCTGATGGCTTCCAAACGTGCCTGCCCTTTCCTAAAAAAGTTTCCAAGGACGTCTCCCAGATGGATCTCTTTAACAAACCATCTGGCACAGAGTTGTTAAACTCTGCTGTTTCAGCTACCTGGGGAAGGTTACCAGTAGCTACTGAGGAAAATGAATGTGCTATCATCATTCAGTTTTGGTTGAGCAATCAAGCCTTAATCTTTCAGAATGTTACAACCAAAAGTTAAATAAGAAAAATACTTGCCTGTTGCCAGTTTAGCCTCTCCATAGACTGCCATAGAATTTATAGATATAGATAAACATGCGACCTGATCATCAGTTTTGCATGCCAAAAGACAAAATCATTTAGTTTCTCATTTCATTGTAAACCTGTGGAAATTTGCTGCTTTCAAAATCCTTAATGTTAATATGCAATACTTGAACATTTAGTCATAAAATAAAATTTGCTATATGATTACTTACCTTAGAGTAGCACACCAATCCCTGCATCACACAACTGTAATAGTGATAATGTTTGTACATTTTCAAAACTGTATATTTTGAAATCAATGTGCAGTTTTTCTATTAACACTCACTGTGCTGAAGTTAATAAAGAGATCTGAGCTGTTTAAGTTACTCCTGAGCTGTTTCCCCCGGAGATTGGACACCCCCGGAGCAGTTGGTTTCCAATACCACGGACATTTCCTTGACCAACAGTCTGAGAAGGAATTATTTCCGGATGCTCCAAGCTTGCTACCGGGCAGCAGGAGAGCACGATTAGAAATTCCTTCTAAGCCAGCAGAAATAGGTTAAACCACCTGCTGGCCTTAGGAGCTTTTCTTCGGCTGGTGTTGCAATCTTCTTTCTTAAAGTTGTAAGGCCAGAGACATAGTAAATGTTATTGTTTCTTTTCCTTTTGGTCCTTTTGTTCTGAATGTTTCAAAGAGGCCATAAATCACACCCACAGCCACACAACACACTCTCTTTCATTTCCTCTTATATTCTCGGCCCTTTAATTTCTTCATGTCTTCCTTTCTGTCTCCTTTAGAACCCTGCTTTTACCCTCTCTGTCTCTGCTCTGTCAACTCTGCCTTTCTGTCAGCCTCTGTGCATGTTTCACAGCAGCCAAGGACCATGTCTGTTACCCCCTCCTACTCACCAATGTTTGTCTGAAGTATTAGGGGGTGTTGCCTCATTGGATAGAATTAATTGATTAATACTTTTATCCAATTAGTGTTCCCTCATGCAATTAATCAGCTGGCTGCGGTTAGGTCCGCTCCATCAGTTGGATGAAAGGCAGACAGATGCTTTGGGTTTGCTGTGTGATGAGCAGTGACCTTTCTTGCTTGCGTTCCCTTTCTCTCACTCCCCCTCTCTCTTTTTCTTACTCTCTCTTTCTTTCCTTCCTATTTTCCTTCCTATTTTTCACTTGTCTAGTTTCCTGTCTTTCTATCCCGTTTTCACCATTCTCCAGCAAATTGTTGGAATTCTTGCTGAACACAAGAATTACTAATAGAAAAATGTTCGTTGCAGATAATCCTAACAAAACCAAAACACTTATGGGTTTTGTAGTTCAAAAACACAGAGTTAAACAAAGATAAATTAAACAAAAAAGCGGTGCTATAGGATTTGTTCTTTATTTATTATTTGTACATTGATTTAATATTGATTGTAAAGAGCTATGAAAAATTGACACCAATAATCCACAACAGGTCAAGTAAGGGAAAAAAATCCAACTAAAATAATAATAATATTAATAATGATAATCATCATCATCATTTTGCTGGTTAGTCAATCCTTAAATCTATCAAATAGAAACTATTTCCATACTGAGGCCATGACAACAGTGTCTTTTCTGTTTTACAGGTTCCCTCTTTTCCTGCCTTCAATCCATGATGGAGCTGTCATAATGGCTGAAAAAACACTGTAGGACCTTTTGAAGAATGAACTTTCCAAACCAATGGATTGTTTTGAAGGGCAAAGCTGTCAGAGACCAAACATTATCACCAACAGTAAAATCCTTTGGCCTTTCGTCAGTTCAAGGTTTCTGCTTCAGAAGGTAAAGCCAGCTGTGACTTTTCTAGGAGCTGAACTACTGAAGAGTTTTCTCTTCAGCAAAGTTTAATCAAGTCATTTTTTGGCAGCTTAGTATCAAACCACCTGAAACACACACCAGCTACTGGAGGTGACATGGCTAGAAGTGGAAATGGAAGCACTGCGAGCAGTAATCGATACGAAGTCAAAAATGGATGGAAGCTATCACTCTCAGTCTTCATAGGCATGCTTTTCAATGTCATTCTATGCTTGGCCCCCCTAATTCCTTCAATGATCAGTGAGCCTGTCTAGCAAAGCCTGTTTTTCTTGCTTTCAAAAACCTTGAATAACATTTTCCAAAGTCAATTTGTCCAGCTACTTTCGGTCACATAAACAACATATTAAGAAAAACAAACAATAAAAAAGACCCTATAAGTTGGAGTAAACACTACGAAGAATCAGAATTACTGACAATGTCACAGTGCAAACAGTTACTCTGCAGGTGGTACAACTCCTATATGCTCTCTGACCTGCCCTGTGTTTGGCAGATAACTTCAGATTGATTTCTGATCCCATGGATTAACTTTCAAGCTCTTTCACAAAGACCTTTAAGCGTGTCCTTTTGGAGTTTTATTTCAGATAAAACTACAACAGAAAACCTTCTCTTGTTTGCATGAATCTTTTAAATTACATGTAGACACAGGAAGGATTGTTTTTCTTTTTTTTTTAAAATCAAAATGGCTCCTTCATGGACATCAGGAGTTTGGACACTACTGGCAGCACTAACTCTACTTAGCTGCAATATTTTTACCTGGTGTGAAGCCTCAAGGACTAGTGGCACAACAACTTCAGGAGAAAGAGACCAAGAGCAAGGACCCTCATCACTTGAACGTGTAAAGAGAGGATGGGTGTGGAACCAGTTCTTTGTCGTGGAGGAGTATACAGGAACAGAGCCTCTATATGTAGGAAAGGTAAGACATTATGACTCATTACATAAATATATGAAAAACCTTGTGAACAGGTGTCAATTCCTTGAACTGTTGGTAGTGAAAAGAAAAAGAAAAGAATGTCTCAGCATGCAGTTAAGATATGGGTAAAACATTTCAGGTAAAATAAAGTATAATACTCTGGATAATGTTCAGGAAAGCTTTAGTGATGTACTGTGGAGGGAGATTAATATGTTGGCAAGCTATGTTGAGGTTAAAGTCAGAGTTTCATAAAGGTAGCTCTCATTTTACCTAGCTAAATCACCATGGTAACATATGCTATATGCAACCTATTCAAGCGAGCACAAAATTGTCATGGTTTCTTTTTAATTTAAAATAAGCTGTAATTCTAATATAGATTATCTGCTTAAGGAAGATGCATTACATATGCAACCATACCTAACTGAATGAAAGTTACAGCTGTAAAGTTACAGCAGTAAGAAACTTTGTAAAGGGCCTAAACTACTGTCTCGCTGGAATTGCAGCTAATAGAACTCAGAAACATTAAAAAACAGATAAGTTCTATTTCTAAGAACAAATAAAATGTATTATGTATTGAACTTTTCCCAAACTAAACTGATCTTCTTATCTCCTTTATTAGGCTGTGAGAGAATGTCAGACCTGAACACACTGATTAACATTTAAATAATTTTAATATTTAAACTATAGAGATGAACATGCAGCAGCTGATATGTTAGGAAAAAATTAAAGATCTTCTGCAAGAATATTCTCTTATCTTTGGATCACCAGTGCTGCATTTTACTGTTATCTTTTTTATACTCTTTAGTGAACTTTATCACCAATTCTTATGATAATGTTACGAGTGTCTGGAGTTGGTGACAAACTTTTAGTGCTGAAGAAGAGTCAAATGAGGCATCAAATCCCCCCTTTTGTGAGTGTGCATAGAAAGTGATGCCGAAAGTCTGACTTAACAAAGAAAGTCGATAACCTCTGACACCTGTTTCTCTAAGTAAGGTTTCAAGATTTTATCAAGACAAAAAAAAATACTTGCCAACTTCCTTTGCAGTATACACTTTTTGAGGGACAAATTCCCAATTTGTTGTTAAAATACTCCAGATGCCTTATGTTATCAGGATGAAAGCATTATTTCTAAGAACCTCTCTCAATCACATAAGACTTTTTAATGAGCAATTCAGATCAGTTCCTTTAACCAAATGCTTTTGTTGTCCTTGTGAAACAGGGTAAATAAAGTGGCCAAACATAGATATACAGCAAAACAAACAGGCTTTCAAGGGCAGACATGCACTTATATATGAATTTGCTGTTTGAGGAGCTTAACACATAGTTACTCACCTACGTTATTTTACATGATAATTTATGTGACACCAGCATATCTCCTTTAAAATACTATACTCTACTAAAGCCGTTAAAAGGTATACATATTTTATAGAATAATACATGTTCAATCTAGAGTATACTGTAGACTATTTTGCTGTAATATTTGTGAAAACAAAATAATCAAATGTAACCCCTTCAGCTCACACAGCCATCAGAAAGGCAGTAGCTGGAATCACTGTCAGATCCTTACTCAGTTACTTTAAGTAGACCATGATCGTTGAGTGTTACCATAAGAATTCAAGAGAAGCATTCTCATTGGGCTCGGAAATCAGCTGACAGTTCCTGCAAGCATCCCTATCCTGCCCGAACCTTTACACACAATTGTACATACAGAAAAAAGTACACACAAATGACATTTGTAGATTTAAACTAAATATACTGTTTAGGCATCTATGTGTTTGCATTAACTGTCAACTCCTGATAAAAATCTGCATATTTATTCAATTTACATAAAAGAGAAAATGATTTTAGTTCAGGATAAAAGTGTGATTTGGTCAAAGTCAAAGCTCAACTACATTAAAAGCATTTTTGAACGGTCTAATTATGCACCTCTTCTAATCAGTAACCACAAATGCTTCCCTCTGCTCTTTGGCATTTGCTTTGTAAGACAAAGATGCAAAGTGGCCAGAATTGTTGCCAAAATGCATCAATTGAAGCCACTGAATTACTAAACCGACACTAGCACTAAAACCTTGCTTCCAATCAACAGCCATTTCATTGTAGTTGCATTTACTTGTCTTCTTTTTAACCTGCATAAAATTACCGAGTTCTTGAGATCAAGACCCTGACATTTTGAATGAGGAGCAAGAAATTAAATCCAAGTGGTTTGCTGCTAAGAACTACCTCTGAACAAACTCTAAACAATAATTTCAGCTTTTCTGTAATGCAAACACTGTGGCTATTCAAAACAAAAGTGCTGGACAGACGCGTATGGATTTTCCAATATAATGTAGGAAATATTTTCTTTAATGTTGACTTAAGGTAGGCATATACCTCCCACATGACTCATGCTACTGAAAGGAAGGCACCATTTTTAAAGAACATGAATACTTTGAGCTGTCAGGAGCTTTTTGGCTCCTGTGCAATGTAAGAGTCACTGTGGCTTCCAGACTTCTTTCAGTTCTTGAGCCAGTCTCTCTGAAAACCGTAGCCCACTGGCTTAAAATTGAGTACTTCGATCTCATGCTCCACATAAAAAGCTTTCAGAGATTAGTCTTCAAAGCCAATTTTGCTCAGAAGGTCTCGAACTACAATATTTTTCTTTTCCTCACAGTGTACCAAGTGAATGGAAAAAAAGTCATAGATTACTCAATTACACTTACTTAGTTATAAGTCAAAACAATTACAAATGATTTAGTTGATACTGAATTACTAATTTGTATCACTTTTTTAAAGCTGACTAAAGTCCTTATTAAACTAAAAAAAAAAAAAAAACAAAAGCAAAAAAAAGCAAGGAACTATCTTACCCACCTGTCTTCAAGACATCTAAATCTGATGTTTTTGTCTTATTTTCTATTCACTAAAAAGTTCCTGCTCTGGGGCTAGTACTGTCTGATCACCTTGGGAAAATGCACAAAGACACTCACTTGTCAAACACTAGCCTGTCTGCTACAGTTTGCCTACAACATGTACAAATTCTCACGTTATGCAAAAAAGTATATTAAAAAGTCTTTTTATATTTAATTGTAATGAGCAACTATACCAAAAATAACTAACAATAAATACATTGTTAGCCAATTTGTTAAATCATAAATGAAGCCATAAAAATTCTGTGTTTTTTTCTGTCTTTGGTGTTTGTTAACAAAGCCTCTGTACTTAGTGATGACAGCCTCAGCAATGCCCTTCCTTTTGATGTTGAGGACAATGTCTTCACACCAGAAATGTGATCAGTGAATGTCATTTTGTAATGTAATCATAGTTAATGGGTATATGTCAAATGAAATCAGTTTGTTATCATGTCAGTAGCAAGTGTGCATTTATTAATATTTTCACTTTTTTTTTTCCATTTCGTCTCATTCACATCCCATTCATCAGCTGTTGCTCATATGATCCTCAGTGACTTGATGAGAGTGGACACCGCGTATGATTCGATTGCTTTACGTAGGACGTGATATGAAAAGACAGAACATTAAAGCAGACAGAATGAGACACGGTGATGCATCAATCATGAAATCCCCTTGTTTCTAATCAGTTAGACATGGCAATTGACCAGCTAATATTGCATCTGCATATATTGATCTCTCTTTTCTTACAAATGAATGGAGATGTTCTTTGTACCAGAGCCTGGTCTTACAGAATAATTATCCTTTGATCAGTATTTTTCTGCAATTGTGAATGTGATGAATTCCTGCTGGCAAAACCAATGCAATCCAAACAATGCAACAGGCAGCACTGTCTGTCTGCTGGTAGAGCAAGAGACAGAATAAAGCTGAGTGACATATGAGAAAAGGAAGGAAGCGAGAGGAAGGCTTCAAAGGGAGACTGGAAAACAAGAGCCTTCATACACTGACTGGTGATTCATTAAAAGGACAGGGTGCCAGGGAAGACAGTGAGCTGATATAAAGGAGCTTAAGGGAAGAGCTTGAGGGAATGATGCAGCAGGAGGGAGAAAAGAGATGATTTTATTAATAAAATTATCAAGTTATTGCATTTCATGTCACAAGGGCAGCGGCCAGTGCTATTTATGGCGTGCGTAAGTGTGGATGTGATTGTCTGGGTGTTAATACATGCTCAAACACAAAGTACCCTGGCTGGATTTTTGGTATCGAAACTATAATTTAAACTATGAAGGATTAGAGCCAAGCATTGGCCCTCTGCATTGTATAATTGTGCATCTTGCTTTGCCCCGACACAGCAAAGTTGACAAATTTGCTTTTTTTTCCACACTGTGGTTACTGCCAGTGAAGTCACTTTTCTAGTAAGATGGTCACTTACATGCAGTTGATCTGGAAGATTTTATCTGTGTATTTAGATAAATACCAGTTGTGTACTTTAATGATCTAAAACGCATGCATTTTCCTAGCTCTTTTTCAAAGCTCTGTGCGGTGATAAAAGGAAGGGAACTTGGGGAAAGAGAATTGCTGTAGAGCACAGGTAATCCTAAATGGCTGTTGTTAAAGGAAGTTGACAGGGGAAATGATACATTCTTCATCTACTCTGGGTTTTTCTTGGTAGTTTTTTTCTCTTCTATATTGACAAATGCTGTCAGAAGTAAATACATTGTGAGGGTGAATGTGTACGAGGTGGACAATTTCTGCAGCGTGTGCACACATTCTATGCTCACTATAGTAACGTGTACAGTTTCAGTGTTGTCTTTATGTCTTTTCAATTTTCTCTGAACTTTGGGTCTATATCTGAGATGAGTTTTTGCATACTGTCTCAGCAAAAGTGATAAAGTGGTTGTTACAGTCCATGTCACACTTCAAGGTGCTTCTTATCCCGTTTTAATTCTTAACCCCAATTAAACAAATTGGCTTTTTTAAAATAAATATTTTTCTCATACATCATTCGTCTTTCTGAAAATTATTAATTTGATTTATGGTGTATCAAATTCTGTGTCTGATTTTGGTTGCAGCAGGTTTGTTGGACATAAAGTAAAATCCATTTAAATGGTAAAAATCAAAAGAGGCTTTTGCTTTTTTTTGATTTATCTGTTTTCTGATATTTTGTAATAATCAGAAATGTGTTTGAATAAAACACTGAGTTTTTTAAGTGAGTTTGTTTAAGCTTTAAGTGTTATCAAAACATTCTTGAACGATAACAAAAAATCATTTTAATTCATTTATTTGTTTATTTTATTTAATTAGATGATTTTCTTTTACTACTGAACAATCCCCTCACTAGTGTCTGCTTTACCACTGCCTTAGCTTGCATTTAGAGAGATTACAACTCAATGGTCTTTGAAATCCATCTATAAGATAAGAAAGTCATTGGAGAGACAGCTGATTATATTTCTTCTCTTTTGCTGTAACCTTTCTCTTGGACACATGCATATATACATACCAGGTTTATGTCACTTATCTGGTTTATTTATTTATTTTTAAATAAGGTCCTAAATTGTCTGTGTAGGTTCTCAGTCATCCAGGTCACGGTAATCTAAGGCACTTGAAAAGAAAAATGTCTGGACTTCCTTAAGTTTCTAGAAGATGTTTCACCTCTCATCCAAGAAGCTTCTTCACTTCTAAGAGCAATTGGTGGAGAGTCCCAGGTATTTAAGCCCTATGGGAGTTGCCCCTTAAAAGGACCGTTGACGCACTATTGACCATGTGCCACATCACATGAGCTAAGGTGTGAAAAAGGGTGTGGGTCATTATCAGGAGAGGTTTCGGGTAAAACCTTGCCACACTCTAGCATGTGACTATTGAGATCAAATCATGCAAGATGTAAGTTGGCGTTAAGGCGCCTGGGAAGGGATCTCAAAACTAGATTATAGGTGGTAGACAGTTGGTGTTGTTAGCCACCCCTTCTGTTCATAGATGGTCATTCACAATGGACAAAGATGGCTTCTTTCACATCTCTTTCAAACCATCTGTCTTCTCCATCCAAAACGTGAACATTGATCGAAAGGTCCTAAATTATATTAACACATTATGACAATGTTTTCTCTTTGATGTCTAGATATTCATTCTCTGTTTCTGTCTAAGCTTCTGCAGGTTTGCCTCCGTAACTGTAATTCAGAACATCACTTTTACATTTTAACTTCTTTCTGCGACTTTTTTCTTCCTTTTTCCTAGTCCACTGTGCTACTATTTTCTATCCATTCTCATCGCAGGTTCTGTCCTTGGTATGTATCCTTCCTTCCCCATAGCTATCCCCACCTAGACTGTCTCTGATACCTTGTCACCTTCTTAACACTTTGAAGCTTTTAAGATCAGAAGCTTTACAAGCTGTAGTGAAATGTGGCACGCCTAGTCCAGATTACACAGACTTAAATATAAGACAATTTGCTTCGTCTTTGAAATCTTCAATAAACTAAAGCTTCAGTGCAGCTCACATTTTTCTATCTTCACTGTAATGAAAATGCTACTCCATGTCTATTCTATTCTATTCTATTCTATTTTGCTACTTAAAATATGGTTTGGAGACAGTGACACTGACAAAAAGACAGAAGACCAAGTTGTAGTTGGAAGAGCTGACGATTTTCATTGGGAGTGACCAGGAGAGACAAGATTAGGAACGTATATATCAGAGGAAATGGTAAATTGACTGATTCTTATATAGCGCTTTTCTACTCTCCTCGAGCACTCAAGGCACATTTTAATATGCCACATTCACCCACTCATACAAACACTTTTTTCTATGCTGAAGTGCTTTCTATCGAACATTCACATACATTTATACTTCGATGGATGCATCAGAGAGATTAGGGTTAGTATCTTCCCCAAGGATATTTGGCATGCAGACTGGTACAGCCAGACCTTTAACCTTCCTATTCTTAGATGATGTGCTCTACCTCCTGAGCTACAGCCAGGAACAGCTATAGGTTGACCATTTTGGAGATGAAATTAGAGAAACAAGGCTGAGATGGTTTGGAGGTACGGGGGAGGGATAGTAGACAAAGGATCTTGAGTACACAGCTGTCACTCAGAAAGAAAAGAAGAAGACCACACAGAAGATTTATGGATGTAGTGAAGGAGGACATGCAAAAGGTTGGCTTGACAAATGAAGATGTTAGGGATAGGAGATTGAAGCAGATGATCTGCTGTGACTCTTAAAGGGGCCGACCAAAAGAAGAAGAAATAAAAGGGGTCGCCACAGCGTGTAGTTTTTTTTTTTACACATTATTTTTATTGACAGTCCTGTATATTTTTTACAAAACATTCAGACCCCCAACAAGCACAGAGCAGGCTAGCACAGGCTAGCAAACAAAAAAAAGACATATCCCTTTGTGGTACAATCAGATTAAATAGGTGAATTACAGCAATGAAACATGGTACCAGAAATTATAATATTTTTCCATTTAAGTAAAGGTCCCATTTTTTCCAGTATTTCTCAAATTTATCGGCAGCCAGTCTTAGTGAAAAAGTCAGTCTCTCCATTGTGTAAATTTCCTTGATAATGCCTATCCAGTCCAAGAATGACGGTGGATCAGCGTTCAGCCATTTGCAAGTTATGGCTTTCTTTGCACCAGCCAATAATATCAATAAAAGATATTTGTCTGAATTCCTCAGTCCTTGTGGCAAATCACATAGATAAAACACAGTGAAATCAGGGGCCAAGTTCAAGCCCATCATGGTATTGACTTCTTTGATCACTACTAGCCAATAGGGGACAATCTTAGCACATTCCCAAAAAATATGAAAATGTCCTGCAGATACACCTCCACAGTTCCTCCAACACTGAGTCTTGTCGGGGTATTTACTTTGTTTACTCTTAGCATTAGGCGTGACAAAAAAACGCACAGCCTTACATATATTGAACCAGTTGTCGTCATGTATTATTATTTCAGCCTCTTTTTCCCATCTAGCTTTGATATACGTTGTGTCATTATTCCTACATGTGTGTAAACATTTGTATAATCTGGATATCTGTTTCTTTGGTGCATTCCCCTTACAAGAGTCAAGGAAGATTTTAACCAAGCCCGTGTCCTCCTCTTCTAGGAATTTTATGTTTCAAGGTTCTTTATTTGTCACATGCATAGTTATACAAGTATAAGACACAGTGAAATGTAGCCTGACACGCTCCTTGACATGTGCAAAAATGGGGGGGCACTGTCGAGTCTAGCGCTCAACACAGACAGCATCGTCAGAAGGAAAGTTGATAAAATAAATAAAAATTTTTGTATTGTTCGATACATATGCGTACCGAACTGAAAGCACTGTATCGAACGGTTCAATATCGATACGAATATCGTTGCACCCCTAATATATATATATATATATATATTAGCGTAGTGGTTAGACTACACGCCTTTGGAACAGAGGATCGCAAGTTCGATTCCTGCCTGGGGCGTCTGTATCCAGTAAGGGTCCTAAGGCTAGACCCCCTATGCTAAGCAAGCCTACCGCAGACATGAGCGAGACAGATAAATATGAAGGCATGCCGGCTCGGACGTCGCCCGGATCAACAAGGTCCGCGTCAGGTGTTGAGGAACCAGGGCACCCTGACGAAAAGTGGGCTACTGGAACAAGAAGGCATCGGGTGGGCAAGGGACGAAAACAGGGCGTTGTTGGAATGCTACTACGCAAGTAACCCCGGCGGAAGGGGCTACATGAATAGGATGAGGGACCTATGGATTCTTCGATACCCAACATCCACAATGACGGCGAAACAACTAGTAGCTCAGTGTTCCAACATTCGAAAGAAGGGACTGCTCTCACAGCTAGAGATTGACGAGGTACAACACAAATGCTACGGCAAGGAGGAGTCAGGACGCCAGGTCAGGGGGGAGATATCATCACCCCCACCCGAGATTGGGTACATAGCCCCAAGTGTGATAGGAGAAGGATCGTTGAGTGCGAGAGGAACTGACCTGAAAAATAGGATCATGGCCAAGCTTGAAACCTGGATCCCCCGTAGCCGGTTACCAAGATTACGTGAAGTACCCTCAGAAGGTCTGCTAGATGATGTTAATGCAGCACTACGGGCAATACCTACAACCACGATTACCGACACTAACAAGCTGATCTACAATACGGCAGCAGTGATCAGTGAGATGCTTGGCTACAAGTTGAACAGCCACAAGGGGCAGTACCCTCCATGGAGAAGGAGGCTAGAGGGCAAGATCAAAGTAGCACGGAGAGAGGTTAGCCAACTAACGGAGTTGCAGAAAGGTGCGACGAATAAGGTGCCTAAGAAATACAGCAAGCTGTCCATACCTGAGGCCTTGGAAACTGCCAAGCAAAGACTCACAGCCTTGGCCAGCCGCTTGAGGAGGTACACCAGAGAGATAGAAGGCAGGAGAATAAACCAGCTGTTCTCCACAGAACCAGCAAAGGTGTACTCTCAGTGGCAAGGGAACAATAAGAGAACAGCACCACCAAGGCTGGAGACGGAGCAATACTGGAAGAGCATATGGGAGAAGGATGCAACCCATAACGGCAATGCTCAGTGGCTAGAGGATCTGAGGGCAGACCACAGCGACCTCCCTGAACAGGGTCCAGTAACCATCACAGTGGCAGATATCCAAGAAAGGGTCTCCAGTATGAAGAGTTGGACAGCACCAGGGCCCGACATGGTTCACGCCTACTGGCTGAAGAAGCTAACTGCACTCCACGAGCGTCTGGCAGCACAAATGAACCAGCTGCTAGTTAACGAGATACACCCGGAATGGCTAACTGAAGGCCGGACGGCCCTGATCCCCAAGGACCCCAAGAAGGGACCGGTCCCCTCCAACTACCGACCAATAACCTGCCTCAGTACTACATGGAAGCTCCTGTCAGGCATCATATCGGCTAAGATGAACAGGCACATGGGTCAATACATGAGCGGGACACAGAAAGGAATTGGCAAGAATACCAGAGGCGCAAAACACCAGCTACTGGTAGACAGAACAATCAGCCGAGACTGCAAGACCAGACTGACCAACCTGTGCACTGCCTGGATTGATTACAAGAAGGCCTATGACTCAATGCCCCACAGCTGGATACTGGAATGCCTAGAATTGTACAAGATCAATGGGACCCTAAGAGCCTTCATCAGGAACTCAATGGGGATGTGGCGTACAACACTAGAGGCCAACTCCAAGCCCATAGCACAAGTCACCATCAAGTGCGGGATCTACCAAGGAGATGCTCTGTCCCCACTGCTGTTCTGCATAGGCCTGAACCCCCTCAGTGAGATCATTAACAAGACTGGCTACGGATACCGACTACAGAACGGAGCAGTTGTCAGCCACCTCCTGTACATGGATGACATCAAGCTGTATGCCAAGAGTGAACGAGACATCGATTCACTGATCCACACTACCAGGCTATACAGCAATGACATTGGAATGTCGTTCGGACTGGAGAAGTGTAGTCGGATGGTAACAAAGAGAGGGAAGGTAGTCAGAACTGAGGGGATTGAACTACCAGAAGGCAACATTGCAGACATAGAGGACAGTTACAAGTACTTGGGGATCCCGCAGGCGAATGGGAACCATGAAGAGGCCGCTAGAAAAGCTGCAACCACCAAGTACCTGCAGAGGGTCAGGCAAGTCCTGAGGAGTCAGCTGAATGGTAAGAACAAGATCCGGGCCATCAACACGTACGCCCTGCCCGTGATCAGGTACCCTGCTGGGGTAATAGGCTGGCCAAAGGAGGAGATAGAAGCCACTGACATAAAGACAAGAAAGCTCCTTACCATGCATGGAGGGTTTCACCCCAAGTCCAGCACCCTGAGGCTGTACGCTAAGCGGAAGGAAGGGGGCCGGGGACTGGTGAGTGTCAGCACCACAGTCCAGGATGAGACAACGAACATCCAAGAATACATTGGGAAGATGGCCCCAACTGACCGAGTGCTCAGTGAATACCTCAGGCAGCAGAAACCCAAGAAAGAGGAGGGAGACGAGGAACCAGCATGGAAGGACAGGCCCCTGCACGGTATGTACCACCGGCAGATAGAGGAGGTGGCTGATATCCAGAAATCCTACCAGTGGCTGGACAAAGCTGGACTGAAAGACAGCACAGAGGCACTAATCATGGCAGCACAAGAACAAGCTCTGAGCACAAGATCCATAGAGGCTGGGGTCTATCACACCAGGCAAGACCCCAGGTGCAGGCTGTGTAAAGATGCCCCAGAGACAATCCAGCACATAACAGCAGGGTGCAAGATGCTAGCAGGCAAGGCATACATGGAACGCCATAACCAAGTGGCCGGCATAGTGTACAGGAACATCTGTGCCGAGTATAACCTGGAAGTCCCGAGGTCAAAATGGGAGATGCCCCCAAGGGTGGTGGAGAATGACCGAGCTAAGATCCTGTGGGACTTCCAGATACAGACGGACAAAATGGTGGTGGCTAACCAACCGGACATAGTGGTGGTAGACAAACAGAAGAAGACGGCCGTAGTGATCGATGTAGCGGTTCCGAATGACAGCAATATCAAGAAGAAGGAACACGAGAAGCTGGAGAAATACCAAGGGCTCAGAGAAGAGCTCGAGAGGATGTGGAGGGTGAAGGTAACGGTGGTCCCCGTGGTAATCGGAGCACTAGGTGCGGTGACTCCCAAGATAGGCGAGTGGCTCCAGCAGATCCCGGGAACAACATCGGAGATCTCTGTCCAGAAGAGCGCAGTCCTGGGAACAGCTAAGATACTGCGCAGGACCCTCAAGCTCCCAGGCCTCTGGTAGAGGACCCGAGCTTGAAGGATAAACCGCCCGCAGGGGCGTGCTGGGTGTTTTTATATATAATCGTAATGGTGCCTCAGCTGGAGGTATCTAAAGAAATCCTGTCTTTCCAAGTAAGAACTTCTCTGGAGTTGCTGGTAGTCTTTTAGTACATTTTTATCTGTAATCTTCCAGTAGCCTGTTATACCCTTATGTGACCACTGTATAAATCTCTTATCCATGTTTGCAGGTGCAAAATCCGAATCATAAGCAGGCCATCGTAACGTCCGGGCACTTTTTTTAGTTTTCTCATATTTGAGTATCCTATGCCATATTTCTATGGGCACTTTCTTTAGTGCCGGGAGCAGGTCTGCATCTATATGTCTTTTAATGAGTGGTTGATCTCCAAGCAGTGATTGAAGTGGGGTCTCACAGTAGGATTGATATATCTCCTTCCATTTAGCCTTACACATTAGATCACACCACCCAATCATCACTTGTAACTGTGCAGCCCTATAATAGTCCTCAAGACACGGCAGAGCGAGTCCACCTTTGTCCATTTGCAGTTGTAACGTCTGAAATTTTATTCTTGGTTTTTGTTTGGCCCAAATAAAATTAGAGATCATCCTATTCCAATCGTTAAATTGCTTGGAGGGTAGGTGTATAGGCAGCGCCTTGAACAAATAGAGAAGCTTTGGCAAAAGATTCATTTTTATTATATCTATCCGATTATGCATATTCATTGGCAATAAATACCAGCGCTGTAGGTCTGCCTTAATTTATGATGTCAGTGGGACATAATTGCATTCGTAGAGGTCGGATAGATCCGTGGGTATATGGATTCCTAGATATTTTATAGAGGTGTTACTCCAGTTAAACTTGGCTATCTTTTGAATGTCTTGTGATGGGCGGTAATTATATAAGAGAATCTGAGTTTTCTGTAAATTTAATTTATATCCGGAATATATGCCAAATTTTTTCAATAATGAAAAAAGATTAGGCAGACTGATTTCCGGGTTAGTTAGCGTTATGAGAACATCGTCAGCATACAGACCATCTTTATACATTATATTGTTAATTAGTACACCTCTAATGTCTTTAGATTCCCTGATAGCTTGCGCCAGGGGCTCAATGAATAGCGCAAAGATAGTGGCACTGAGATGGCATCCATGATGGCAGCCTCTTTCTAGTTGTAGTGTATCTGTTAAATCACCATTAATTTTAATCCTGGCAGTGGGTGAGTTATATAGAGACTGTAAGCATCTGATGATTTGGCTGTTAAAACCGAATCTCTCTAAGGCCAAATAAAGATAATTCCAGCACACAGAGTCAAACGCCTTTTCAGCATCAAGACTAACAGCTACTGATTCGATATTTTTCATTTTATTTATTAGATGGAGAGCCCGCCTCACATTATCATGAGTTTGCCTATTTCGAACAAAACCTGTTTGATCTGTATCCATTAGTTCTGAAGTTATAAATTCCAACTGTTTAGCTAATATTGTTGCAAATATCCTACAGTCGATATTCAAGACTGATACGGGTCTATAGGAACCACATTCCGTTCTATTTTTACCCGGTTTGGGAATTGCTGAAATAACTGCTCGTTTCCAGGATGGTGGTATCTCACCCCCTGTAAGCACATGGTTAAAGCAATCCCTCAGCAGAGGGGTTACTAGATCTCTGAAATGTTTATACCACTCTGCCGGGTAGCCATCTTATTACCTTTCAATTTTGAAATGGCCTTGTTAATCTCCTCCGCAGTTATTGTTTGTGTTAATCTTTTATTTTGTTCTGTTCCTATCGACGGTAAATCAAGTGAAGAAAGAAATACATTAACAGAGGGCACATCTATCCTGTGTGGTTCTGCGTACAGTCGGGTATAATAGGTCAGAAAAGATTCTTTTATGCTTTTCATGTCATGACATATCTTATCATTTGCTGGGTTTTTAATTTTCTGAATAAATCTGTCAGCCTGCTGTTTCCGTATCCTCCAAGCAAGGAGTCTCTTAGATTTGGGACCATTTTCATAATAATTCTGCTTAATGAATTTAGCCCTTTTTTCTATTTGGTCATCATATAACCTATTTAATATCTGTTGTATTTCTTTAATTTGTGATAACGTGTCATCATTGTTACTTTTCATATGTTCTGATTCTAGGTGTTTCAGTAGTAAGGTCTTTTAGATACTTCTGTTTTTCCTTTTTTTGTATGAGGACCACAAAATTAGCTTCCCTCTAAGAACTGCCTTCGCTGCATCCCATAAAATACTAGGAGAAACATCACCATTGTTATTGTAGTCCATGTATTCCTTAAATTCTTATTTTACAAACTTTTCAAATTCTACATCATTTAGTAGACTAGTATTAAGCCTCCATAAAGTCTCTTTGCGATCTGAATCCAAATGGAGTGTCAGGTACACCCCTGCATGGTCCGAAATATCTCTCACCCTTATATCACAATTTATAATTCTATGCTTATCAAAGTGTGACATAAAAAAAATAGTCCAGTCTTGAATACATATGGTGGGAATGTAAAAAAAAAGTATATTTCTTTTCCAGTGAGTGTGCATCCCTCCACACGTCAACCAACCCCAATTCCTTAAGCATTCTTTTAACATATACTGCTTCTGGTGTAACAATTTAGTTTTGCTGGACGTGTCCAGAAACGGATTCAAGTGAATATTCCAATCTCCACCGCATATTAATATGCCTGATGTTTCTGTTGCAATTAATTCCGAAAGGGTCCTGATTACATGTTTATCAGTCCCTGGTGGTCTGTACACGTTAAACAATGTAACTTCCTTGTGATCTATGTACCCTTTAACCAGTATATAACGCCCCTCCTTATCTCTGATTTGTGAGGAAAGTTGGAAATGTACTTTGTCACACAATAAGATGGCCACTCCTCTAGAATGTTTTTTTATATGCAAGGAATAATACACATTTTTAAACCCCATTTTACACAATTTTTTGTGCTCGATGGCAAAAAGATGTGTTTCTTGCCAGTAAATTATATCTTGTTTTTCTCGCTTCATTTTAGCAAGAGCTTTGTTTCTTTTAATGGGGTTATGTAAACCATTAACATTAACTGTAATTACCTTATATTGTTGTCTGATCTCCATCAGCAAAAGGAAAATACACAATACCTGTAAATCTGTGCTCTGTGCTCTGAAAAGAAAAGGGGGTCTACAGAACAAAGGAACAACGTACCTGAACAAATAACATATATGACTTCCAATTATGAAGTGTACGTCCAACTTCAAAACAAAGAGGAGAGTCCCTAAAGTCCCAGAGAGCCCCTCGTAGTGCTGCTTGGTGAGCTCCGCTCATCATAGCAGCGCTCTTGGAGAAAGCTGTTAGCATCCCAAACTGCGGTCAAACCTATCACTCTTATTTTACACAGGAAAACTGCAGTCTTAAGTGCGGAAAATTTTTTTTTAGGTTTTACTATCCATGCACTTGGATCTCTGGAGCTTTTCCTGGATGTATTTCAGGGCGATTGTGGCTCAAGAGTTAGGTGTTTGTCTTGTAATTGGAAGGTTGCTGTTTCGAGCCCCGGCTCGGACAGTCTCGGTCATTGTGTCCTTGGGCAAGACACTTCACCTACCGCCTACTGGTGATGGCCAGAGGGGCCGATGGCGCAATATGGCAGCCTCGCCTCTGTCAGTCTGCCCCAGGGCAGCTGTGGCTACAACTGTAGCTTGCCTCCACTAGTGTATGAATGTGAGAGTGAATGAATAGTGGAATTGTAAAGCGCTTTGAGGGGTCCGAAAAGCGCTATATAAATGCAATCCATTATTATTATTATTATTATTTCATCCGTTCCTCCCGGGTCCGCCGCGGCGCTCCGCTTGCGCTTTCCCATCAACTTCCTCTTCTCCAGGTCGTCGGCTGCGTCTTGCGCGTTGTTGTAAATCATGGGCCCGTTTTCATAAAACACACGCAGTCTCGACGGATACAGTGTTTGGAAGCGGAGCCCCTTCTCTTTTAAAATCCTCCTGATCGTGTTGTATGCTTTGCGTTTCGCTAAAATGTCACTAGGATAGTCTTGGTCGAAATACACACGTCTGCCCTTCAGCAGTATTTCTTTTTTGGTCCACGCAGACCGGAGAACCAAGTCCTTGGTGTTGTATTCCAAAAAATGAATCACGACGGACCTGGGGTTGGAGCCCGGAGGTGGCTTGGGGCCGAGTGAGCGGTGGCACCGCTGTATGCCCAGATTGATGTCGGGGAGGGACAGTTCATTCTTTATAAAATTTTCCATGAATTCGAGCATGTTGTCCCCTTCTTCACCCTCTGGTATCCCGTGAACACGTATGTTATTCCTGCGAGACCGGGCTTCCAGGTCGGACAGACGTGTCTGGAGGTCTTCTTGTAACTGGAGAGTATGGCCGAGCCCATCTTTAAGGTCGACTGTGACCTCCTCAACCTCGGTTACTCTCTGTTCGACCTCCTCGATCCTGCTTCTTACCTCTTTCATGTCCGTGACAATTTCGTTGAACCGTTGCCCCACTTCTTTCCTAAACTCCGACATTTCTGTTTTCACAAGTCCAGTTTTTTCCGCTATTTCACTTTTTAAATTATCCTGGACTTTTTTAAGCTCAGCAAGAATGCTAGCTTCAATTGCCTCCATAGCTCCGAGTAGCTGTAGCTTGCTAGCACCGTCAACTTCTTTCGGTGAAAAAACTCCTTCCTCCGCACTTTCTTGCCGAATTCCTCTTGTGTTTCTCTTGTTACCCCCTGGCATACTACTATGAATATTCTTAGTTGTGTTATAATATGTCAGTTTTCAAGGGGTAACCGCCCGGGAGCTGAAAGATTATGCTGCAACCAGCTTCCCCACCATCCGGAAGTCCCCAGTTTCACATGTTTGATCTGGTAGATTTGTACACCAGATGCCCCTCCAACCTCATAAAAACTTAAAATAGCTGACTAAATGTGAAGGAAACTTTCAGTCACTGCATGTGAGTCATATGTCATCCCCTTCAGTAGGTTAGCCTATAGTGACAGCTAGACACTTTGTTATGACCTAAAGGTGAGTCTGACAAGACATCAACAACCTCACTGTCCTCTTAGTCAACCCACAGGCCTGCACTGTAAATCCTAAAGCATGGCTGACTCTTGCTAGCATCAAGTTTAGCATAAAGCCAGAAACCAAATTGATACTGTTTAGCTGCAGTGATAGGATGATATATTTTTTAGTAAGTTTATAGAAAGGGTTCAGATAATTGGTATTGTAGTTTATATCCCTACATTATATTTACTTTGGAAATTTGGTCATTGTGTAATGACCAATAATCCTTCTTTTACATTTTTTAAAGGAACCTAATATTTTGACATGAACAAAGTGTTATTAATAAAAAAAAAAAACTCCAATCCCACTTTTGACGGCTGTAAATTTCCTGATTAATTGAATAATCAGACCGATCATGTCTTGAAGACCTCATATTGCCCCAATAGAGCACTTTGCTCTACACTGCAGGCTTTCTTGTGGTTCCATTCTTCCAGTAGAATGGGAGAGTGTTTAGCTTAGAGGCGCCTCTCTTTTGTGGAACGAGCTCCCAGGTTGGATTCAGGAGAGAGTAACCTTTTCTACTTTTAAGATTAGCTTAATTCCTTTTTGAAAAACCATATTGTTATGGCTGTATCAGGTGATCCTGAGTCCCCACTTAGTTATGGGAGCTTCCGATGATGAGTGTCTTCTTTGCTCAAGTTTTTTCATTCACTCATGTTTATGCACCAATCATTAATTTAATCATTAGTTATTATAAATTTTTTGCTCTCTTCCACAGTATGTCTTTTGTCCTGTCATCCTCCCCTCACCCCAACTGGTCATGGCAGATGGCTGTCCCTCCCTGAGCATGGTTTTGATGGAGGTTTCTTTCTGTTAAAATTTTGTTTTTTCTTCTCACTGTCCCCAAATGCTAGTTTATAGAGATGTCTGATTATTGCACGGTCTTTTCCTTACAATATAAAGTAGCTTGAGGCAACAGTTGTTGTGATTTGGTGCTATTTAAATAAAACTGAATTCAATTGAATTGAAATGTGGAAAAGAAGTGCACTGCCCATGGGGGGGAAAAAATACAAACCCTACATTTTCCACAGCATAAAAGTCTTCTCTGTTGTGCTATGTCCTCAGTATGTCCAAAATGCTCATAGCTTCATCAGCTTTATATTAACTAATTGAAGGGAATAAGACTACCGGTGTGATTTCCATATGCTAGTATGGACTAGTGAAAATCTATAAGGAAGCTACACAGTTTGATAATTAGCTTTCTACAGTGAAGCAATGACATCAAAGAGTAGAGTTCCTTTAGTACTGATTTGAAATATATGTTGTTTTTCTTGGTGTGTATTAGTATTTTTTGATAATGTCTATACCAGTGACCTAGCCAATAAAAGAAATAGCACACCTTGTCCAAATGTGGAGAATCTATTTCCCCCCAAAAGTGTCAGGAATATCGTTTAAAGATTTTAGGAAAAAACATCTATAATGTCATGCTCAGCAGGTGTACAGGATGTGCGTCTTTCCCATCTTCTTCTTTGAAATTTGTTGTGCACTTTTGCACCCCCGGTTATTTTTTGTGAGTGACATCCTGACTCTGACCTTTAGTTTGCAGAGAACAACTTAGCTAAGCGTAGTGCATGTGTGTGTGTCTGTGTGTGTGTTTTTCAAGCTGCCAACTTGAATCACTCCAGTGAGGATAGACTGACAGAAGGATGGGTATAGCCAGCCTGAGGGGAGAGAAATTGCATCATTCCTCCAGAATGATGATCCATGTATGTGTGTGTGTGTGTGTGTGTGTGTGTGTGCCCACATGAGTGTATGTTTGTTCGTGTCTATGTGTGCAAGAAAAAAGGGAAAAAAAGCTCATAGGACTTCTTTATAACATCTTATAATCATCTAGGGTTCCCCCTCCTAGGACCTGGCATCCACATATGTGGACATCTCATTTTGGGTTATTTAGACCAAAATACTCAATTTTGCTCTACAAGGGCCTGATATCGACTTACGAGGACATTATACTGCCTATGCTCTATCGAAATTTTAAACAAATGTCCTCATATGTGGCTCTTATTTTTCTTAGAAACAAAAATCAGGTATAAATAAAAATCCAGTAATTCTTTGTTTATACATTCATCTGGCCCCAATCAGCCCAAATATCAAAGAGAAATTAAAAATGCATGCCGTGGAAGAGTTCGGGTCTTAGGAGGTTAAGCAACCTTGGTGATGTAAATAAGTCTCTGCACCTAATTGATGTAGAAAAATTATGCTTTTAAAAATCTTTTTGACATAGTAAACCTAAACCAAACCAAGCAATATTTTTTACCTAAACTTAACCAGACAGAGAATTTAGACTGAAGTGAACACTGAGAGAATGTAAAGCCTAAGTTTGATTTTAAACTGGATTTTAATTCTAGACTCTGAGAGCGTGTCCACATGTAAAATAATGTACTCTGATATTAGCCACTTTTAGACATTTCAAAGTCCTGTTGTAAGAAACATTCTAAGCTAATGTACGTAACAATCCCAGGTACAGTGAGGGAAATAATTATTTGATCATCTGCGGAATTTGTAAGTTCCCTCACTTGCAAAGAAACGAAATTTATGATAGTTTAATTTTAGTATAAAAAGACAAAATATCAACCATGCACCACACGGGTTAAAGTCAATAAATAAATAAATCGTGGTTTTTTTTGTTTGCTTGTTTTTCATTCCAACTTCTGCAATGCTATGGACCAGAGAGCTGTCAAAGGACATCAGGGACAAAACTGTCCCTGCATGTTTTGTCCCAGTCAGGGACAAAACATGCAGGGACTGTGTAGGCTTGTGTTATCGCCTACACAAACAGCTTTTTAGCAATCAGTAGACCACCATCGGTGACGGATTGAAATCTTGCAGCGCCCACAAGTTCCTCCCTGCTCAAGAAGGCACAGATAGAGGCTGGTCTTAAGTTTGCCAGTGAGCATCTAAATGATTCAGAATATATTTTGGAGAAAGTGTTGTGGTCAGATGAAGCCAAAATCAAGCTGTTTGTCATCAGTTTGACCTTGTGTATTTAAAGAAAGAAAAACGCTAAGTATGACCCACAGAAGATCATCACCACATTCAACCACCAAGGTGGAAACATTTCAAGATGAGCCTACCGGACAATTTCACTGCATTGAGGGGTTAGGGGATGGGGCAATGTAAAATCTTGGAGGAGAATCTCCTTCCCTAAGACAAAACAATGAAAGTTGGTCTTCTAGAATAGAATGACCCAAAGCATACTGCCAGGCAACGAAAGAGAGGTAAAAGAAGAAGTGCAACGAAGAAGTTTTAAGGTCATGGAGTGGCCTGGCCAGTCTCCAGAACTCAATCCTATACAAAATCTGTGGAGGGAGCTGAAGCTTTGAGTTCCCAAGTGACAGCCAAGAAAGGGGTTAAGAGTTAAGGGAGCTAAGAGAGATCCATTTAGTCAAGAGATGGAGAGTGTGATTTTGCCATGTTACCTTCTTACCATTTTTTCCCCTATTTGTCACATTTTATAAAGAGTAAACACTGTGGTTTCAGGAATTCTGACATAGGTCATTATAAAAATGCTTTCATGGTTTGTTTGTTTTTTAGATTTAATTGCAGGACTTGTTGTGCCAACATTTGTGGAACTGAATGAACACAAGATGGCAACACTTCACACATGCATTTCTCTCCTGAGATTCTAATTTAGAAATTCAGGAGGAGGTTTAGTCTGGAGGAAACATATCAAGTGGTGGAAGCGTGTGCTCACTTTTATTGGATAACTTTCACAGTCTGGACCAATGAAACTTTTATTTTCCTTTTTTTTCTTTTTTATTATAACTGAAATATTGATACCGCCAAAGTATCCAGCAGTATATTTCCACTGACTGTCCATGTATTTGTCTTCAGGAAGATTCAGAATGGGGAGAATAGGCAAAAACAGACAGATAAAAAAGAAGGAGAAAATGGATGATGGAAGCAATATCAAGGCACAGGCTTGCATTATTCCTCGGTTTTACGACAAATACTTAATGAAAATCCCTGCAAGGGTGATAGAGGCCTGTATTTAATTAAGCCTTTATAAAAAATTAACCAGGGAGGCCAGGGCGATTTCCCCTCTCCTCTGGTCTGTTGAGTAGATTGAACCACAGTTACACTGCATAGACAGCTCTGAATTATAATTTTAGATAGAAGGTGAGTGAGAGGGAGAGGGAGCAGGAGCAAGCAGGTCTAATGCTCACTAAAGAGCCAAAGGGGAGTTTAGGATGGGGGACCAATGCATCTCCTATTGCTACCCCTGGAATGTCTTCTAATCACATTAGGGGAAACTATAGCTCTGATTTATAAGGGCTCTTTTAAGTTCACTTTTCAGCCACAGCACCTCCATGTCTCTACATTTAAGAGTCTTTGAATGACTTTGATCTCCTAATTTGGGCGTCACATCCTGTGAAGGGCACAATGTGCAGAACAGGTGTAAATCATCACAGGAACTCTGGTGTCTTTTTTTTTTTCACCACACTGATGATGGCTAGTCTGCAGGGAGTAGTTAGAAGGACTTGAATTGGATTTACCACCCTAAGAGAAGAAAAGTCAATGGATGAATAAAATACACATATTTCTTATGGTCATGGTTGATGACCAAATATCATTTGGGGGTTGTCCATTTTTAACCCTTTTCTCAGCAGTTAAAACAAAATCATAAAAATAAGATACCTGGCAAATATGTGACAGAATAATCTCAACTTGGACAAGGATCACTTCAGATATTTTTTCTAAACTTTCAACAGTTTCTAATACTTTGAGGTGTCATCGAGTGTGGTGTGTCAGCCATGTGATAACAAGTGCTTAAACAGGACTGTAATCCCTGTCGTGGTTCAAGCACAGTTTTGCAGTTTGATTTGGTTGGCCCCGATCGTCAGACTGCTAGGACGGGGTGAGCAGATTTTGCCTGAGGTTCACAGATAGCTTTGTTGTCTGTATCAAAATGTTCAGTTAAAGTAGAAAGGTTTGAATTAGCCTGCGTTCAAATGCACTCCAACAAAACAGTACTTGATTGCAATCTGAATAAATTAATACAACACTCGTAAAGTAATAGCTAATAAAAGGAAAACAACAGCAGTAGCAAGTTCATTACATTAAAGTGGATTTCTTTTCAACTCAGAGTTTTTAATATATAAATAAATGTAATATTTACATATTAAAAAGTTAATCAGTTTTTGTGTTTTAAACAAATTATGACTTTTATAAGCATTCAGCTAACATTGAATGGTACCCAAATCATTCAGGTTTGGGTACTAACAATGACTATTAGTGCCCAAACCTTAATAGAACCTTAATAGAAAACTATACTTTTGATAATATAACTAGTTGTTATGGAGAAAACAAAATAAACATTGATTCAATGAATTATTGTCGATCGTGGCTCAAGAGTTGGGAGTTCGCCTTGTAATCGGAAGGTTGCCGGTTCGAGCCCCGGCTTGGACAGTCTTGGTCGGTGTGTCCTTGGGCAAGACACTTCACCCGTTGCCTACTGGTGGTGGTTAGAGGGCCCGGTGGCGCCAGTGTCCGGCAGCCTCGCCTCTGTCAGTGCGCCCCAGGGTGGCTGTGGCTACACTGTAGCTTGCCATCACCTGTGTGTGAATGGGTGGATGACTGAATGTGTAAAGCGCTTTGGGGTCCTTAGGGACTAGTAAAGCGCTATACAAATACAGGCCATGTACCATTTACCATCATCAATATGCAACTTGATCATGACACTAACAAAACATTTTTTAGAAATTTTACGGTACGTACCACATTGCATAGTCGTAAAAGATGGAATGCATGTGTGTGTTTTATTGAAGTCATCATTCTCAAAACTGCTCTGTTTTTTTTTACAGATCCATACAGACTCTGATGATGGTGAGGGCAACATCAAATATACTATCTCTGGAGAAGGAGCTGGATCCATCTTCATCATTGATGAGCTTACAGGAGACATACATGCCACAGAGAGACTAGACCGAGAGGAAAAGGCTTTTTACACTCTTAGGGCTCAGGCCCGGGACCGGCTCTCTAATGATCCCCTTGAGCCAGAGTCAGAGTTTGTCATCAAGGTCCAGGACATCAATGACAGTGAACCCAAGTTCTTGGAAGGACCCTATATTGGCAGCGTGGCAGAGTTGTCACCCATAGGTAAGCTGGAAAATGTCTAGCGCAGTCAGACAAGAACCATTTGGATAACTGTTTGAGGCTCTGTACATAGCAAAGCCCAAGGGTGCCTGTAATGTATGGAATTGCAAGTTTTACTGCAGCTATTTTCATGATACATAAGTAGGGTGTGTGAGCTTTTTTTATGGGCTCAAGGGAAGGCGTAAAGTGCCAGAAAGAGCAATATGTTAAAATTCTCCTCCACAAGAGAGATGGATATATGAAAAAGCAGACATGTAAGATAGCTATGTTAAATGAAAATGGATTTGGAGTCACTGAATTTACTCTCGATAGTAGGAAGTAGAAAATGAAAGAAACAGTGCAGCATATAAAGAAAGTAGAGGCAAACAAATTGCATTACTCCCAGATAAGCTGTGTTCTAACACTGTTTTGAGGCAAATGATAAAAGGAAGAACAAGAGGGAAAGAGCAACATAGGAACGGTGCTCCAGGAGTGCGGTTTATGGAGAGAGTACACTGTCAGTAAAAATGACACTACAATACTTTAAATCCTAACGTGTTTTTATTGTGACCGAGTATATTAGCAGCAATCCATGGCTGCTTCAAACTATTTGCAAAATGGAAAAGACAGGTGAATGAGGGTGTCAAGGGCTTCATTAACGTGGTATTAATGTCAAAGACAGCTGATATTCAATAGACAAAATTTTGTTTAGCTGCTAAGCAATATCACCATATTTACTCCAAAGGGTTTGTGCGATACGGGTATATGCGTCCGTGTGTTTGTGTGTGTGTGATCATGCATATGCAGTAGAGGCAGGGGTGCTTCTTGTTTGAGTGACTCCAGGAGTGGTGCAAAATGGAATGGCTCTTTCCTGTTCAAGCCTGATTGGAATTAATTCCTGCTTCCTCAGCATGATCCAAAGCATGGGCATTTCTGCCTACATTGCTCTCTAAAACTGAATGGCGTGTGTATGCATGCGTGTGTGAGTCGGTGAGAGAAAGGAAAGTGAAAGTTAGCAAAAACAGGAGCATGATAAAGAGAAAAGGAATAAACACAATTTCAGAAAATGATGCAAAACCCTGGGGAGCACAGGGGAGCTGTCCTCAAGAAAGAGTGAGATGCAGCCTTAAAAGCCATGCTTGGTTAATAATAGTTTATGTAATCTTAATGATCATAACTCTTCTACCTCTGTCCCTTATTTGACCCTGCCACGTCTCACTTAGATTATATAAGAAATAAATAGACAGTTCATATTCTCATGGTGTGCGACCACTAATGACATAACATTCACCACTAAATCAGGCATTCTCATGGTTCATCCATGTGTCTTTTCTTTTGACCTGTTTGACTGGCACTCACCATTTCCCAGCTCATCACCTTTACTGACATTTCCATATTTTAACGACAGTAATGTCACTTAGTTTGGACGTATACTTTTATAAATGTAAAAGTATAACATTTGCTATATTGATATATCTTATAATAGTTTCAGTGCTTTTTATTTTGGATAATTTTGTAGAACCCTACTTTCCACTGGATCAACAAATTTACTAATCCGCATTTTAAAATAGTTCCTAACAACATCTTACACCGGTTTGAGTAGAATCTGGTAAAACCTACAGTGTCCAGCTGTTTTAGGAAAATGTTTCTTTATGACACAAACTGGTTTTGTGCTATTTTTATTGCTTTTTGTGGCCTGTTTTTGTTTTGGGAGCAAAAGACAGTGGGGCAGAGCAATATAGAAATTTGAGAAGGTACTAACATTGTGGGATGTACAAAATATTGACTTTTTAGCCTTTCCAGGAAAACAAAAACAAGACCTGTCTTATAAACGCTGAGTTTTTATTTTGTTTGTTAATGTGTCTCAAAATCATTCAGAATTTATAGGTATCCTCTTATTTTGTTGCTGCTCTGTTACTGTTGTTTAATGAATTCCCAGTGGAATTTTGTCGTCATGCCCTATGAGCATGTTCAACATGTGCTGACATCTACTGTAAATTTGATTTGTCTTTTTCTTTGTGGAAAAAAAAAACATTGTACATGCACAAAACCTCAGTAGAATCATCACTTTCAAATAATTTGGACACAGCTCTTCTGATATGCTGTGATGGAAGCAGGTTGCAAGCATTAACCACACCAGTGATATGCTCACTGTGCTGTTTTATGCTCAGCCATATAGCCAAATTGCCTTGGAACACGTGAGGCCATAACAGTAAGAAAGTAATCAGGACTCAACTGCCAGAGGCATATTCATCTTTACCCCTGTCATGTCTCCCGGCACTTGTCTTTGTCATAGTCTTAAAGCCTCTCTATGCTCGCCTCGCCCCTTTTGTTAGGGCATCCTATTTGGTTGCCTATCTGTCTATCCTTAGTATACTTAGTATGCTCAGCATTTTCTTTCTTAAAAATAACCCTTTTTCACCCACTGAGCAGTATTTGTTAAGGAGAACTGCAATAATTAGAAGTACTGAAGCTGATGATGAAGCATGAAGGTCTGAGCTCTACGTTGCCCTGTGGAAAATGTGTGTCTAATGAAATTGCTGTCTTAAATCAGATTTGTTGCGTACGAACGATTGAATGTTGTTCATAGAATCATGCATACGTTTATGATGGAACAGAAAAGGGAGCATGGAAACCTACAGGTGTGCTCCAATTCATGATGATAAACTGTGAAAGATCAATTTGAATCAGCACAACCAGTAAAAGTACTTGAGCTAACTATGCTTCTTGGTTCGTAATTATATTAACTGCCATAATATCGATGCATTTTCTATTTACATGTTTACTGATTCCATTATTTTTGCCACAATAATGGAACAGTACCACACAGCAAGAAGACCCTGGCTGCAACTAGAAATCTAGTCTCCGTGTTCGAGTAGTTGCTTGTTCGACTAGTCGCATCCCACCTGTCTTGTTTTTTCATGCTGCATGCATTACTAGCAAGTTGAGGACAGTCAAACTTCCATCTGTCTTTCTGTTTTCTGCCTTACAAATGCGCAAGAATGAGTCGCGTTAAATAATATTAAAATTCTGCATTTCTCAAATCATTTAGCAGTGATTGTTCACCACCATTAACTCTGTCTAACCGCAGAATATGTGGCAGAGTTGGTTTGGGGCTGCATTCATCTGAGCTCAGTTTTGTAGAAAATTTGCGTACTGTCACACCTACAGTAATCCAGATCTGTAATATTCACAGTGTACATAAAAATAACTTTTTTATTTTTTCTAAGTTCTTTAAGTCCAAAGCAGATAAAGAACTTATTGTATTTTGAAATTAAAACTAAACATTATAGGTCAGTTTGATTAATGGCTTCTCACTTACAAACTTACAGGTCATCATTCTCTTTATAGCTCACCCTCCACTGTATTTTCTGAATCAAAGTGGAGCTATAATAAATGTAAATCAACTGCAATGTTAAAAGCTAATGTTGCCTCACGTCCATTTGCAAGGTAATATTGGAGGTACGGGTCTGTCCATTTTAAGTACCTATCCTTCCATTATAAAATTATATGCATTATATCTTTGGCAAAAAGCCCTGCGCCTTCCTAAAAGTACCAGCAACTTTTAGTGAGTGTACTTAAAATAAAATAGTAGGTTAAGATACTAATCAAGAGGTAAATATAACCTTAAATCATTTTGTATTATGATTTGTTGTTTTCTAAAGAATATCATAAAGGTTGAAGAAAAATGTTACAAATATTACAAAAATACCAAAATACATGACACTGATCCTGCTCAAGACTTAAGATGTGAAATCTTGTTGTCTTACTAAAAATGTGAGATTTGAGTTGATTCTTTTTCACAAAACTCTTTGTTGATTCCATTTGACTTGGTTTTTTGAGGACTCTTAGAACATGTTATGGCATAACTATTACATGCTGTAACAATAGCATCAATTAAAGTCTTAGATGAGAAAGACGTCCATAATTTTACTGAGTGGTTCCTCAGGGCTAGTTCCAGACACTGGCAGCCCCCTTTTTGATTCTGGAGGAGGGAACCAATGCACTGACTTCAGTAGCCTTGGCTCTTGATACAAAGGATGCTAAGTGAATCTTCATACACTTTGGGAGGCAGAGATGGAGACAGACATCTTGGAAACAGGAATGTGGAGAACATGGAAACAGGGCCCAATAAACACCAGCTGTCTGGTGATGTCACCTTTGATTGGAGGTGAGTACTGTCCATCTAGTTTACAAGTGCTCTTGCCCTTAGCCACCAAAGTGCAGACCTGCAATATACAAACAACTGTTGAAGAGCAGAAAAGAAACTGTCTGTAACTTTCTGCTGAGGCCCCACTCTCATGCCCTGTTGGTTAGGACTTGGTTTTGCAAAAGAAGTTGGTTGGACCTATAGCTGTAGCATCTGGCTAGAAAGACAATCTAGCATGGCTTTAAGGAAAGATCAGAGTTAAACTAGAGCTACTTGTCAAGTTCCTCAGCCTAGCATAATCACGGGAATTGGTTAGAACTAGCTAGCCTGACTGCGTGCAATAATAATAATATTATTATGTACCTCTTTTCACGTGACGCTGTTGGCCACGTTATTGTTTACATGAGATGAATTTCTACAATGGCGGATATAGACAAAATACTGCTAATCTTACTATCTGCAGGTTTTGCACACTTACATATACACACGCAGTCGCACTGTCCCTCCATTTAGAAAGGCAAAAGCATCACGGTGTAATTATTTTACGTGTTATTGTATTTTTCCTGAGTAATAATATTCAACACTGCTATCAATACATTTTTCAAATAGTGTCTCTCTGTACAAAATGGGTTCAGAAACATAAACAACTGTGGGATACTGTTTGTCCGTGATTTGGACAGCCCAACGCGTGCTCCCAATGCAGGGGAAACTAATTCTGTCGCAGAGTCCTACCTTGTCACTTGTGCAGGTGAAGCCAAAGGCAAGATATGCTTCATTATATTTTCTAGTATCTGGCTTGGAATGAAGTTGGTTTGGAAACATATTTGGTGATGCTTCATCTTCTGCTTTGCGTTTGTGTGGGAGCCCCGTCAAAAACCTGTCCATTATGCTAGCAGTGTCCAAGCGCTCTTTATTTTTTCTTTTTTTTTATTCATACCGTGCCACCCCCCCACCCCCCTGTAATGGCTCTGCGCCCCCCACTTTGGGGAACTCTGGCCTAAAGAATATATAGCATTGTAATGTTTGTAATGTTGTTGTCATAGCAATAGTCTTTTGAAAATAATTACCTACTTTTGTAATGATAATATTTTTTTCCATTTTTCATTTATTTTATTTTATTTTATTCTTTATTTGGTGCCAGTTAAATCTATATTGTTTTTTTGTTGTTGTTCTTTTTTTCTTTTCTTTTGTTTTTTAAATTCTGCATTTTAATTTCAATCCTAGCTAGCGAGACAAAAACATAAGAACTTATTGAGACAGGTGAGAACTACCTCGGAAATGGTGTTATTAATATTGCAAAACCCACATAGTGAGGTTCAGTGTCAGTCTGGAAAGTTAGAAGTGGGAAAATACTTGTGTTGCTTTAGGCATTGTTTGTCTTCTGGTAATCGATGTTATAATAGGATTTTGGACTGGGAATTTACCTTTATACATCAAGTTTAATATGATGCTTATGAAGGTGGTTTACATATGATGGTGTGATCGGCTAATGTTTGTGTTTTGTGAAGCCTCACCATCTCTTTTTTCTTTGCATTCCCCAGCCATTGAGAGTGTTTAAATATTTATGTACATAGCTTTGAGCTAAGACTGAAAAGTTTTACAGACATGGAGGCTTAAGTAGTGTTAAACTAATATGGTACAACTCTTTGACAATACTACATAGCTGTATAGTTTTGTATCTTCTACACTTATGCAGTTGATAGATTGAGCTTTTAGATCTAGTACATATACTGTGGAGACATTATTAGCTGTGGCACCCCAAGCTAATACTTATGCTTCACACACCCAGCTAATATTGAAGTAATAAAGACAGGCCTTTTCCAATTTGAAATCAGTATTACATCGTGTTACAACATGCATACTAAGACATCCTTTTCTTTCTGTCTTTATGTGAACTGACTAACAAAGAAGCACCGTTTGTATGGGGCGAAACCATTTACTCACTGAGATAGTCATCTTTCCCTTCCACACAAAGGTCAGTTGGAAACGTGGCGAGGAGGGTCAGATCTTAGTAGTGAAATCACTACAGGGTGAAAAGTTACCACAGAGCTAATCCTGTGATTGATGTGGTTCCATTAGAGAGGAACTCAGTATCTCTGAGTGGCATAGATGTGGCACAACATGACATCATCGTTGTAGCTTCTAACCTTCTAGCCCTGACTGACATGTTGCAGTGTCAAAAGAACAACATGCAGGCAAATAACAGTCTAATAACAGCAGAGATAGTGACCACTGCCCTCATCTTTTCCTCTAATTACCCAAACTGATGCAGTGCCAAATACAAACAACCGTAGCCTCAGTTTAAATTAGCATATCAATTGGTTAACCCCCAATTGATCGTATCTTTTAAAGATAAAATATAAAGGAAGGGCCTTTATATGGACAAATGGACAAACTACAAACTCCATTAGCCAACATAGATTTTCTTTAAGACACTGCTATGCAGTTTAAACTGACATCATCTGAGGCTTTGGTAAATATTTCGACACTTCACAGTATGTTGTCTGTGTAATTATTAAAGGCCTTTGCATTTTATGTTTATATCTTTTTGATATAACAGTTGCTGTTGTTGGAATATTTTATTCTTGTGACTTGTTTTTACTTTAAAAGAAGCTGTTTTGATTTCAAGTATGAAAACATGCAAAGGTAGAGGATATTATCACTGTTACATGGTAAAGAATATGCTGTGATATATCTGTATTGCCATATTTGTTACTGTCAGACACTGTGTGTTTAATAGATGCCTGAATTTAGATATAGAGACTGACACTGATTTAAAGTCAGAAGTAGAGAAAGAAGAAAAAGCATTTTGAGATGTACTTTTTGGGCCCTTTCTTGAAGCTGTCTACCTCAACTTCAAAAAATAGATCACTTATTCTAGACTGTACACAATGAACAGAGCGACTGACATTTAAAGAGTATTTGTAGTGGATAAAGGAAAGAATAGCACTGGAGATAATAAAACAGTAAAACTGAAAAAACTTGTTAATAAAGTTCTATATTTCGGTTGACATACATTTTTAAACTCTTCTGTGACACTGAGTGTTGTTTTAGTAAAATGATTTATAAAGACTATGGTATAATATAAAAAAGTGATGAAGCAACAAAATGACGCAACAAAATAAAGCAAGTAGGAGTATCTCTGTGAGGAAGACAACAGCTTCTGCCTCTCGTCTTTCTTTCTTTTTCTTTCTCTTCTTCATCTTTTGACCTTAGTCTCTCTGTTTCAATTTAATACCAGCAAAGTGGGTGTTAGAGATACATTTCCCCATCCTTTTGCTCCCTTTGTATGTAATGTAAGTACACAAGAGGATTAGAGTAATAATCACCCTAGTGGCTGTGCAGAAGGCTGCAAATTACTGCAGTTACCATTAGGGACTCCCGAGCCTGTCATGCTAACAGTAGATGAGACATTTAGAGCACCAGTTTCACAAGAGCAATGAGATAAGGCAGGAGCAACTTACAATCAATATGGTCTGTCAGCCACCTTTATGTATATGACTCGTAACATCCAACATTATGCGCTTAACCACAGTGTTTGAAACAATTGATTTTGGCTGATCTAATTGTGTGTGTGTGTGTGTGTGTGTGTGTGTGAGTGATTATTTGTATAAAGCAATGCGTAAAGCCAGGAGTGGGGGAGTGGGAGGAGGAGGGCAACAGTGTGTGTTTCAGTATGTTATGAGCAGTGTTGGGTAAGTTACTTTAAATTAGTAACTTAGTTACATTACTAGTTACTTCTATCAAAAGTAACTCAGTTACTTCAAGTTACTCGTTACTTTCAGAGTAACTAGTTACTAGGGAAAGTAACTTTGGTTTTACTCAGAATTCTCTTGTTAATGTGTTGCTTCCGTAACTGGATACCCAGCCAGAGTGCCAGTCTTCTAGCTTGCTTACTTGCCACAAGTGCACTGTGCCACCTACCAATAGAAAGGAAAAAATAATGTTCACATTTCCACGAGAGAAATCCCATGCCTGATTCTATCCTAGCCATTCTATCCTTGCTTTTTACATCCAACACAAAAACTGCAGTCGTGGTGCTTTCGATTGTACTCAGAACTCGGAAATTCTGCCTTCTGAATAGGAAGATGTAGGTAACACCAGACTGCAGATGAGCTGCATACAGAGCTGGACTGGGACAAAAAAATCGTCCCGGGCATTTTGACTAGAGACTGGCCCACCATTATAGGAAAAATCATAAAGCCTTTGAATGAAAACAAACGCTGTTGTGACAGTGATGTACACTGTTCTGATGGTATATATGTATCAATCTATCAATCGTTTGTTGTAAGACTCAGATAATTATTTTTTTAAAAGTGAGACATTTTAAATGAGAATAAGAAAGTATTTCCTTGTGCCCCCCTCTTCCTTTTAATGCCCTACATGCACCCCTGGCAACACTTTGCTAGACCCGCCCCTGCACAGTTACCAGCTGTCAGCTACATAGAAAAAGATCCTGGTGTTATTTGTCTCTCAGAATCAGTTCATAACTTCCCTTCAACTCATTCGTGTCACCTAAAAGGTAAACCTGTTTCTCCATCACCTGTTCAGCTCTGATGATTCAGTAAGGACATCTCCTGGTTTCATCTTCATGTTTCCCTCTCACCACATAACCAAACCGACATCATGACCAGCAGGTTTACAGCTGTGGCTCCAGCAAACATCAGCTGATACTAGAAAGTAATATTAAATAAATTCTAACAACAGCTGATCAAGCTTAAACGTGCCGCTTTTGTTTAGCGCGACATCCGCTTTTTTCCTCTTTCTGGCGCAAAGTGGGCGATAAACAAACAAGAGAGAAAAGCCGATCAGCTGATCATTGATCAGTTTCATGACTGAAGTAGAAACAGGAGAGGGAGGGGAGAGAATGAGAGAAGAAGAGTCAGCTGTGCAGCAAAGACACAGTAACTCCAGCTTTGTGTCTTTTTCATTGTAGCTGAAGTCCGGGACAAACTGTGTTTCTTTTCACCTAAATACGAAACACGTAATATTTTCTCTGAATACGAGACGATTCCGTTTTTTACAGGACGGTTGGCAACTCTAATAATTAACCTTATGAACGAAATAAAGTTCAACATCAGTAACATAGCACCACCCAGCTGTATAGAAACTCCGTCATGCTAGCTAGCACGCAGTACGAAAAAGTCAGCACAACGGAAATAAACTCCAACTAAACTTGGTTCATATCTGACCCAGATGGACTGCAGGTTATAACTTCTTACCTGAAGTTCAGTTCACCTGACACTCTCGGACCAGCGGCTGCTTCGGGTCTCTCCTCTTGCCTCCCTTTTCCTTCATCCACCTGCTGGCCTCCACCACTTGCTAATGTTATTGAATCTGTGAAAGCTCTGCGATAGCCACCACACGAAGTAACGAATAACGAGCCTATCTAAATCCCAGTAACGAGTAACGCGTTCCCGGTTTTGGCATAATAACTAGTTACCGTGCTCGTTACCACAATAATAACGTAGTTACTGTAACGCGTTACTTAATAACGCGTTAGTCCCAACACTGGTTATGAGGCATCATAGTGTGAAATTGACTAGCGTGTTACTTTTTCATTAGAAATAAAATCAAGCAAAGTTACTTGAAAACTGTCTTTAGTTTCCCTAAATGAACTGACTTTGTGCAAGCAAAGTGTTAATGCCGATACACCTGTCCATCCATTTGCTTAACTAGGATGTACCCCACCACTCAGTTTGGATACAGGAAGTATCCGAATTATCCGTAACTTCAGTTTGATACCTTTGAAGGATTTTTTTTTCTTTTTCCACTTTTAAAGGGAAGGCTAGTCAGCACTGTATTTTTGTATTTTTTTAATGTAAGATCCAAAGTTGCCATTTTGTGTTTGATTGTTTATTTTGTTTTTTTTTAATATTTATTTATTTATTTGTTTAAAATTCAGTACAAAAGCTGGAAACTATTGAGAGGTTAAGATCAAAATGGCTTACAGTTTTGTCCAGGAAACAAATAATTATATGATCCCGTAAAATATGAAAGACAAGTTCAAGGGCTAACAAAGACTAGATTTACAATCTCTGTCATAAGAGATGAAAAATATCCCTAAATCCTTGTTGAGATCTTGAAGAGGATCAATGTAAGCAGGTCATTGGTTTTTATGACATGGCAGATTTTTCTTCCCCTTATACTTCATTCTCTGCCTCACTCTCTCCCCACCTCTCTCCTAGGGCATTTATGTGGATGAGAGAGGAATGAATCACAGTAGAAGTAGTGAAGAAATAACTTTTCATGTGAAAACACCTCAGCTTTTATGGCTTTACTAAATGATCCATAATGCGGGCAGGGAGCACTCAGTCCTGCAGATTAAGGTGGGTAGGAGTGGAAAAGAGGCTCAGTGCTGCAGCCGTTAGACCACTCCGCCGAAGCTCGCACCAGTACAGCACCAGCTGAGATAGGCACAAATCTCTTTTATGAGGCCCCTTCTTAAATAGCTGTCAGTCTGGTGTCTCACACGTGGCTCACTTCGCCAACTTCCCTCACAGTAATTGAACCATCTCTCCCAGAGTGCTGAAATGGTGTGGGAAGCAATTCCGACAGGCTGTGTTGATACCATTAAACCAAACTAATGCATAAATCTAACAATATAGCTATCGTCACCCACCCTCCACTGTATTCTCTGTGCCACAATCCTCCTCGATACTAACACACGGTCGGGGGTTAGTTTTCCTCTGAATATTATTTACATTATATATGATGAATAATTTTCACCGCTAAAGTAATATTTGCAATACAGATTGAATTGAATCTTTTTTTTTTTCATCAGAAGTCTTTCAAGGCCTTTTAAATAGAGAGGATGCATTCCTAAAATACTAGTTACAGTAAATATTGTAACAGTTAACTTAATAGACTTAGCTATTAATCCCTCCTACCCTGTAGGGCATTAAGTACTTTAAAAAAGACAACAATAGAATTAGAGATTTATTAACTTTTGAATAAAGATGGGAAATAATGTGTAATAAATGGCTGCCATCCAACTCTAATTGCTTACCCATTCTGCTAGAGGCTTAAATGAATAACAAAGCTATATCCTCATTAGCTGCTCAGCAGTGAAATGTTGTAGCCCTGTCTAATTCTCCATGGTCAGGCAAGTCACAGTGCAAATCATAGTTAAACATTGTTGAATGTGGACATTATTAAAACAGCAACTTTACAATTTGCTAAGCCGTAACCAAATTAGTCCTTACAGTTCAGTTCAGCTGAATCAAATTCAGGTTACTTCAGTTATTTTAGCTTATTTTTTAGTTGAATTCTGGTTTATTTATATAGCAGCAAATCACAAAAATAGTGATCTCATCTACAGTACTCAGGAGAAAACCCCAACAATCAAGAGACTCCCTGCGAGGAATAATTTTTCAATGGTCAGAATTTTTCCATAGGAAGAAACCTACTGGGGTTGAGGGAAAAGAGACAAGAAATGAAAAGGACAGAACCCTCGAGACAACACAAAATACAGACTGGGGGAAAGAGAAAGTGAGGGTGTCTCTCTCCCGAATCCAGACTGGGACCTAGTTCCACAGAAGAGAGGCCTGATAGCTGAAGCCTCTGGCTCCAATTCTACTTTTAGAACCTCTAGGAACCACAAGTACACCAATCAGACAGAACGTTATGACCACTGGCAGGAGAAGTGAACAACACTAATTATCTCTTCATTATGGTACTGTTAGTGGGTGGGATATATTAGGGAGCAAGTGGACATTTTGTCCTCAAAGTTGATGTGGTACAAGCAGGAAAAATAGGCAAGCAATGTGATGGATAGACGACTGGGCCAGAGAATCTTCAAAAATGCAGGTCTTGTGGGGGGACTGCAGGGTCAGTATGTATCAAAAAGTAGTTCAGTGGATGGGCTGCATGTCCGCAGACCAGTTAGGGTGGACATCATGATCCCTGTCTGCTGCTGAAAACACCAACAATGGTCACGTGAGCATCAGAACTGGACCATAAGATGGTAAATGGACAGGTTGTTATATATCATTTTTCTACTCTATCTGAGCACTCAAAGTGCTTTACACAACTTCCCTCATTCACCCATTCACACCAGCAGTTTCTTCTATGGTGGAAGAAGGTAGCCTAGTCTAATGAATATTTTTTGTTTATTGACATTACATGCATATCTGGGCCTGTCTGTGTAGCTTATCTGTACAACACCTGGCATCAACATACATTATTGGAAGAAGGCAGGCCCTCAGCAGAGGCACTGTGATACTTTGGGCAATGTTCTGCTAGGAAGCCTGGAGTCCTGCCATCCATGTGGATTTTACTTCGATATGTACTATCTACCTAAGCTTTACAGAACATGTAAACCTTCTCATGGAAACAGTATTCCTTGATGGCTGTGGTCTCTTTCAGCACAATAATGCACTTTGCCACAAAGGAAAAGTGGTTCAGGTTGAGGATTGGTTTGAGGATAACAACAATGAGTTTGAGGTGTTGCCAGTGAAGCTTCACCTGGCAACCTATAGGATTAAAGGATCTGTTGCTAATAGGGCTGCCACGATTAGTCGACTAGTCACGATTATGTCGACTATTAAAATCGTCGACGACTAATTTAATAGTCGACGCATCGTTTGAAGCTTTGTAAGATCACAAAGGACGCAGGAATGAGTAGTAGGATTTAAGAGTGTAATAACGGACTGAAACAGAAGATGGCAGCACTGCATGTACAAGGATGCCAGCTGCCATTAAACCCCGAAGAAGAAGAAGCTGTGTCCCAGAATTCATAGCGCAGCTGTCAACAATGGCGGCAGCTAGTTAGTTTTAACTTTACTCTTATTATTCTTTCTGGGTCACAAAATAAACCTTTAACATATTTTCAGGCGAGAATGTAGCTGTGTAAACCTCAAATATCTGCTCAGTTTATCAAGACACCACGTATTTTCAAAAGCGCTCCGACGTTTTCGGAGACGTCTGTTACCCACTAGCTCGTTAGCTAGGCGGGGGCAAGGCTAACTAGAGCCGTGAGAACACCGGACTCCCGGCAAATCGTTTTCAAACCCACCGCCGTCTTTCGCTAGTCAGGTTAAACATATATATAAGTCACTTAGATAACTTAAAAATGTTATTGTTTGGCTTTCTTTAGTATTTTATTTGTTCCTGAGTAAATCGGTTTGGCTGAGATTAAAGTTATAGTTTTTGCACAGCTAAAACTGTCAAGCAGACAGCTGATTATCAGAAGCTGGAGAATATACTCCCGTGTCCTGTTATATTTTAGAAAGCAAGGAGTTTATTAAACTTCACCGAAACAATCTGCAAATTTCATTAAAAATTAATAAACTACCATCTTGTCTTTATTTTTAGTTAGCACAAACACTTCAAGCTGTAAGCTAATGATAGTTATATAAGACCAGATGCTGCTGGTGCAATAAGCTGTACGCTGTACCTCCAATGGATGATGATCTGATTAGTCGACTAATCGCAAAAATAATCGGTGACTAGTCGACTATCAAAATAATCGTTTGTGGCAGCCCTAGTTGCTAACATCTTGGTACATACCACATACCACAGCATGGGTCAGGGGTCTAGTAGAGTCCATGTCTTGATGGGTCAGGTCTGTTTTGAAAGCAAAAGGGGAACCAATACAATATTAGGCTGCTGGTCATAATTTTATTGCTGACTGGTGTAATCCTGCAGCCTGAGAGAGAAGTGCTCTATTAGCTTAATATGGTACTATGATGTCTTTAAGACATGATGTGGCCTGATTTTTAAGATGGATTTCAAAACATATGATCTCTCTTTCTTGTCCCCGTTAGTAGCCTCATTGCAGCCTTTTAGATTGAATGGTGGTCTTTTCAGGAACTTTTAGAACAAGTAAAGTAAGTAAGTAAACTTTATTTATTAAGCGCTTTTCGCAGACAGGCAATCACAAAGCGCTGTACACAAATATTAAAATATTAAAATAAACAATAAAATCAATAGACATTATATACAATGTAAAAGATCAAATGTAAATAATGTAAAAATAAAATAAAATAAAATATATTTTTCCCAGTTTAAATAACAACCTGACAATAATGAATTTCAATCATCCAGGTGAGAAGTAATGAATGTGTGAAGTGGTTTTTCAGCATCACTTGGAGGCAGGGGAGGAAAAAAAGTAGCCCTACATATTTATTTAGTGTAGGCACTGAAATCTTGATCAACTCTGTTAGTGCTGTTTTATTTATAATAACACCAGACAGTGATGAGGGTGAAATGGGTAAAAGCCAAATTTTCTATACCATGGTATAAGAATATAGCATAATTTAACAGTGCTAGTTAAATGTTTTGTATTTAAATGCTAAGATGCTATTTAAACTGGGAAAAATACTTCATTTCATTCAACCAGTTGGAATCACCATTAGTAACATTGTATAGAGAGATTAAAAATTTGAGGTAGATTTTTTTGAACACAGCAAAAACAAAAACAATTTTTTGCAAAAAATATATGGACCTGTATATTTTGGCAGTTTATTTAATAATGTCTTTATTGGCAGAAGAAGGCGTTAGACATTGAATATTGTGACCTTTCTCCATTAGACATACTATACTTCTCCCGTTACTGTTATGTGCATTACATTTCATTATTTTTATTGACTCCATACAAGTATATCAACATTCAGATCTGCTTAAGTGTCACCAATGACGACAACATACTGTAGGTAATGACATCCCGCTGAAAACACTGAAGCAAGTCAGAACTTTAACAAGAACTCAAGTGCCAAACTTGCTGCTTCACTTCTCTTTTTAATATAAACACAGTAAAGAAGCATTTGCATTTATATAGTTCTTCCAAACCATCTGATGTTGCTGCCAGGCAGTATCCAGAAACAGCTGAGCATCAAACTGATTGTTACCTGGGGAATATTAAGATAAGAGAGTAATCCTATGGACAAAACATGGTTTTGTTGGAGTTTCAGCAGTGGAGCCAACCAGGTAGGAAAAATTAACAAACCCCTGCCTGTTGCCAGTAATGAAAATGCCTAGCCTCTGTGAAGTCTTATGTTTTAATGTGATAAGAATGGTATCTCACTCATCCCCCAACTGGAACAGAGCATATCTTGATCTTTTGAGACTGGTGCTTATTTTGCATATATGGGACAGGTAATAACTGGATGATACAACTCAGAATACGAATTTAAAAATTCATTCAAACCTAGTTGATATGCAGTACACTGAATTCACTGGAAGCTGCAGGATTTCACTAATATCCTCACAAGGATGTTGACAGTACCAGAATTCATGATTCTGTGGCATTGCACATATTTGAATGTCCTTGTTCATTCCCATCTTACACCAGTTGTTTCCTAAAATATTTCATAGTGGCTATGCAATAGCTTTGTTTCACTACATTTGCAGAGGAGAGGGTGATGCCTCATATGATAGGTGTAGTTTTGCATGCAAGCTGGCAGGAGTACCATAGGTGACAGTGATAGAATAGTGATCCGAGCCATCTGATTTAATGGCTGGGTGGCTTTAATGGTAATCTGGCCTCTCCCTCCTGCTTCTCCCCTTAGGAGTTCTATTGGATGACAGGAAACAAACAGTGCTCTGACACTTCCCGCTCATTAGCATCATTAGCATACGGTCATTATGTAGCTGGACAGTAGCATGACAGGGCTCTCAGAAAGGCTACAGTGGTGACCTTTAGTGGACAACACCAGCTGTCAGTAATTACCTAAAGCATTCTCCAGAGGGATGGAGACAAAGACTGACTCCTTGTTCATGAGGACCTGTGGTGCCTAGGAATCTCTTTTTATCTTCCATTTGCCTGGAAGTGAATATATTTTTAGACAGAGAAAAAAATGTACTCACATCCTAGAGACAAGTATGCAGCTGTTTCCTAACCTAAAAATTAGGAAGCCTAAAGTTGTGTAGGCTTTAGGTGGAGTTTTAACTAAAATGTGCTACTAAATGTAGAGCTACGTCTGCGTTTGTGCTGCCAGAGGCTTGTTTGTGCACACTGTTGACAAGTATACTACACCCAGTGGAAAATAATGACTTAAACACCATTGCTCCACAAATTCCAAATTTAACATTTCATGTGGAAATGACTTTATTCTTTGTATTCTCTGTCTAAGTGCCTCATAATCATATGTAATTGTTTGTTGTAGATTACTTTAGCTTCTAACAGGCTTTGATGATACAATGTTGATTCTACAGCTTCATGTTCCCTTTCATCTGTGTGTGCAACCTCTGTATGAATAACAACTTTGAGCCTTGGTGTTGTGAAAAGATAATTTGAAACATCAAAAAATTTGTTTGGAAAATTATGGGCATGGAGGTGAAACAGCTAGTGGGTGCTGTAATATCTGAATGCATTAACTCAACTCTTCCAAAAATAATCGCAGACAAGTATGCATGAACACAGACACAGGTGTTTGCAGGTACTCACACACACATGCTTTTAAGTCTCCCACACTGATGAATTGCTGTGCTCACAACCTTAACTACATTAACGGCGGTGCAGTCTGGTGCACTGTCAAATCACAGCAAGAAAGTTCTGGGCTCAAATCCAGCTGGGGCCTTTCGTTGTGGAATTTGCATGTTCCCCCTGTGCCTCCGTGGGCTTCCCTCCACATTCCCTGGCTTCTCAGCACAATCCAATGACGTACACGCTCTAAACTGGCTATAGGTATGAATGTTTAGTTTTTTTGTCTGAGTTAGCCCTTCAAACACTCTATGGCACCTGGCACCCCCAGCACCCTGTTACACCAAATTGGATAGAAGCTCAGGCATTAACAGTTGGGAACACAGTTAAGGTTTCCCATCCATTTTCTTAACTGCTTCAGCATCAGCCACACAGACTGGTTGATAACATCTGGTTGCTAGAGAAAAGTGTGTATTCCCCATCTGGTTGGTGAGTGGTTGCTGGCAGTCACAAAAAGGCTACTTCATTAAAAGCCTGCTTGTGATTTCTTTGATTGCTAGCAAATTCAAATGGTTTCCCATAGTTTGGCATGTCTACAAACACTCACTACCCACTTACTAAGTGGTACTCAAACTTGAAAAAGTGCAATGTAAACCAGCCTCAGATGTCTATAGGCTTTTGTGACTAGGACCCAAGTGGTTAAGAAAATGGTAGGATAACCTTAAATATGTTCCTAACTTTTTCATAACAAGGTCCTTAAAAAATCAAACAAGCTACTATACCCCCAGTGTTACTGGAATTAGAAATAACTCCAGTGTAGAGGTAGTAATTCAGTAGTTAGTTCTAAAAATGTAACAAAACATGGAGCGCAACTTAGGCTTTATTACATCCACGAAATAGTGGCAATAAAATACAATGTTGACTCATCAAAGTGGAATTTTCTTCACATTTCCTCTCAACGTATTACCCTAGGCATCAACATAGAAAAAAAGTCATATTGTGAGAAATGAAGAAGCTGAAACAAGATTGCAAGACTGCAAAAACCAGATACTATGTGTGTGAAGAGCTACAATGAAATTGCTCCACTGCTCTTTCTGTGCGACACATCGTATAATATCATTAAAGTGCAATTTAGACATTAAATTGCAGTTGCCTTCTCCCACTTTTAGAGCCCCCAGTATTATTTCAATCAATCAATCAATCAATCAATCAATCAATCAATCAAGGCTGTATTCGCCACGTGCAGGTTGCCCTGCAGTGAAATGGGACCCCCCCCCCCCGACCTTACACACACAACACAGACATCACATGGGGATACAGGTCGGAGATCAGTAGCGTTACAGAAAAAACACTGAAATATACACTACAATGGGAAAGTACAAGAGGAAAAAAAAGAGACCTCTACTCATGCTGGGCTCCTGGAAAAAAAAATCATTAAACCCCCAGATTAAAACCAAACAAACAGCTCTGATTACAATATCATCAATATTGTTGTGGTGGTTGCAGTTGTGTGTCCTAAGCTCCACATGACTATTTCATCAATTAGCATGTATATTGGTAGCTCAAATGCAAATAGAAAAAAGCCCTTGAAGGTGTGTAGTTTTCAGAAGAGTTTGCCAGCAGGCACACTCAGGGTATACATTAATCAAAAGACACCCAAACACACATAAACTAAGCCTACTTACATTGTTATTTTTAATTTTAGAAAATATTTATGTGTTACATTTTGTGGTACTGTTGGCATATTTGAGACCTGAAGACAAAGACGATTATAAGAATACTGACATACCTCTGAATGTATATTCCTAATGATAAATAAAAAATATATTTATTATTCCTCATTCCTTAATGAATGTTTGGTGTTGTCTTTTGAGAGCATAGATTGCTGTCAGATTGCTTTGTCTGTCAGTTCTAAATTTTGTATTTTTTACTGTGGTTCTACAACATACTGGCCAAAATAATAACAAACCCCTTACATTAATTATCATTTCAGTCTGTTAATTTTGTCCTCACAAAGACAGAACAGGCAGCAGTTTCATAAAAAAAACACTGACATCCTTGAGTCAGGCTCAAATTTGCATTTTAGGATTGTAGTATAACCTTAAAAGTTTGATTTCTTTCCTTTAACTGCTTTTTCTTTTCAAAAGGAACGTCTGTCATGAAGGTTACTGCATCTGATGCTGATGACCCAACATATGGCAGCAGTGCCAGAGTGGTGTACAGTGTACTGGATGGAGAAAAGTTTTTCACTGTTGATAAAAACAAAGGTAAGAGGACACATACAACACTCAATTAACCTTAATTTTTCCCTTTCTTTCTATTTTTTCTTTCTCCATTTTCTTTCATCAATATTTTAGGAAATCTGAAGAGACCATAATGGCCAAATCAATTAAAATATGTCAAAACACACACTTGTATGTGTATGTATGTATGTATATATATATATATATATATATATATATACAAGTGTGTGTGTATAGGATATAGATTTAAGTAAGGAGGATCTTACTGGTGTAGAGCCTATAGAAACAGTATGGCCTACCCCACAATCTTTCAGGACTGCAGGAAAAAGCCTGTTGGGAGGGATTTCCTCTCCAGGGAAAAGCACTAAGGTTTTAATGATTCCTTTTTGGTCTCCACCAATTTGATTCGGTCAGCCCAGGCACCTGGATGATAAATGGCTCTGCCTTGGTGGGACTAGTCAGGAGACTAGGTGGTTCATTCCAGCTTCTGCCTCATGACCTCTATTCCACCTACCTCTCTCCCTATCTTGTAGACAAACAGGCTAACCTAATAGGTGTGAGTCAAGAAGGTCAAAATAAAGAGGAGACAAAACAGCTGTGAAATCTACCTCATTAATATCACTCTCACTCACCTTGACAACAAACTCAATAACAAGTCACTGGTTTTTTTCTGTTGCTTTGGCAAAGCTGAAATTGCCTGAAGATGTTTTTTGATTATCCAAGTACTGTCCTTTTAGCTGTTTTAAAATGTTTAAACCATACTATTTAATCTCCCCTTTACAAGCACAGTGGATCATTATATTATAAAAAATAAATATCTAGATTTTCTCACCCATTAAGAATTCTATATCTTTATATGCTATTAAATTTTACCAAGAAGCATCAATAACAACAGTAAACTTGCGATGGTATACATCAGCCAAAACTGCAATATAAATCCCAATAAGTTATGAAAATGATGAAATAAGATTTTCTGCTAACTAAATTGTAACAATACTGAAAAAAAACTGTTTTTACTTAATTATGCATATGGTTCATAACTATCAATTAAGCACAACATGAAGTGAAGTGTAGAGTGCCATTGGGCACTGAGTATGCCTTTGTGCTTCTAGATGTCATTCAAGCTTATATCTGTACTCTCTCAAACGGGGCTTCTTTATTTTCAAGGCTCAAAATAAAAAGGAAATAAAAGCAACACAGGTGCTGTCTATGAATGCAACTGCCAAAAGTGAATAAGTAGAGTGCAATGGCACCTGTGGTAAAAATGTGAAAACAGCACTATGTGTGCATCATCAGTTTTTAAAGCCACAAAGTAGCAGAAGGAATGAAGAGGTGACAGGTATAAGTCATCTTTTTTTAGAATCCATGAAGTGGGGAGACTTGATTATATTATTTATTTATTTATTTATTATGTTAATGCAATGAATCACTGAAGCTCCATTTCACAGTTGGTGTACACATTCCAGTCATCCAGTTACAGTGTTTAATCTTAAGGGGGGGTGATACGCTCTGGAGTATGAAGTGCATAGAGTTTTTTTTTTACTTCTTTGATAAATAAAGACCATGTAGATTCATCTGCATATATAGTTTCTATACCATGAAGTTGGAGCACCACTGCTGTATACTTGTTAGAGATTGTGGCTTTACTTTCGACAGCCCTAATTTAGATGCATCCCCTCTGGCTTTGTTGGATAAAAGAGGAGCATGTCATCTGTCTCCAGCCCTAACTCTATTGCTGCATGTACTGTATTTTGGTTACTCATAGAACAGGTCCCAAGGCTAAATGTGACTGGAATCTGTGAGTTGTATACCCAACACAATGCAACCCTTTGGGAGTGAGACAGCACACCAAGACCGAGAAATATATCTATAGATTCTGATGCGAAAAATCCCAAGGGGTAACGTGGAATTATATTACTGCTGCAGAGTAAAGCAGAGAGCTACTGATATGGCTAATGCTGGGCCAATAAGGAGAGTGTCTCTTTTTAAACAGACCATGTGTTTGTTACATACATATATATATATATATATATATATATATATATATATATATATATATATATATATATATATATATATATATATATATATATATATATATATATATATATAACAGAGTCTTTCACACCGTGCTATTAAATTCACACAGTCACTATTAACTGTTGTCTAAAATAGCCATTTAATAAACACTGGTTAGGATTTTTTTGTTATGAATTATAAACAAATATTTGTCACTTCTTTGTCGTTTTTCTTCTGGTGTAAGCCAGAATTTGCGATTTTAACTTATGTAATACTTCTGCTGTTACTGCTACAAAACATGGTTTCCCAAGCACTGGAAACTGTGCAGTTCAGGAAAGCTGTGTCATGCCTTCATTGTCCCTCCATATATTATTCATCTTAATACAGCTAAGCCATAAAATGGTGTATGTGAAGAGTCACCAGTACAACATGGTCTCTCCCATCCATTCTGTTGGTAGAAGAGAAATGGAACGCATTGTACTTTTGCCTCCATAATGCAGTACTTATCACAAGTTGATTCTCAGACTGAGAGGAAATATAATTGGTTTAATGCACAAGAGCTAACCACTAATGCAACGCTTCCAGTGGTGTCACTTGCTAACTACTCTTCCTCTTTCTGCCATTCTCCCTTAAACTCACTTCTATCTCTCAATCATTAGGAATCATCATGACAGCAGTGGCAGATTTGGATCGTGAGACACAGGATCGTTACGAGTTGGTCGTCAAGGCAACAGACATGGCAGGACAAATGGGTGGTCTCTCTGGCTCCACCACAGTGACCATAGTGATCACGGACGTTAATGACAACCCACCACGCTTTCCACAGAGTGAGTGTATCCTGTGCATTCTCCCACTTTAGAAAAAAAAGATAATGAGACAGAGATAGAGAGAAGCTAATGACTGGCAATGTGGGTGAAGAAAATGAAAGCCAAGGCACAAATTACAACAACATACAAGAAAATTGTATACAACCTAAAAGCCACTAAAAATATGCAGTAGAATAGACGGCCTGCATCCTCCCATACATTAAAAATAGCTCTATATATTGATAGACTGTACATTGTAATGTTATGGACGGGTTCTTTTTCAGCTGAATGTCTTTGATGCTCAATTTACTCAACAAAATATATTTAAAAAGTAAAGTTTAATGTGGCTAAAAATATTTTCTCTCTCTTAAACACAAAAACACACTTAATTCAGTTGAGTAATAGTCTTCTTTAGAGCAAACCAAAATGTCCATACAGGATACATTGGTACATTTATTTTAAAGACCAATGTGCAAATAATTGGTATATTGTAACAGTCCTAACTGACGTATGATTGCATGTCTGAGTAAAGTAGTGCATTCCCTTCTTGTCTTTTTTTTTTTTTTTAGCTCTTTCTTCATTCTGCTTCTTTGGATTTAAACTAATGCTGTAACCCACAACAGTATTACTTTTGTAAAAGCTACAGATGCAGCATCTGACAGTCTGTTTGATTGTATTTGATATGTCTCCACACACCTTTTTCTTATTCCTGTATAAATCTTTTTTTTCATCTCAGTAAATCATATTTACCCAGTCAGAGGGATAAACCCTGTAGGATTAAAGTTCCTCGACTCTACAATATAGTGAAGAAATAGAATCTGAATGCAGCTTCATAAATAAGGAGGATGAGATATGATGTGTATATGAGATATATGACACATATATTTTGGCGAATAACTTTTTCGTTTATTTTATTCTTGCAGTATTTTACAATAATCTGTGATAGATCTCATTCATTTTGGTCTAGTCTTTAGAGTCACAGCTGACAATGTGAGTATGGCGACAAGTTTTTATTCTTAGTTAAAGATGGTTTAAATTGCAGATTATATGATATTGGTCAAATGATATGATGTAACACTAGGGTTAATTCTAATAGGTAGAGGGCTAGGGCTAGTGGAACTGTTAATATAGCGCTATGCTTTCATAGCAAATGTGAGAATAATAATGTTAATGTATGTGAATGCTCACTAATAACTGCATGAAGTCTACCTTTTTCAGTCCTTTCCTTTATAACTTTTCATTGGCACTCTAACCCCTGTTTGCCATTTCTTCCCTTCTTTAACAGTGCTTTACTTTATCTTTAATGATATCTCATCTACTTCCTCTTCCCACTTTTCTCTGTCTATTTCCTATCCATCTCTTCAGCGATTTTCTTCCCTCAGCCCTTTTCTACCTATGGCTATCCATCTATCTTTCCCTATCTTTCCTCCACTAGTGTTTTTTCTCATTTCTGTGTTACTTTTAGATCTCATCTTTCTTTTGTGTTGTTTTGTACACCAAAAATCTGGATCTTGGTTTAACTGCCTCTATATTTTCTACCCTTGGGCCACATACTTTATTTACCAGAAATGTACCAGTTTTCCGTGTCAGAGGGGGCTGCTGTCGGGACACCAGTTGGACGCGTCATTGCCACAGATGCAGACATGGGAGAGAACACAGACATGAGCTATCTGATCACAGATGGAGGGGAGCTCTTCAAAGTCACTACAGATATGGAGACACAGGAAGCTGTTGTCTCCATCAAGAAGGTAGATTTAAATGCTAAGAATACATTTTTTGTGATACAATTGTTCATACAAACAGACTTTTAAATACAGTCCTATTAAAAAATTAAAGAAAATGCTTTTATGTCAAGGAAAAAGTGAGTATATTTCCCACATTTGCTACATTTATTTTTTCCTTTGAAATAAATAATAAAAGTGTTTCTCATAAATGAAAGAATCCTTTTGTAACGTGTGCATAATGGTAAACTCAACAAGAAGACATCCAGCTAGCAACAATGCTTTGGCTTCGCTGGAATCTCAATAACATGATAATGTAATATGTTAATATGAAGTGACAATATAACTTAACAGTTAGCCTGTGCTATGGCTATATTACTGCTCTGGAATTCACTAAGCCTTTTCAAAGATATTCTCAAACAGCACTGGATCTGTGCACATCAACAGTCTGTACAAACCTGTACTTTTGTAATCTTTCTTTGTATTTCTCCTTTTTATGCTAGCCGCTGGACTTTGAGAACAAACGGACACACAATGTTGTTGTGGAGGCGGTTAATAAGCATGTGGACCCTCGTTTTGTGGACCTGGGCTCTTTCCGTGACCAGACCATTGTCCTGGTGAGCGTGTCGGACACAGATGAGCCACCCATCTTTTACCCAGCCGATGGCACTATCATGGAAGTCCAGGAGGACGCCAAAGTAGGAGCCCTAGTTGGAATTGTTACTGCAAGGGATCCAGATGTGAAGAATAAACCTGTCAGGTATGGCAAGATCAATAAAGGTAGTGCTATATTATTGTAGACCTAAAACACACTTAATCACAGCATTCTGCATCAACCGTTTTTAACACTGAAGATACTTTTGAAGTTGAAAAATTTCTTCAAAGAAAAAATGACTTTTAAAGAACTGTAGTTCACTAGGTGATACACATGTAGCTGGTGGGCTTAAAGACAATTTCCTTAATAATTTCTCTTGAAGATGAAAATCCAAACAGCATTGTTACGTTAACAATTGATGACAGTGTACAGAACATTTTTCTCTCAGATCAACATGTGTGATAAAACAATATAATCTAGTAATCTTGTGTTTGAAGGTCTTTGGTTTATATATCCTCGGAGGAGCAATTGCAATGTGAGAAGGGAATGTAGATAAGGTCTAAGATAGTCTCACTGGCAGAGTATACGGCGACACACACAGGGCCTGTGCAAATTACCTTGTGAAAAACTTAAAAATGCATGAGGCTCAGAGTTCTAGGTGTAATAAAGTAAAACACAATGGCAGCGCTGTCATTCACCAATGTCTTGGCAGCCGGCAGTCAGAATTATATGTGTGTCTATGAACATAAAAGTAGGCTTTGTGTTTATGCATGTGTAACCCAACTTGTGAATTATTATTAAGAATGACCGAACTCCCACTAGCCAGTATCAGAAGATCTAGGATCGGCAGGAGCCCAAGGTATAAACACCAATAAGAAGAGACCACACCACAATATACTGTTCACAAATTTGTTATATTTGACACACAGCAGCTGCAACAATGTAATGAAAAAACAATAAAATAAAATACAAAATATTTCCCCCAAAATAACAAACTAAATAAAAGTGCGCGCATACAGCTTTCTCTGAGTCAATTATATGAGTGGATAATGTCTGATAACTGATGGATCGTTGGGGCCCGTTCAGTTTGTTTAATGTTTGTCCTACCACACTCCGATGAAGGAAGAAAGTTCGTAGTCCTGCAGGTATCTGAAGCTTCAATGGGAACGAAACTTTGGCTTCAATAAAACCTTGGCAAATCCTTTTCAATTTCGGGTTGGCTCGCCATCCAGTTAACTGGAACTGTGGAATCACTGCTCCTCGATGGGGCTTGCTTCAGACTGGGTCCGTCTGTCGAGTCATCCTTTTACCAGATAACAAAAAAACCTGACCTATAAACAGGTCACAGGTCCATATAGTCACATTCACCGTTGTGAAACAGCCACACTTACTTAAAACATTCAAAAATGAACAATAAGTATTAGTGTAACTCTATATCTTAATTCAGCTAGCTCTGTTGTACAACAAAATTATATCACTGCAGCATCATATCCTCTTAGATGAGCTATAATTTTATCAACCTGACGGCTGACAATGTTCTCAAAAAAAACACAGCTTCTATAGTTAACACTGTAGCTGCAGTCAGCAACTCACAGTAGCTCACCAGACTTGTGCATTATAACCAACTCAAAGAACACAACTGAAAATCTGAGAATCGGCGTACAATTGGATTAACTTGTTAAACATAAAACTGATTAGCACCATTTCTTTTGTTTTTTTTTCTTAAACGTAATATGATTGCAGTCACTAGCCATTTCACACACAGAACACAGTCAAATTCTGCTAGCGTGAGCGCTAGCAGTTAGCTTAGCGGCTAGCGGACTCGCCGTCCCGTTAAGTCTGCCCTTTTTATCCTTAACAAATTAGGTTTTCCCCACTTTTCGTACTCACCGTTGACAGGGTGAAACTCTGAACAACCAAAAACAACTGCAGCAGACTTGCTTTTAACTCCTAGCGATTCGACTTCGGGAACATTAGTTTCTCTGGCACATGGCATTATATGAACAGGAACGAAATGGCAACACAGGATCAAGGTCAACAGCAAGGGTCACTGGGAGCTCATTGCTGATTGGCCAAGTTAAATGACAACAGATAATCTTATTGGTCCACATCTTCCTTTAAACATAAAAGAAAAAAGAAATGACTAAATTCTTTACATTATACATGAAAAAAAACTACTTTCCACTGCTCTTTTTTTCTAGCTGGGCTACACATGTGTCTTCACTAAGCGAGTAAGTTATTGAGACAAAGGGGGATGGGAGATGTTAGCGAGGAATTACCTACTGAATAGAGTTACCAAGCTCATGATCTCTGATAGCATATCCTCTATCAACTATATATTGATAGTTATCTATCAACTGTATAATTATACAGAGGAAATGATCAAATGCACGCTCTGTGGAACTGATTGGCAAGAAAGCTTTTGTAGAACAGACATTTATGTTGACTTGGTGAAAACAAGTGGCAGCTGGCAGTGGACAGCAGATATGTTCATGTGCTTATGTATAATTTAAAAGGAATTTATAGTACTTTATGCTTTCACTGCACTATATGCATGCATATATTCTACAACATATATCTGTATACAAACCATATCCATAAAATTCACACTGTAGTTTAGGGCTGTGCGATATGACCAAAATCTCATATCCCGATATAAGAATTCTATCCTCCCGATAACGATATAAATCACAAAAATGAGTCTAAGGTTTACTTTTTAGCACCTGGCGGCTCTTTTTTACTTCTCATCCTAAATAATCTGCTCTTTTAGATGATTCATTTTATTTTGAAAAGTCTCAACAGGATCTTGAGCTTTATTGTGAAAGGTTTACGTGGAACATATACAAGTGGACACGCGATGGTGTTACCGTCGTTGTTGCTAACCACAACGCATAAAAACAGGTGCTTGTCCGTCCATAGTGTGGTTATATTAAATATAAGAGAAAGAGAGAACTTTAAGAAATTAATATAGCCACTACAGTGACCATCAAAACGATGAAAAAATATTGCCGTAAACAGTTTATTTTGCGCCACCATGAAATGATAAAATGAAACGATAGACGTTTTTATATCGTCATCCGATATATATCGTTATATCGAACAGCCCTACTGTGGTTTTGTGTGAAACTACTTAGAAGTGTGAAAAGCACCTAAAATTTGTGACATAGTGACAAATTACAACATTAAGTAATAACGGCCAATACTATTCAAAACTGTGTGGGAAGCAGGAGTGATTGGATTGTTGTAAATTGCAGTTGCATTGTGTTCCAAACAAAGGAGGTTTGATTGTCATGGTGGGAGAGACTGCACTGGGAGACTCTCCGTTGTAAATCTAATACAGCCAAATATGTGCCCTAAATGGGATGTTACACTAAGATTTAACAGAGCTATGCACATGATGACACCTATATATACAGAACCTATATTGTAGGTATTATGTTTATTTGTGCAATAGTATATCATGTTAGCACAGTATTTTAAAAACTTAGCTTTTTAAACAGTAAAAATATGTTAATGCTCTAAGACTGAATGATCACAATTAGTTTTTTTAATGACATTACATGGCATGAGTGAAATATAAACAGAACATGCTAATATTTATCATTGTTTGTTTGTTTGTTTGTTTTTCTAAAACATGTAAAATCAAAACCTGCTATGAATTTCTATGCTTTCTGTAACATGTAACCATGTTACTAGGTATTGCTGGCTGGTTTCCTTGACAAATAGGCTATCATGAGGTGGTTTATGTAGACTTGATTAAGAATGGTGTGTGTGTGCAGAAAATAATTAAGAATAACAAAATATTTCAGCAGATTTTTGTTGACTCACCAGTGTTTTGAGAGCAGCGCATACCCCAAAGAAGGAAAGATGAATTTGTGTTTTTTTCTAGAGTGCACAATGAAAATTTAATGCATTTTTTTTTTCTCTGCATAAGAAAAGAACGAGTCAGTATATAAGGAAATATAGTGAAGGGGCATAGCTCTATTAGGGTCACAGAGCTTGTGGCAAGTCTCCTGTAAATGCTTTCAAAAAATGTTTCAACGCTTGTCATAACCGTGTATAACTACTGCAAAATGTTATCTACAGGTGTCTTTTTTTAGCCTTTAAGACAATCTTAAAGACACAACATAATTAAGTTACTTAAAAAATGAAATGAATAAATAAATCATTCATTGTAATTATTCATCCATTTTTGTATTGACTTTAACATTTACATCCTAATTTTATTGTTTGTTGTAATAGGTTCTCCATCGATCGGACTACAGACCAGGAGATGATCTTTCATATTGATCCTGACTCTGGTGCCATCACGCTGGGAAAGATTTTGGACAGAGAGACTGCAGGCTGGCACAATATCACTGTGAAGGCTGTAGAAGCAGGTACATTGCAAGCCATTTCAAACTCTGAGTTTAACACTCTGTACAACCTAATACTAGTGTAATATTATTTATCATTAAATATTCTAATTTGCCAACTTTTCTGACCGTTTATTAGAACACTATAGTTTCAATTGGAAACAAAATGAGTTATTTTACTGATTTATTTTGACTTGTTTATCCTAAAGTGTGACATTAGAAGACCTAATGTTTGAATATTTCAAAGTTACTTGTGAAAGCAACTGTGTGCGTTCTAATGAAGCAAAAATTCAGTTTTAGAAAAGTATCAGCTAATGTTGAAGTCAGATTACAAACGAGTTACCAAAAAACAAAGAAAGAAAAAGTTGTGTCCTTAAACTGGATTGTACTGTTTAAAGAGACAAGATGTAATTTGCCTGACATTTCAACTAAAATTAACAAAATGTACATGTGTTTGAGCAATTTGCAGCCGAATTTTTAAAACAAAAAAGCAAAATGATTGGCTAGCTTTGTTTACACCCAGTGCCTGCCAATGATTGTACAAGTTAAATTGGCTTTCTAGCATTTGCTGACTCCCAGCAGGGGTTATAAGGGGTGACAGACAACCTCAAACCAATGTCATCATTACTATTTCTTTGGTATATGACTGAATGGCTTTTATGTCTTTTAATATGAGTATAACTCGAGGTTTAACCTAGAAACAGCAGTAATATGAGCAGAACTTTTATGGCATCTTTTTAAGATTTGGTTTATTTGTACAGATTTTACAATTTGCGATAGATCTCATAAGCTTTAAAGACTTTCTCTTTGAGAGTAATACTATTTTCAATCGTTTCTTTCTAGACTTCACTGTTTTGACACACACTTTCTTCTACTTTTTTACATTTGAACACAGTGACAGAATATATCGTTTATTTTCATTGACCATAACAAGAAAAACTGTTGGTCGCAGATCAAAGGCAGCTATGCACTACTCTCGTTTTTCTTCCAGGAGAAAAATATAGTCATCGCTTTCTTGCTTGTCGATGAGTTGATGAATACATTGCTGAAAATGAATGAAGAGCTTACATTTTTTTCATCTCATTGGGTTCTTTTGTCACAGCAAAGAAAATGAAGAATGTAATAACTTGAGGAAGCTGGGGAAGTTATTACTATACCATTAGGAGCAAACTTGAAAAAGGAGAAAGCCTGGTGTTCCTCACTTTTTCAATCTTTTACAGATGAAGTGATTTGAGGGTTGCAGTGAAAGCAGGGGAGATTGCATTCTGCATCTAACTGGTATCCAGCACTACACATAGAAGCGGAAAAAAAATAATACCACAAACAAAGCTGAATTTAAAATGTCTTCATATTTGTTCCTCAATCATATTCCCCTAGACCAGTGGTTCCCAATCTTTTTTTGCTCGGCCCCCCTTTGTTTTACAAGAAAAATGTCCCCCCCCCTTCTCGCACACATGCACGCACACATCCTCCATCCACACACACCCATATTTTGCTCCATTGCGGTTTCTTTCACACCTCAAACACTTAGTAAACAATTAAGCAAATTCAAGTAATCTGCAATAAATGACAGGTAGTAATAAAATAAACTACTAACTCTTTCAGGCTACGTCCACACCTACACGGGTATTTTTGAAAACGCAGCTGTTTCGTCCACACGTAAACGGTGTTTCCTATCACCGAAACCGGAGATGTTTTAAAACTCATTTTTTTTCAGTTTACGTGTGGACGAGGAATACAGAGTTCCTCACGCAACGTCAAAGGTATGTGCCTTTTTTCACGTCACGCTGTGCGCCACGTTTACATGACATGAAATGCAGAATGGCAGATAGAGACGAATGCATATATACTATTACTGTTAATCTTACTATCCTCAGGTTTTACATGCTTACATATACACACGCAGTTACTGTCCCTCCATTTAGAAAGGCAGAGGCATCACGGTGTAATTATTTTACTGTAGTTGTTTTTTTTTCACGTGTAATAATATTCAACATTGCTATCAATGCATTTTTCAAAAAATGCCCCTCTGTGCAAAACTGTGGGACACTGTTAGTCCGTGATTTGAAGAGCCCAGCGCGCTCCCGACACAGGGAAAACCAATTCTGCAGGGGAGACCTACCTCGGCACTTGTGCAGGTGAAACCAAAGGGCAGATATGCTTCACCATATTTTCTAGTCTTTGGCTTAGAATGAAGTTGGTTTGGAAACATATTCAGCTATGCTTCACCTCCTGCTTTGCGTTTCTGTGGGCGCCCCGTGCTAGCAGTGGCCAAGTGTTTTGTTCCCCCTTTTCATACTGCGCCCCCTCTGCAATGGCTACGCCCCCCCCCCCGCGGGCGGGCCCCACACTTTGGGAAGGTCTGCCCTAGACTGTGATTACCCCAATAATCAATACTGCCCAATCTGAATAGTAAGCAGTCTCTTCCACCACAAACATTAAGACAAAATTAGCCTTTCTGAGTCCTCCCAGAGCAATTTAGAGCCTTTTGTGGTCTGCCTCTTTGTGCTTGGCATTATCTCATAAACACGTTTTAATGTTAATTGAACATTTAAAGCAACCGTACACCTTTCAATATCAGACATAAACACATGCCTGCACTTGAAAGATAAAGCCTCTCTCATTGCCATTGGTGGAAACATCCACACAGACAGAGTCAGTGGTCAATGCCATCAAAATTCTATGTCTCTTTATCACCCGTTCATGGAGTCCTGAGAGCTGTACACATACAGAAAGCAGACAGAAAGAGATAGAATAAGTAGACACAGAAAGGCCACAAGAGAGATGGAAATAGAGCGGGGGGGGAGAGAGGCATATACTTGTGAAGCTATGAGCTAAAGTATTTTAAGAAGGGACTTCATTTTCTCCATAATGATTTTGTTCGCTTTTTTATTTCGGCCCTTCTGCTCATTAAAGCTAGACAGCCACAAGGTCAGTGTGTCTGAGGACATTGTTAAAACTGGAAATTTTGTGGCACAACCCTTAATTATCCCAGTTCATTACTGACCTTTGAACTGTTGTACTGCCCATGTATCAGTATCGGACAAGTGACAACTGCTTCCTGACAATGCTTGGCGTAAATGCCCCAGGATTAACCTCTGTTGCAAAACTGAAAAACACGTAAATGTCAATTACTCCATATGTGCCTGAGTAAAGATGTTTTAGTTTCAAATACAAACATGCACACATAGTATGTCTTTGAAATCACCCAATTAAAAGGTGCAACATCTCCTGCAGACACTATCACTGGCAAAAAAAGCCTCTCATCTATGCACTGCTTGTCTCCCCTCCAGAAAACGCAGAACCTCCCGAGTACAGGAACAACATTTAATGTACTGTCACTAGCCACAGTACTCGTACTTCCTGACAATCTTCTCCGCAGAAACGTATCAGGTTAAGTTAGAGTGACATATAATTTTCGAGAACTGATAGCAAGTATGATATCACCTTGAAAAACTGCTTTTTTCCCCAGACAGGTAGGTGGGAAAACAGAACATCACCCTGAGGGCAAAAAGATACTGAAGTAACTGAAAGTCTTTATCTCTTGCACCGTTGCAGAGAAGAAACATTTTCTACAGCATAACTTTTCTCACTTGCTGTCTGGCAAACAAAACACACACTCTTTGATTTTTTTTATGGTGTTAGAACATTATTCTCTGCAAATCCAAATGAATCACACGTTTGTTGGAAGATGCTGAAGAGAGATCAGTATCTCTTTTTAGTCAAAGTTAGAAAATGCGAAGGTAAGATGAATCTAAAGAGCAAAGTATGAAAGGATTGTCAACTTTCTATGTAAAGTGTTCACACCTTTCAGCACTGACAATAAATGTAATCACATTATTACACTGCAACAGTATTCCATAAGGAAAATAACTGTAAATAGGATGCTTTAAATATTCACGAATAAGCATGTTCTGATGTTTTGGATTGTGCTAAGCTTGGTACAGCTCACCACCTCATGGAAGATGGACTTAGCTACTGTGATGTCATCCACTGGTTTCTAATGTCCTGCTTTGAAACCTTGAGAAGAACTGTTGTGCCATTGTTATCATGGTTGCAAAAAATGGGCATGATGAGGAAGCAGGTCTGACTGTGAATTCAAAAACTCATTGGCTAGTGACTTGTGATTTGACGTGTCATTAGCCAATGAGCGTGGACTTTAATATAACAGGTAATCTTCTATTAAAAGATAGACAGGAGCCCATAAGCTCAACGGGAAAGTGTTTACAGATCAAGACAAAAAACTTTTTCCCACAGACTTTCCCTGTATTTTTTACCCTCTTCAGTTCTTTCGGGACAATAATGGAGAAGCATATAAAACCAGCACATCTTTGAGACTTCTTAAAATGTTCTACTTGAAAAGATCTAAAAGGTTAATAAGCATCCCCGATAAAATGTAACAAGTTTTAAGTAATTGACAATGTTCAGGACCCATTCAATTTTTGTGCTTAAAAGCGATTGTTCATAACTAGCAATTCTCAGTCACACAAAATCAAGATATACTGAAGAGGGTCTGTGCTGACGGGGGTCTGTGCTGACGGACGTGGGTTACTGACCTGGTAGCCTGGCTGCCCCTGGGTGGGTCCGGGATGGGCGTGAGGTTCTGGGGGCGCTCCGTCTCTGGGCTGGGGCCCGGGCCGGGCCTCGGGGCTTGGGTCCTGGTTGGTGTGTTGCCGGGGTTGTGGGCGGGTGGGTGCATGGGGGCCCAGCCCTGGAGCAGGGTGCCGCCGGTGCATCGAGCCACCTGGGGGGGCTCTTCAACTGGTGGGGAAGATTGTCACATCTTGCAGGAGCTTTCCTCTCCTCAGGGGCTCTCTCTACAGGAGGGGGAGATACAGGAGAGGTGGAGGAAGATCTCAGCCTGGGTGTTTATTGTCTTATGTAGTCTGGAAGAAGAGTGGATGGTGGGGTGGGTGCAGTTTTCTCTGTGGTGGGGTTGGGTGGACTGTCCCGGGCTCTGTGGGGCCGGGGGGCGCTGCTGCACTGGGCCCCGGTCTGGATGGGCCTGGGCCCCCTTTCCCTGGTGGGTCGCGGAGTATGGGGGTGCCTACTGGGGTCAGCGGGGGAGCTGGCCCCAGGGAGGGGTCACTTGCCCCTCCCTTCCTTCCCTCCCCATCTCCAGCTGCCTCCCTCTTCCCGCTCCACCACAACCACCCACACATGCAGGACCTTGGAGTAGGGGTATGTCACCAGGGTGCAGAGGAGGCCACCCCTCCCCCCCCCTGTCCCCTTCTGGCTGCCTCTGCCTCAATTTTATCCCACAACTTAGACATTCACATTACTCACACTCTCATTACACATACATATAGGATCTTGGGGGTGGGCACGATACACGGAATCCAAAGTACCATCAGGGTGTACACCCCACCCCTGGCGTCGTTGCCCACCTCTCAATGTTAAATACACGTAGACATTGAGGGCCAGCAGGAGGGACCATGCGCTTACCTGCTGCTCTCTGGCAGGTAGCTCCATGCCCTCCTGGGTTTTAAATGCACCTTAGAACACACATGCATCAACACTACAATGAGCGGGTGGAGGGAGGTTTGGAGTCTTCTCTCACCCCCATTCTCTGCGACCTGCTGGAGCGGGGGGGCTAGGAGGAGGAGTTGGCCGTCCGACTGCGGTCTGGAGTGTGGGGCCTCCCTGCTGCTGCGGAGTTGGGGCGGTCTGCCTCCCCCCACCGCAGGGAAAAGGGAAACACCACCTGGGTCTGGGTGCAGTTCCCCCCCTCCAGGGGCAAGGGTACCTAGACCCGGTTTGTAGAGTACGCTTGGGGAGTGTGATCGTGTGTACAGCGTCTCTTTATGTCTGTCTCCACGTTGGTTGAGTGTGGAGTAAGTGTATATGAGAGCATGAGGGTGGGAATGGATGTTTGTATATGTGTGTGCCTGTATTTCTGTGTCTATATGTCAGGTTGGGTGTCAGGCGCCACCTCTCTGGGGACATCTTAGGCCCTCCAAGGTATGGAGGCCTATCTCCCCCTACCACCACTTCCCCTGCCAGTGGCGGACTCCCTCAGACATCGGTGCGTTGGTGGTTCTTTGTGTCCGGGGATGGGCGTCCAGGTACACACCGGCTCACTCCTTGGCGGCCGCTTATCGGGGCCTGGAGCCTGGGGCTTGCTCGGGCCACTTCGGAGGTGGGGTGCCCCCGGCCTCTCGGCCTGGGGCTCGGTCACTCAGGCACGGCTGGCTGCCGGCGGAGCTCACGGGCGCGTCACTGCAACTCCCCCTGGCTTCTGCTCCGCGGCTGCTGAGTGAGCCCTCATCTGGGACTCTCCTCAGCTCTTTCTGGGACAGTGGCGCGGCTGCCCCTCTGTTGGTCTTCCTTGGTCTCTTGTGTTCTGGGGGCCTCTGGATGTCTGGAGTTTTGATCTCCTCCATACCTGCTTCATGCCCTGGAGGACGGGGCTGTGGCTCCCCCACACCCTCTAGCAGATCATTACATGAAGGAACCTTTTAAAAAACAAAAAACAAACGCGTCCATGCTCACAGGTGTACACACGGGTGATCACACCCACAAACTACACCCTTTTTGGCTCCTACCTCAAAGCACACTGTGTTCTGTTGATCTTATGTGCTGCACAATAATGTTTAATATTTAGTATTTACTGTCATATTCCCATATATCATTGTGATGTTGTTTATTCTATTACTCTATTACCCAGGTGATTGATATATGCATTTTTTTTTCTTTTTTTTCTTCTTTTTTTTCTTTTTCTGCTCATTCTGTTGGTTTTTGGTTTTTGCCCTTCTCCCCCGTCCCTCTTCTCAGCTGTTTCTCTTTCCCTCTTTCTTTCTCCCCTTCTTTCCCCCAGTCAAGTCTGTCCCATATTCAGTAAGTGAAAATAAAATAAACAATAAAAGGTGAATCAAATGGACCATTATGGCAAGGCTGGGATGGTCAATTTGGTAAAGTAAATCCGTTGGGCATCTTTCTTTGCCTTTAGACAACAATTCTGATGGCAAAAGAGCCAAACGGGACAGGCAAAAAAAAAAAAAAAAAAAAAAAAAAGATATACTGAAGAGATTTCTGATAGCCTGGGTTGTCAGTGTAAAATTGGAGCTATGCAACAAGAGAAAAGAAAAAAACTGTAATACTGCAAATCTTTGCAGGCAGTATGGACAGGCCTCCGGCTCAGAAATGAGACGAAAAGCACACGCTCCCGAGTACATTTGTATCCTTATTTATCTCTCCTGACAAAAGTGACATTTTAAACCAAACTGTCTCCTCCAGCATAGACAATAAACCATTTGGTCCCGAGCATTGTAACAGTCCTGACACACACCTACACACATGCAGCCATCCACATGTGTGAGGAGACAAGCAAGCACTCACATACTGTATCTGTCTTCCCTGAAGTTATGTCAGTATAATTCAGCACCTTAGAGACAGTCTTTCTGTAAGATTCTCGACAGCTGGTATGTGCAGCACAGATGCAGAGCATGCCAATAATCTGTTGAGATCCTTTTTTATTCTTCTACACTAGCTGTAGACAGATTTAGAACAGCACCACTTGGTCCACATGAATGAACCTGTCTCACTGAATACGCTTTTTTTGTTTTTTTATTTTTTATTTATTTTTTTGTCCCGATGAAGAGAGTCTGTGGTGGTAGGCGCTTTCTCACATTATTTCATCTCTTTTCAGTTCTGGGAATTGAAATGTAAAATGTGTAACATCTGGTGATTGCTGGTTTTCATTCTGGCACAGCGGGGACAACAGAATAATGTGAAGATGAAATTAGAAGAGGAAAAAGAGATATCTAGGACTGGTGGAGCTCTTTTTGCATTTATGCTCTTGCTGCTCTGGCAAAAAGCAGTCAATTAAAACCCTGCATTGATGTGAGGATTATGCTATTAGTTGAGACCAGCATTCTCATTAGCTGCTGTGCAACTGTTAGACAGAACTATGTGGTGAGAGAGAGCTGGAGAATTTATCTGCTATAGTCTGATGACCATTAGTTTGCTTTGCTGTCTTTAGTAAATCTGTCTTGTCATTTTTCTTTTACTTGGAGTGTGGCCCAATAATTGTGTTTGTAAGCTCTGGAATTTTCCATCATGTGGTTGCTCACACACATGAAGAAAAAACACAGCTTTAAGTTTACCCATAGTTTAACCTCAAGTGTCAGTTTATCCCTATAATAACCTTGAGGCAAAAAAAAACAAAAAAAAAACAAGTGTGAAGTTGTGGTGGGACAACCAATTCCCACAGAGTGGTGGAGAGTTTTTATTTTAAGCACACACATTTACAGACATGCCAGTGTTGAGGACTTAATGTCTTGCAATGAAACCACATCCTAAAAAAAGAGAAGATAATGACAGTCTATAAAACCGTGGATGTTAAGGAAGGTAGGCATCTTTTCAAGGACTACAGTCCAGTTTCCAGGTCCATTTTGGTTTTCAAAAATATTTATCATTTGTTGCACTAAAACTACCGTTTTTTTAATAGAAAGTGCAACATTAATTAGATTTAGTAAATTAAGAGCAGCAAAAAAACCCCCACAGAGTTTAACTTCTGTATAGAAATAGTTAGTAGCACTAATATTCAATTAAAAAGCTCTCATCTTGATCACTTGACTGTGTTAATTTGGTTGTTACGTACTATGTATAAGGATTAATAATTACTAGGCACTTATTTGTATGAGTGAGTTCACTTTATTGTGCTTAACTATCTCCCAGATTTACATAATTACAACAATTTAAATTCATTCAGTGGAACACTTGGAACTGATTTATGTGTGTATTCAACCACTGGGTAATTGTCAGTAGCTGCATGTTGTTACATTTTCTGTAGGGTGCCACTCAGATGCATAAACTAGGTGGTGACAGCTGTGTATACTGATTTATTCATCAAGTGTGCACTACAATTAACCTACCATATCCTGACTAACACTTGCAGCAACCGGGCACCCCCCGCCCCACCCATTCTCCCAACACACACACACACACACACACACACACACACACACACACACACACACACACACACACACACACACTTCTTCTTTTCATTTTCTTTCTTTTTTCCACTAACTTAAGCTCTCATACACACACACACACACACACACACACACATGCACACGGGAGGCCTAAGGCTCCCTTCTGTACTGCAAACAGTGTTTTATGAGAAAATGGAAACTCCATCAGACATTATCATATGATTAAGAATGGGAATTAAGATTCAAGGAGAAGTCAAGCTAATTTGAAGTGGGTTTTGATTGTACTAATTATATAATCTTCTCAACTCCCACATTTATATTTTTGCCCATTAAGAAAAATGTCTTGAGAGTGTGTTGTGGTGTTATATATCTGGATGTATCTAGCTGACACTGGCTTAAGAAAGAAAATGATAGTACTACATTTGCAATTTTGTCACAAGCATGTAGTTCTCATTTGCTGAGGTGTGTCTCTTTTCACTTCATTATCAGATAGTGAGTACCTAGAGAAACTAGGAGAAACTACAAAACTAGCATCTTTGGTGCCATTTTTATGTCACTCACTGGCATACAAAAGTGTTTTTTCAGGCAGTGGATGTATTTTAAGTTAACAAAACCCTTCAGCACATAGCTACTAAACTACTTTCTGGTTCCTACTGGGAGATGTGTCTTTGTCTTGTCTGCTAAAGGCTAACAAGGGTGCATTAAGTGTTTTGTCTATGGATTCTTTGAAATCAACACCACTCTCTTATAGAAAAATCAGCACATTGGCAGGATTTTTAGCAGCAGCTGCAGTCCTCTGTCAATATCCAGAAGGGAGCACCAAATACTACACACTGCTATGTGTTTAGTAGCATATTGGCACAACACAAATTCCCTGTAGTTACACATAAGCCTGAATTTTAGGTTTCAGTTACATGTGTGCAACCCGGGCCGTTATGAATATTCTGGTTAAACTAAAACTTTACCTCATCTCTTTCATGTGGTAAATAAAGAAAAGAAAAATGCCTGTGGAAAAAAAGACACATACAGTCGGAGCAGTCTAAGAACCTGTTGTTTCACTGCCAGTTGTCGGCTTCCCCCAAACACTATAGTTATAGTGAGATAATATTATGCAAATGCAAATGCACATTTCTGCCACAGCTCTTTACACAACTTTTATTTTCTGTATCATTCTTTTGTAGATAACCACACAATGGCATCCCAAACATCAGTGAGCATTCGGATACTTGATGTGAATGACAATCCACCTGAACTGGCCACACCATATGAAGCCTCAATATGTGAAGATGCCAAGCCAGGTCAGGTATGTTTTCTTCATAAAACACAGACTCAAATAATTTCATTTAGACTGTGATCTCAGAAATGTAATCTTTGTATTTTTGATGTAAAAAAAAATCCTTTAAAAAATACTATTGCTCTTTGTTGAGCAAGAAGCTAAAGAGTGCCAGTCAAGTAGATTTCACTATAACAAGTTAAAGGTGAGGACCTTTGAAAACTCTGTACCAAAACACTGTGCCACAGCACACACATATTTTATTAACATCCGAATAGAAACAAAATTGCCACAATGTAATATTATCTGTGTTTCTTTAATCTGAAACATCAATATTACTGCAAAACAGCACACAACCTACTTAAGGCACTTTTGACAGTCATTTTTGACATGAATGACCACAATACTGAATGAGAAATTAGGTCCGTTGTTACACCCAAAAATACACGAGATTTCTGTTTTTAATTAATTTTACTTTTAGAGGGGGTTGTGTTTAGTTATTAGTCCTCATTCACTCCACTAAGTAACCAAAGACAAAGTATTTTTAGGCAGAAGAAGTGTTTGGCTCAAAATCTATGAAGATTTGATTATGATACCAGCATATTTAATTCTGTGGTTTTGTTTGATTTAGACTAAATTACTTAGTTACAAATATCAGCTTGCTTCCTGGCATATTTGTAAATTAGAAGCTTTTTCTATTTCATATTTTGGTTAGTTTACATCATAAATGATGTCAGGGGACACATGCAGCATAAAGGATCATGGATGTGAAACATCCATTTTGGATATATTGTAATGATTCACAATATTGAATATTATGTATGAAGAGTATACAGTGTCTTTGGAAGCGGCAGTTAGAATGAAATATGGTCACCAAAATGGAAACATTACACAAATATTCAAACAAATGTTTGATACATGAACAAGGTTTTTGCATTCCTCTGATTCCATGTAATGTATCGTTTGGTAGAGACTTCTGTATTTTTTTGTTTAGTATTGTTTTTGCTTCGTATTATTCCTTTCACTTTTCTACTGATAGCCCTGTGGTGCAGTGGGCAATATGAAGAACAGGGAGTAAGTCTCTGAGGTAAAGTCTGAAGAAACTGGACTTATCAAAAGTGTGATTAAATTGTTTTAAAAAAACTGCCCTCGTGCACTTGAAAGTGGAACAGCCCTCGTGGTCTTAGCAGGAATGCATCTCAAAGTCTATGTGAGATGCATTCCTGCTCTGTGTGTGTGTGTGTGTGTGTGTGTGTGTGTGTGTGTGTGTGTGTGTGTGTGTGTGTGTGTGTGTGTGTGTGTGTGTGTGTGTGTGTGTGTGTGTGCATTAAAATGTTTTTGTACCTAGATTACAAACCAGCCTATTTATTCTATTTATTGTCTTGTAATTCCTGATTATTTCCATATTTTTGCACAGCTCCACGCTATGATCTGTTTGACACTTAACACCAAAGGCAACTTTAGACTCAGCTCTAGGGCAAAGGCACAAATTCCCCCACGAGTCCTGTGTCAGAAAGTTAATTGCTTTCCAAAGTATTTATTTAGTTATTTATTTGCTATAAATTAAAACATTATTATAAAATAATTACAGATTTTGATACTGGATATCTATCCCAGAAATGTATTTGATTGGATTGATTCAGTCATATTGTTCTGCCTGTCAAGAAGTCTTTTCTTTAAAATGTCACTTAACAGGCTCTTCATGAGAGAGACGTCTTTCCTTCATGACAAAACCTTGATAGAATTTTAATTCTACCTTTAATGTTTGCCCCTAATTCTGATATGCTTCACTTATGCCTTTTTCAGGTGTTTCTTTTTTTCTTTTTTAATTAAGACGTGATCTGTCTGTTGAAAGTTGTTTCATTGTGGGAAAGAAAGTGGTTTCTGATATTTGATTTAATAGCATCTTATAATCCAATCAGGGCTAAAACGGCAAATAGTGCATCGTTTAAATAAAATTTAATTCAAAGAATTTCAGTCAGTTCAACCATTCATTCATTAATTAATTTTCTAAATGGAAAACATATAAGCCCTGCGATAAAACATTAATACCCAACAATCAAACAGTGGGAGTCTGTGCGAAAATCAAGACAAAGGCACTGATGTGGCTATTTCCAATCCAATAGAAGGCCAGGTCTTTCCACTGATCACCATTAAAAATGGACCAAGTCATTAGGGTGTTATATTCACCTTACATAGCCAACAGGCCCTGAGCTGAGTTAGAGCCAATTATCGTGTGCAGAGCAAAGGAATAATTAAAACAGCAAGGCTTTAAAGTGGGGCCTCCATGCTGGAAGCTGCATTTACATGTGTAATGAGGCTCAGGCCTCTCCTCCCCTTGATCCACAGACTCTTAACCACTTATAGCCCCCCTGTGCCTCTGCAGTACCACCAGTCTGTGCCTTTCTAGAACGTTGTCTGGTCTGATCTCCCTCACTCCCACCTCACTCTGTCTCCCATCTGTGAGAGCCCACATTAACCTTCAGCTCCTAATCACATAGAGATGATTAGTCTTCCAGCTAAAAAGATCATTGCTGGCTCCCAGCATTGTAAAAGAAAAGGTTTTTTAATGTTCTCATTAGAGAGAAAGGCAGTGAAATATTTCACATTGTAATTACAAACTAAAAGTACATGCACAAGACTGTGCTGTCTATCCATCCATCTCTTATTTCATTTTATTCATTTATTTTTACTATCATCCTGTGAGGTTGGCAAATGGCAGGAACATCTGTTCCTTTTCTTCCGTTTTCATTTTTTGTATTTTCTCTACAGAGTCTCTTTAAATTTTGTTATGGGAAGTTGAGTAGGCTGTAAGGATTGAAATTAATTGTTTAAAGCATTTTCAGCCTCACATTCATGCTCAAGGGTAACCAATGGGAGACATGCAGGAAACAATTTGACCTTTGTAATTTCCATGGATAATATAAAAATGGTTTCCTGTAGACACTGTGAGTCCCTACATATTAAAACATAGAGCAAGTGGTCTAAAAACCAATTTTGTTTTTGGATGTTTTATGATACGAGTTCAAATTTAAAGTATTTTTTCACAGATGAGTGCTTTTTAAATTTGTTTATTTGTTATTGTTTTTTATTATTAAGTTGGGTGCAGACATTTCACATTTTAGATCAGAAGTGTCAAGGAGACACAGACAGTTGGTCCACAACCAACCTGTTAACGTGTCCAATTCAGCTGCTGGATGGCTTTGCAAAGTGTCATTAAATTACTTATGTTACGTCCGACGTGGCAGACGTGTGGAGTTGTAGATTAGGACCGAAGATGCAGCTTGTGATGAGAGTGAACTTTATTTAGTAAGAAGGATGAAAAACAAACAGAAACGGCGAGGCAAGAATAAACTTAAACTGGAACAACTAACAAAACAAACCTAAAACCAAACCCAGAGATGTAGGGAGACACGGAGAGACAACGGAGGGAGATACGCAGGAAGATGGAGGAGAACAACACAGACGAACCAGTGACTACTAAGACAGAAGAAACGACTTAAATACACTCAGAGAAACACAGGGAGATTACACACAGGTGGGGGACACAGCTGGGAGTGATTAACATGACGAGAGCAGGGAGGCAAACTGAAAACACTCACATAAGACGCAGACCTTCACAATAAAACATACACGTAATGACTAGAGATGGACTGATCCAATATTACGTATCGTATCGGTCCGATACTGACGTAAATTACTGGATCGGATATCGGAGAAAAATAAAAAATGTAATCTGATCCATTAAATATCAAAAAAGCACCTCACAGAACTTTCGACACGTTGTAACTCTCCTCCTAACCGTAGCACGTCGGAGCAGTGTGCTCACGGGATAGAGCGGCTGTGTGTATTTGTAGCCTTGCTACCAATCCGGCATTTCATCTCTGCGGAAGTGATCCCAGAGAGGAGAGAAGTAAAGCAAGTGTGTAAGTTCATCTCTGAATGTTTGTAAAGCATTCCCGTGTTAAGCTTAACAACCTATATATGGAGCGACTGCCTCTTCTCTCCCCCTCCCTCTCCTGCTGCTACTTCAATTATGAAACTGATCAGTGATCAGCTGATCGGCTTTTCTGTCGCGAGTCCGTCTCTCTTGTTTGTTTATCTCCCACATTGCACCAGAAAGAGGAAACCAGCGGCTGAGCACGTTTAAGCTTGATAATCTGTTGTTAGAATTTATTTAATATTACTTTCTAGACCAGGATCCTTTACTACTTAGCTGACAGCTGGTAACTGTGCAGGGGCGGATCTAGCAAAGTTTAGCCAGGGGGGCCGATAGGGCATGAACAGGGAAAAGGGGGCACAAAGACATACTTTTCTTTCTTATTCTCATTTAAAATGTCTAGCTTTTATTAAATAATTATCTGAATCTTACACCCAAAGTTTTAATCTGATGTAAAATGAATAGAAGTCCATTACTGTATATAGTAACTATTAATGTCATGAATCGCTGTGCGGCAGGCAGGAGTTGGACCCAAAAGGCAGGCACGAAGTTTAAACACAAAGAACTCAGCTTTATTCGCTGGAAGGAGAAAGTCATACAAAGCAAACTAAACTGGAAACTCACAAACTAAACCCACAGAGAGACACAGGGAGATCCACACAGCATGAGGGACGACGCGACAAGCAAAGCAGGACACATTCACATAAGACACGGACCTTCAAAGTAAAACAGGAAGGATCACACAGAGACACGAACTTGACACAGTGGAGACAGCAACTAAGAAACACAGAGACATAAACCATAAGGCAGAGGACTCTAAGAACCGAAAGACACAGAGGGGGACTCAAACATGCAGACACAGACTTACACAGAACAGAGGGGACACAGAGAAACATGAAGGGCAAGGGATCGAAACTAGAAACCATAGAATAACTCACACAAGTACAATAATACAAACATCACAAAGAACTAAAAACGCTGGGTCAGGAGACCTAGGACCGTGACAATTAAGTCTAATATACTCTAGCAAGCTATAGTACTTTTTCCTTTGGGAAGGTACCATCTGTGCAGTCTGCAGTTCTGTTGAAGAAAGATGTTGAATCTATTTAATTATTCTTGAAAAATAATTTATTTCTGGGCATTTTTTTTCACACTGCATCAAATTAAAGTTGATTACGTCGATTAAGCATCATGAGGTGGGTGAGGGGTGGTTCCTTATTTTTTCGTTTTTGTTTTTTTTTGCTGGGAGTTTTAGAGCCCTAGTAGTTAGGTTGCTTACTCTTTAAAATACCAGAATAGGGAGGATGGAGTAGGTTTAAGTTTATTAGATTGATCAGTATTGCTGAACTATGAAATATTTTGGGTGCAGTGCATTTTTTGCATACAGGTATAACAGAATAGCTTTAGTGGGTTTTTTTGGGTTTTTTTTTAACTTGAGTATGAACTTATACAAAAAGCAGCAAGATATTAAAAAAACAGTTTTATTGATTAAAAAACACACTATTCATATTCATATTCGGATTCATATCGGTATCGGCGGATATCCAAATTTATGATATCGGTATCGGACATAAAAAAGTGGTATCGTGCCATCTCTACTAATGACACAATACACAAACTTAACACAGACTCAGAGACGCGGACTAAACACGGAGACTTACTACACTAAGGGGATACACAAGCAGGGAAGACACCAAACAGAGGGAACACAACTAAACCCTAGAACCACAAAGCAACAGTTGCTGTAATTGTGACAAAAAAATAAATAAATAAACAGAATCCAAATTGTAGGGTTCTATTGAAGCAAAGTGTTGTTGCCTAATGTGCTTGAAATACTTTGATGTCTGCTGCTTCCCAAGATGCACTTATTTATTCAGCAAAATAAGCTGCCAAAAGAGGAGCCTAGAGGTATAAGCATGACTTGACAGATGTGTAAAATGCAATTCAATTTTGTTCCAGCTCCCGAGAATGTTGTTAATCAATTTAGAAACTTGGACAGGCCAGCAGCTTTCAGAAAGAGAAGTAATTAAACATTTATTACTTTATCATGGAAGACAGAGATGTCAAACACAGTCGTGGTGTCATCTTTTGCCTAATGTATAAACGTCTAGATTCAGATAATGTGCACTTCATCCACTTCGTCTGGAATCTTTTAGTGGTAATCTGAGGTTAGATCAGGTTACTGTTGTTTTGTTCAGTGTCTACACTGTTTGTTTGTGTTTTTTAAAGCATCACTTCACAGGGAGAATTCATTAGAGCCAACATAACACCTGTTGTCGTGAAACTAAATCGACATCAAATAGTTTGGCTCAAGATTTGAAACTTTTCACAGAGGAGTTTTCTATCAGTTTCAAGTTGTCTTTTCAAATCAGCTAAACCCACATGCGTGGCAAACTTTATATCGAGTGATTGATAGCAGGTCTTGAGTATTCATAATTAAAGTAATTTATTTAATACCTAAATCATTTAGGCATACACTGTGCCATCAATCAATCCTATTATCAATTAAATGTACAGTACAGGGAGTGCAGAATTATTAGGCAAATGAGTATTTTGTCCACATCATCCTCGTCATGCATGTTGTCTTACTCCAAGCTGTATAGGCTCGAAAGCCTACTACCAATTAAGCATATTAGGTGATGTACATCTCTGTAATGAGAAGGGGTGTGGTCTAATGACATCAACACCCTATATCAGGTGTGCATAATTATTAGGCAACTTCCTTTCCTTTGGCAAAATGGGTCAAAAGAAGGACTTGACAAGCTCAGAAAAGTCAAAAATAGTGAGATATCTTGCAGAGGGATGCAGCAGTCTCAAAATTGCAAAGCTTCTGAAGCGTGATCATCGAACAATCAAGCGTTTCATTCAAAATAGTCAACAGGGTCGCAAGAAGCGTGTGGAAAAACCAAGGCGCAAAATAACTGCCCATGAACTGAGAAAAGTCAAGCGTGCAGCTGCCAAGATGCCACTTGCCACCAGTTTGGCCATATTTCAGAGCTGCAACATCACTGGAGTGCCCAAGAGCACAAGGTGTGCAATACTCAGAGACATGGCCAAGGTAAGAAAGGCTGAAAGACGACCACCACTGAACAAGACACACAAGCTGAAACGTCAAGACTGGGCCAAGAAATATCTCAAGACTGATTTTTCTAAGGTTTTATGGACTGATGAAATGAGAGTGAGTCTTGATGGGCCAGATGGATGGGCCCGTGGCTGGATTGGTAAAGGGCAGAGAGCTCCAGTCCGACTCAGACACCAGCAAGGTGGAGGTGGAGTACTGGTTTGGGCTGGTATCGTCAAGATGAGCTTGTGGGGCCTTTTCGGGTTGAGGATGGAGTCAAGCTCAACTCCCAGTCCTACTGCCAGTTTCTGGAAGACACCTTTTTCAAGCAGTGGTACAGGAAGAAGTCTGCATCCTTCAAGAAAAACATGATTTTCATGCAGGACAATGCTCCATCACACGCGTCCAAGTACTTCACAGCGTGGCTGGAAAGAAAGGGTATAAAAGAAGTAAAACTAATGACATGGCCACCTTGTTTACCCCATTGAGAACCTGTGGTCCATCATCAAATGTGAGATTTACAAGGAGTGAAAACAGTACACCTCTCTGAACAGTGTCTTGGAGGCTGTGGTTGCTGCTGAACAGTTGATGGTGAACAGATCAAAACACTGACAGAATCCATGGATGGCAGGCTTTTGAGTGTCCTTGCAAAGAAAGGTGGCTATATTGGTCTCTGATTTGTTTTTGTTTTGTTTTTGAATGTCAGAAATGTATATTTGTGAATGTGGAGATGTTATATTGGTTTCTGATGCTGGCCTATAAAGCTCTGAATGGTTTAGGACCAAAATACATCAATGACCTCCTGACCCAGTATGAACCATCCAGATCCCTCAGGTCATCTGGATCCGGTCTTTTATCAGTTCCCAGAGTCAGAACCAGACACGGAGAAGCTGCATTCAGCTTTTATGCTCCTTATATCTGGAACAAACTCCCAGAAAGCCTCAGATCAGCTGAAACACTCAGTTTATTTAAATCCAGGTTGAAGACTCACCTGTTCTCAGCTGCATTTGAATAAAGCACCAAATCCACACTTTAAGCTTAAATTTCAAAACTTACATTTAACTACTGATTTTATCTACTGTTCTGATTTTATCTGTTTTGATTTTATATACTGTTGTTTGTTTGTTTGTTTGTTTGTTAATTAATTAGTTAGTTTATTTGCTTGTTTTATTCAATTTTAAATCATGCTTTTTATTTGTTCTTGTTTCTAATGTCTCTGTAAAGCACTTTGAATCACCTTGTTGTTGAATTGTGCTATACAAATAAACTTGCCTTGCCTTGCCTTCACTGGTAAAAATAAATAATTGAAATGGGTATATATTTGTTTTTTGTTAAGTTGCCTAATAATTATGCACAGTAATAGTCACCTGCACACACAGATATCCCCCTAAAATAGCTAAAACTAAAAACAAACTAAAAACTACTTCCAAAAACATTCAGCTTTGATATTAATGAGTTTTTTGGGTTCATTGAGAACATGGTTGTTGTTCAATAATACAATTATTCCTCAAAAATACAACTTGCCTAATAATTCTGCACTCCCTGTATTTGCTCTGTTTACCTTGAATTATACCACTATGGTTGCCTGTCCCTGCACAGACACATGCTAAGAAAAGGCATGCATACACACACCCACACACATGCTGTACACAGGCTGCACTGTCACACTCTTAATGTGTCAGATCAACCCCCGGTTTACTGCGCTAATGAAGAGCATTTCATTGTCTCCTGTTGTGTGCTCGGTTATCACCCAGTCTCGTTCACAGAGTGTCAGCTCCTTGGCTCAGGTCTAGCTTTTGGTGGAACCACAGAGAAAATCAGATTTACCTAAGCCTTTTAACTGCGGTTGGGTTTGATCCTATTTAAGAGTTGGCAATACAACATATTTGTGTGTGTGTGTGTGTGTGTGTGTGTGTGTGTGTGTGTGTGTGTGTGTGTGTGTGTGTGTGTGTGTGTGTGTGTGGTGGGGTTCGGTGCGGTGTGCTTGAAGGGAATAAAAAAAATGGGTGAAAGTGGCAAAGCAGCTTTTGCTTGGAGACACACCAGGGCCGTGACACAAAAATTGTTAAATAGCTTCTCACCTTTTATTTACAGAGCCTTCCTTTGCATCCTTCTTATGCAGGTTGATGTTCAGAGATTAAAGGAGAGAAAAAAAAACTTTCCATAAGCCTGAATTAAAGAGAAATACAGGGAAAACAACCACATACAAAATACAGGTTGGATTTACGGTTCTATCATGTAGAACACATGTGCACAACCTTGCCAAAAAGAAATGCATCCTTAATCCATTTCCAGAGGATCAGTTCCAGGTACATCTCCACAGTAAATATAGTTGTGTAGAGTCTTTTTTAGTGGAGTGTACATTTTTAAAAACGACTTCGATAGAAAATGAAACAACAAAGGGAAAATGTTGCCTGACGAGGAAAAGTTGGCACACTGCTATCAGTAATGTACAATAAGATGTAAGAAAGAAATAAGCACGTAATGTTACTTCAAAACACATTGCACTTAGTTTGACATAAATTCAGTGGCGCTGTTAAGGTGTCCTTCACTGTTTTATTGTTTATTCAAATATGAATGCATCTAAAAGACAAAATAAGGAATTAAAGTCCACAATCACAATGAGTGTAGACAGAGGAAACATAATACAATAAAATGCAAACAATGCAAGACACTGATGAGCCCTCAGTGACTATTTGTTAAACATTGCGAAATTCAATGAATTTCCTATAGTAAAAGATCCTGATGTCATTTAGAGATTTAAAAACTGCCTTTCTCTTTAAATTATAGTGTTGATTAATGACACCCTCCAATTATGATTTTGTTCCCACATCTTTGCATTTAGGATTTAACTGAAAGTGAGTTCATGTCTCAGAATGACTCTTAAGAGAAATTTAACGAAGGAAGTGCCGGCAATTTTCTGCCTACATCCCCAAACTCTCTGACTGCTGCTGTTCACCAGAGACACACATACTGTATGTAGACACAAAAATTTGATTTTTTTTTGAGGTAATATATTCCCTAACTCTGAGAAAAACAACACTTAATATTGTTCACAGCAAGCAAGTTTTAAAAAGGGGTACTGTTTGCCCTCTAAAATATGTGACAAAAGATTGTCTTTACATAGTTACAGCGCAAGCACAATGTCTACAGAATTCAAATGAAAACATTAAAAAAATTGTAAATCTGTTTTTAACTGTCACAGGCTTTCAAAATCTGAGTTAAACAGACTTGCATAACAGAACCATGCAAATCTATAAAATATAAAGGTTAAATTATCATAGCAAATAAACAAAGCCAATTTAGTAGTGTAAAGATCACTATTCAACACCCAAATTATGAATGAGTCTTAATGGTCTTATGATGTGATCCATTTTAACTACAATTGCCATTCGGGCCATGAATCACACAAAATAATACATACGTAACTTAATTTTATTAAGATTTTACAGGATTTAATTTACATTTAACATTTGATATTCCTGGTCCGTGTCCTGATTTGGCAATTTTCCCCAGTGTTCAGCACCTCTCTAAATGGCACATGACTGTGTTCATGCGCCATCCCTCACCCACCTCGTGGTATTTATCTGATTAAATGCAAAGAGACAGATATCATATAGTGCAATGTGTGCAGAAAAAAGGCTGGTTGGAAAGCCAAATACTAAGTGTGGCCTGGGGTAACAGAGCCCTGTCAGCTCTGCCATGCTGTCTTACAGTTGGCTGAGTGGGTCAATGCGACAGATCACCTCGGTTTGGCCAAAATATTGCCAACCTCTAACCCTCGAGGACTGAGTTTGAAATAGCTAAATGCTAAGCCTGCACTCACATAGCACACATATGAGCACATTGTTCACTCACCTTATGGATATGCATAAAGGACTAAGACAAAAACATGCAAGCACACATCAGATATAAAGGAGGAATTGGTAAAACAAGGCGTAAACCAGCAGAGATGAGGAAAAAAACCACAGGAAAATACAGACAGACTCATAGTTTTGCCAGTGCTTCACGAGTAGGAGACTGAATGAATCATCTATTCTACTTACCAAATGCCTCTTCCTTTTGTCTTTCAAATGTGAATGTTGAATCAGATGAACCAGCAGACTTGACAGACTGAATATTCACAGTTTCCTTTTTTTCCCCAAATTAACCTTGTCAGTGTTTACAGCATCAAGGTCTTTGTGCATTCAGTACAACTTTCTTTTCTTCAGGCAGAAAGTCTGGATGTCAAATGATATTTGTCACTGCATCTAAAATGTTAAATTAGCTTTTTTTGTAACTAAACGAATAAAATGAATATACTTAATTTCTGTAATTTTTCTGGAGAGCTTAGCTTTTATTTGCAGGAACACATGAGGACACTTGTCAGCATAATGTCATAATGATTGAGTTAAACCATTTAAATCAGACACTCAAAAAAGGCAGACAGTCAGTACTATAGTTTTTCTTTTGAGGGCAATTCAGATTTTTACCTCAAAACCTGGTAAGTGAATATATTTTAACAACACTATGTTAGGGCACACCTTGCTAGTAACAGATCGGGCTTTGTGCCTTCAGAACTGCCTTAATTTTCAGCAAGATGCTGGAAACATTCCTTAGACTTTGACATGATAGCATTACACAGTTGCAGTAGATTTGTCAGCGAATATCCATGATGCACATTTCCCATCTAAGGTGCTCTACTGGATTGAGATCTGGTGACTGTGGAGTCCATTTGAGTACTGTGAACAAGGAATGGGAATGGATAAGAATTTAGTAATTCTGATTCTATTATTGATGTCACTTACTGATTCGATTCCTCATTGATTCACTTTGACAATGACCACCATTGCTAAGCTGCATACGAAAGACATTACATTGATACAATGTTGTTGCATGTTTGTTGTGATCAGTGTTCGGATCTCTACTCAGAAAAAGTAATTATTACACACATTACACTGAATGTGTTTCCCTAAAAGTAATGCAGTATGTTAATTACACCAAGAAAAATTTATTCCTCCACTTTACCATCGCGGTGTTGTGCAATAAAAATAAAAGTTATGTCCATATCCACACTATATACTGCAATGCCATTTCCCTCCTCTGGCACACAACCCGAAATCGGATGGATAAACAAGCAGACTAGCAAATTCAAAAAATTGGATGCTGGGTACCGGTTTTCTACAAGAACCAGTTCACGATTTTTCTATGGTGCCAGTTAATATTACTTTTTATTTTTCGCATGCATCTTTTGACAGTCTAGTCTGGCCATGCAATGTGACTCAAGTTTTGCACAATGCACTGAGTCAGTTTAATTCTACGCTGGGCAACAGGAGAATGCTTTTCACCACTCAGAATAATGGATGCATTTGAAAACGCACCGCTGATGCTTGCAGTGAATTCCAGGCTTCAGAGATGAACCCAGCACTACACATTTTAAGTAGTTCAATGTTTATTTATTTATTTTTTTCATTACCCTCCCCACTGCCATCATGAAATGGCTGATTTCTACTGTGAATGAGAAAGCCTCCTCTGCCTCACAACCTTCACCGTTCAGACACCTATAGTGTAGATGGGGTGTACTTTTGGGAAGTCTCCCCCTGTAGTTTTCCAGAGATGCAAGAGATTTAAGGGGGTCAGGAAAGGGGACTGCTAGATAGAAATCTAATTAGGTGATTGTGCTTGAGGGAGCTTCACTAGCTGCTCGATAAACTCCCACACACTCCTCTCTCATTTCTCTCCCTCACTTTACACTCTCTCCCTTGGCACTTAGTTTCCACTCACCCTGCGATGCTGCAAGAGAGTCCCCCCCACTGAGGGCACAGTCACAGAAAGCAGATCATGGCTCATTTACTACATCGTCACTGTTGTTCATATTCTTCAAATAGAGGAGTAGATTCATCCCCCGGTTGATTATAAAGTTATTGCTTATAGTGTCTTCTCTTTGCTCATTATTCTTTTACCTTCAGAGAGAAATAAAGTTGACAGTGCTTCAGAGAACGATGAGAAGAAACTATCATCCCGTTTTGGCATACAACACTGAACTGTATTTTTCATAGATCACTGTGTATATGTGGTAGTTTTTGCCCTATGTCACTGTGTCTATGTTATTGTGTGAGAAGACACACACACGTAAAGATTTTATTGCCGGTCAAAATACTCTGTGAAATACAAATGTCTTTAGAAAAGGGGATGTTTGTCCCTTTTTGAATTTTGTTTGGCCTTTGCTCTTCTTTAAATTCTCATATTAAACGAATCGAAGTGTGATTATAGAAGAAATCAAAGATTTAAAACAGCAGTGCAAACATTTGAGCCATGGTTTACAGTATTTTCATGAAATTATTTGCAATTCATGATTAAAGCAGTCATATAACTCTGATGGTGACAACATGCCGACTGTGGCATGGATGTTTGTACCAACACTGGCAATGTTTGTCATATTCAAAGTGTGTAGGAAACTTTAGTCACGGTGCTCCAATCAAGAAAGCAAATGAGATGGCATTGCTCATTTTTCCACATCATTGTGGAAAAGAAGATATCAAAATATCTTGGGGTTACATTAAACATCATTTACATTTAGAGTATGTATAAGGTTGGATCCTGGCATTATAGCTTAAGGGTTTTTTGTTTCTTTCTTTTTTCTTAACTCTAGATCCACGAATGACCCCATTTTTAGAACGCTTCTCTGAAGCACTTATTGTTGCTAGGTTACAAAACCGTCTTCTTCGATGTTAGATTGTAAATTACTAGTTTGTCAGTGACAGCTAGAATCAGTTTCTTCTTCTGGCACTCTGGACAGTATTGATATTGTAGGTCCCACCTCTTCTTGGTTTTGATTGGTTAGGGAGAAAGAAGTGACACTGATGAGTGCTGTCATGCTGAACTATATCCAAAATTGTCCTATTTTCAAACTGACAATACAAAACACTGTGTACTTTAGTGTTTTTTCACCAAAGACAGCTACAGAAGATTTGTATCCTCTGATACTGTGCAAAAAAACTTTTCAATTTTCAATTCAATTTTGTTTATAAAGCGCTAAGTCAGCTCAAGGCGCTTTATATTGTAACAAAAAGACAATATAATAACACTGAGGAAAAAAGCATGCCCTGTGGGCATAGAACCTCATTCTACATGTCTAAGCTACCACACACATGTAATGCCGCTCTTAATGCTTCTTGACATTAACTTGCAAAGCTGCATGTGACTCAGTATGATCTCACATTAAACAGACTTGCCAGTGCCCTAGAAAGTCTGTGTTATGTCTGATTGTGTCTGAGTTAAAAACAGTAAAGGTAAATTGTTCTGGGAGTTTTATCTGGGCACTGCAGACCGTAACCAAGCACTCACATTGCTCAACCAAACTGTATTTCGAGGAGTGTGCCCGTATCTGATATGGAGAGGCTCACGGTGTGTGGCGGACGTGAGAAAGGCGAACTGCAGACGATATCCTGATATGATTCTCTTGACACTGGCTCATGTGTAAAAAATGTTGAATATAAAATGTGGGATTTGAGTCGTCTCATAATATGCTTTCATTTTTTTAATCACATTTTATGAGTACAGCCACTATTTCATAGTCCATGTGTTTCTATAATTTGTGAGTGGAGATTTTGCACCACACTGAGGAAGAAGCAGTGATTTAGTCTGAAATCATGCTGTAGCATTTTGTAATTACAAAGTAAGGCATATTTTCCAAAACAGCCTCCCTGAGCTGTTAGTATGACTAAGCCTGTTCTGTGTTTGTGATGCAACGTCAATCCTGAGACGCTGTTTATTGTGAAGGCACAATTGTGGCCCGGAAGTGTGCTCAGCAGTAGCTTAGTCACAGTAATGCATAGCCATCACTCACGCTCAAAGAGTTCTGTGCAGTGCCATAAATGAGGCTCTCTCACAGACGGGAAAATTGAGCTTAAAATCACACAATGAAGCAGATGACTTTATATGTGAACCACAAGGATTACATCTACAATAATATTGTTTGAATAATCAATTTACAGATGATGAATGAAGGACGCATTTTTGTAAAAGGATGAAAGGGAGACACTTTGTAAAAGATAAATGTAAAGGACAAGCAATTAGAGAAAAAGGTAATCACCGTGACAAACAGTGAGAACAGGCCAAAGAGGCATACGGGTGAAGAGAAAAGACAGAAGGGTTTAGTTCAATAAAAAAAAAAACTCTTTAACATTTTTCTGCACCTGTATCCTGCATCTAAAAGAAGAGACTAACAGCTGAGTAATGGCTTGATTCATTTCTCTTGATCTTATCTGATCCTGCGTGCTTTTCTGAAACCAGACAAAGGAATTACAACTGTCGAACACCTGCTTTAATCATTCTGAAAAATGCCTCACTTAAGAGTTCTGGAGGTTGTTTGTCGTGTGTGTCTCTACTGATTTTGAACTCTCTCTCTGTGTGTGTGTGTGTGTGTGTGTGTGTGTGTGTGTGTGTGTGTGTGTGTGTGTGTGTGCGTGTGTGTGTACACATGTACCCGTCACCTAGTACAAGATAAAACTTGTCTGCCTCAACACCAACAAAAACAATATTGCAAAAAATAACCCCACTATAAAGGCTAAAATAAATTTGCTGGTCTTTTTACAAGGTTCTACAAAAATTATAACAGTGGTGGACTTCAGGAGATATTGCCTGTTCCACATTCCTTTCTCAACCATTTACATTTTATATGTATATTTTTAATCATTTGTTTTATGCAATGATTTTCTGCCTAGACACTTTATCTCTGTCATATAATGCGGTGTTTTGCAACTAAGTGCAGAGTGTCGAGCATAAGTCCTAAATCTTTAAAGAATGTAGATTAGGTCAGAGGGAAGCTGTGTTTGCAATCAGAATGATGCTGCTGATGATGACTGAAAAAAATGAGTATTTGTTGGTTTGTTTGTTTGTTTTTGTAATTTTATCAGAACCACTGAAGTTGATTGCAAATCAAACAATTAAGATGTGATGAGGCTTAAAATAATCATCCACATACTCACATATGTTAAATGTTCATTTTTTTCCTTCTTCTTCCTGTTAAAAGGGAGTTTTTTCTTCCCCCTGTCACCAAGTGCTTTCTCACAGGGTCTCATCTGGTTGTTGTGGATTTCTCTGTATTATTGTGTGATCTTTAACTTCAAGCAACCTTTGTTGTGATGTAGTGATAGGGCTGGACTGGTAATCAGGCATACTTTGCATCTTCCAATGGATCAGTATAATTTATTTTTCTCTTTGTTGACATAATTAAACAGTCTACAGGTCTGCTTGAAGGGCTGGCACTACAAGCACTGACACCTGCCCATTGGTTAATTTTCATTACTGACACTGGCTTGCCCCATAAAATCTCTTAACTTGACCGGCCCCTCCACTACCTTTCCTGTATGCTCATGCACCTTGTTGAATAAAGTTTAGTGGCCATTGAGAACTGCTGGAGGGATAGCAGTCCCAACAAGAGACCGAGGAGGGTGCAATTAATTTTAATATTTATTTAATATTAAAGTGCAGAAATCACATGGATGGGCATAATAGAGAAGGGAGAGATTCAAGAGATTAAAAAAAAACTTTTTAAGATAAGTGTGGTTCAAACTGTGACTCATCTGACTAAGTGTGGGTTGTATGAAATCAGTTATTATGAAAATATTTACATCATTTAGTTAATGGCAGCTGGAAGACATGGCTAAGATAACATGCATTAATATAAAAAGAAGGGTGAATAAATAACTTAAGTTATATCACACATGCATCACAAATATTTTTCATCTAGTGCCATCGTAACATCCATGTCATGTAGATCATTTTGACATTTATTTTGAACAAACAAGTTTGAAGAGGTACTGTTTTGTCTGCAGCGTTTTTGGTTTATTTTATTTACCTAAACCCAGTGATTGTTTTGCAATAAACAAAGATGAAGATAATCAAAATAGTAATGACATGGTCTTAGAGGTTGTGTACTGGCAGAGGAAACACAGAAACAGAGCCGATGGATGTGATGTGAAAATATCATTTATCAGCTCGTGGTTTCATGCTGGCTGTGGAGTAATAGGATGAGAGGAAGATGAATTGTCACTGAGGGCCCCATGTTAAGGTGAAAGGATCTCCAGGGGCTGTTTGATGTCTGTTCAGTTCACAGTGAATCCTATCTCACCTTATTGTATCCACACAGAGTTCTCAAAATTGGATCACAGTTGATTTTTATCTTTGAATGTGGATCACTATTATTGCATTAGATACGAGAACTACACCCCCACCTAGTCTGTCTTTCTTTCTGTTCTCCTACACATTTCCATTTTGACTTTACTCCTTCTTAGCACAAATATGGCAACATCAGAGAGTGTCTCTGACTCTGGCTCTTTTTTTCTGTTCTTAGTTCTTTTCTCTTTTTAGTGAGATATTTTATGCCAGTTTTGCATTTCTACCATAAGACTTTTTTTATTATTTTGCTGTGTCAACTTTCTAGAAAGGATTTTTTTTCAGTCTCTTTGCAACTGTAGTCCCTTTAAACTACTCTGTTATATCGGACGCTTTCTTAGTCTGTTGCATCCAAGTACACTCGTTCCACATCAGTTTCTCGTTTATAAAAGAAATATTTGAAATGCAAAGTGTTTTTATATATACATTTATTTGAAATGGGTAGAAAAGTCTTAACGTCTGTGCCTTCTTTCTTGTTACTTTATTTCACTTTTTCTTCTTTGCTTTCCTAAGTTAATTCACACCATCAGTGTGGTGGATAGGGACGAGCCACAGTCTGGACATCGTTTCTACTTCAATCTTGCCCCTGAAGCCTCCAGCAATCGGTACTTCTCCCTGTTGGATTTGAAAGGTAAGAGGGTAGAGATCCTAAATTAAAGTTATGTGTGAATAAGCATTCAGTATTTGTGCAGCTATGCCGATAAGATTATCAGCATTATTGAATTTTTAGGTAATGACAGTAAAAGTAGGAGTCCTGTCTATGACCAGGTGTTATATTTGTTATGAGTGAGTTTAAGGATTTGGATGTGCACAGGTGTGACATATCTATAATGAACTGATACTTATCACCATAATGAAGTGATAATATTAATAATATTTTATTATTAATAATTGACCCCTATAAGGTCCAAGTGATGAGGAAAAGTAACAAAAAGTATCCAGGTTGAAAAAAAAGGAGACAAGGAGGCACAATTGCTAACTTAAAAGTTTGTATTATTTTTTCTTACTAAATAAATTGAAAGAGACGGACAAGCCACTATCGCCTTTTAAAGACAGGAAACAACTAAACCAGAGTTTTTTCACTGAATTATAAAGTAAATCAAAAAGGCTGAATCACCAAAACAGACACTCCTCTTCACAGAGCAGGACTAAGCAACCACCACACACAGCTCTCTAGCTACAAACCAAAAAGGCTCTCTGGCACTCGAGTTCTGGCTTTAAGTAGTCTGGCACCTAAGGGGGACAGGCAGCAGGACACTCGCATACATAGACCCTGCAAGGACCGTACCACTATATAGAAATTTGGTGAAATCCATTTTTAAAAATGCACCTTAAGACAATGTTTACTTAAAAGACTGTTGCTCAAAAAACTTTGTGAAAATATAAATTTAAATCCATAATTACAGTTTTTGCGTTATTTTAATCCAGTGCCAGATGGTTGATGTTTTTAACATAAAATAACCGATAAAGTTAACTGCCAGAAGACAAGTTGTTTGAGATGTTTTTTACGGTGTAGGGAAAATTGTGTATTTTTTGTGTGATTAGACCTTTGTCTCATAAAAGGGAGATATTTCTATTATTATTTTTTGGATAAACACCAGCTGTTACGCTCCTGCTAGTTGGGAAAAATATCATTAGAAGATATTGCATGCCAGTATGTGGATGATTCTCTGCATTTTAAAAAAGTATTTTTATGGTTTTATGGTATATCTCATAAACTGCAGAGTTGTACCGTGACTATATTTTTTTCAAAGCCTTTTATATAAATGTTTAAGCTTTGGAATATCTTTCACATTTGAACACTTTAACAGTGGATTTTTTTCTCTATTCCTCAAATGATGACTTTTTTTTTTTCAAATATTGTGTTGAACATAAAATTTATACCTACCTGCAAAATGTAAGGAAACATTAAAATCAGTGTTCCCCAGTGATGACTTTGCTTTGTCAGGAAGATGAGCTTCTCCATGCCTGTCTGTGTTTTTGCAAATGCACTTGCAGATCCGTCGTTTAGATATGTGTACCTAAGTGAATGTGACAACTGGCTAAATCAAGATTGATCTGACACCAGGAAAATGTCAGGGGAGCAGCCGGAGCCACAGAAATGTCACTGTAAAGGAGGCAGCAAGGTCTGCTGCAGTTCCGCTCGCTTAAATGTGAATCCAACAAATATAACACAATAATAAAGATACAGACACTGGGGACAGCAGAAGTATACCACAAGTGTTTTTCTGCCTTTTCACAAAAAAATGCACACTTACACACACATTGGAGAATCATAAAGGTTATCAGTGTCTGCTTACAATATCTGCCTTCTATGTAGGTGATTATGGAAACTGGTAAATAATCACAATACATATATTCTTAGATGTAATGTCACCCTATTTCCCTGGAAAAAATACACAACTTTCATATATAAATATATATATGTAGCCTACAAGCCCACAAACAACACCTCAGAACATGTATATGTTTTGATGTGAGGCAAACAAAATACCACTCAGACTTTTGATTCTTCTACCCCTCTTTTTTACACTGCCTTTTTTTCATGGACACATTTGTCAGCTTGTCACTTTCAATCTGTCACTTCTCTTCCTTATCATGGCCTCACATTGCGTTCTGTCTCCAAGTCTTGACACACAATGATGAAAAGGCATTTTTTTCATGTTGGTAAACTCTTTGAAGTTGTTGCTGGTCGTCTGTAAAGCAAAACCTTATCTCAACAAATATAATTTGCTGCTACATGACAAACTGCCTTCATGTTATGGGTGAAATGCCCCGTAGCATGCTAAAAAGATACATAAGACAAATTTAAAAGGAAAATAAAAATACACATTTTGTTATAAAAAAGAATTGAAAACTGAATCCTAATCTAATTATCCTTCCGGATACAGAAATTAAACGATACGTGGTGTGGGGGTGTTTTAAAGTTTTCAGAGGCATACAGTCTCAGACTGTTGTGTTCATTTGGACTGGCAAATTAAGTGATCAATTACATTGTTACTGTTGGATACAGACTGTAGCAGATGCAGGGAGAATCTTTTCCGTGCAGCAGTGGAATGGAATGCTGTGTTAAAGTCAAAAGGACAAATTGAGGTGTAGGCTTCCCGTACTTAAACGGTAATATGAAAATTGTTCTACATGTGTCAGAGGAGCTCCAAGACAACACGAATAACAGTGATATACGTTTGAAGAGATGAATTACTTGCTATCCTCTATGCAAGTATACCCACGAAGCCACTCTGACTCTATTTGTCAAAGCCTCATCCTGTATTCTGACTTACATTTATCTTTGTCTCTGGCAGAGAGCTTGTACATACACAAGTAAAGTTTAATTTCACACAGTGGCTTTCACAGTGATTTCCTCTCCTCTTGTTGTTTGCTTTTGAAAAAGAAGATACATGTTAAATGTTAATGGCATAAAAGCAGTTTATTTTACCATAAAAGTTTAACCTCAGGTTAAACTTGACATTCTTTATCTGGAAACCTTGGACTGTGCACCGACTAAAATTATTTATTCTACTTGAGTTACTTCTACTTCTATTTGGAATTATTGTCAACTTTCAAGTCTTGAAAACTATAATTATTTATTTAAGTTTGAGTGAACAACACTTCTACAAGTAGTTCTTTTACTGCTTTTCTCAGTGCAGATGTAAGTACACCCATATGGAAAAGAAATAGTAAAAACTTGTATGTGATTACTCATGAAAGTGGCCACTTTCATGAGTAAATCATATAAGGCTTACATGATTTACTCATGAAAGTGGCCACTTTCTCATTACTTTCATACATTGTTTTAGTAAGTATCCAAAACATACAAGTTTCATTATATAATTTTTCAAGGGATCTTATATCTGTTTTCACTCTTATATGCTTTTCATACAAGTTTCACACAAGACAGATACAAACTTTATAAGATTTATGTATATCTTTTCCATATGGGCAAAGTAGACAAAAAACCACAACAGTGATAATAAACTTACTGATTTGAGTTCCATGAAATTTACTGAAGGCTAGTAAAAGCTAGACACTATCAAGGAGACATAGATGGTATTATTTATCATAAAGACACTAATATGTGTTTCTCTGCTTTACCTTCTCTCTGATCCCAACCCATATCTGACCCAGACAACACAGCTGGCATCCGGACTCAGCGGTCAGGCTTTAACCGCCATGAGCAGAACGTGTACTTCCTGCCTATTCTAGTGGTTGACAGTGGGCCTCCCTCCCTCAGCTCCACAGGCACCCTGACCATTCGTGTTTGCGGCTGTGACACAGGTGAGTGCTGCTGTATGAGCTGCACCATTACTAACATTATCATCACTGTCACCTTCTGCAGAAGCGGGAGTGCTAAAAGGTCATCTACATGCCAAACAACAAAATAACACAAGGGCATAAATTTGCATCAAAATGGTCCTCTACAGAGATTTCACACTCTTAAAATCATAATATATACATGATAAAAGACATTTTCTTTACAAGATGAGGCTTTGACAAACTGCTTGTGTTGAATTTGCAAAGTAAATGCTCCTTTTATGTTTTATAATGCAGATGGAGCCATCCAGTCCTGCAATGCCACAGCCTATGTAATGAGTGCAGCTCTCAGTCCTGGGGCACTTATAGCATTACTGGTGTGCATGCTTATACTAATAGGTAAGCAAGTGAATGTTCTTATAAATGCATGGAAGATGAATGTATTGCTGTATGTTGAATTTTTGTATGGATTCATTCGTTTGCTTTTTTGCTGTAATGCTTAGTTTGGGATGGTTACTTTGAGATTCAGTGGAATCACAGTGGGATCAACTAGTTGACAGCTGGGCCTAAAGACATCAATTCAAGCTCAGTGCCTTTTTGTCATTAATTCCTACAGTCATGTTACCTTTTATTGGACTGGTCAGTTTTATATTTAATCCATATATAATTGAACTGAAAATGCATATTTGTTAAAAACTTAAATGAGAGACATTAAAACAGATCAAAAACACATTTTGTTGCTGCTTTCACTAGAAGAAAGAGGCACAGATGACATCTAGTTTTGTAAACAATATCAAGCTACTTTGATCCCTGGAACACAGACTGTGATGGAATGAATGGGAGTGAAGTGAAAGTCGTCTTGAGAAAGCAAACATTTAAAAGAGCAGCCTCAGCACTTGGAATAGAGGCTTTAAATGGGCTTTCCAGAAATTATTGGATTTTTATAGAGAGACACATACACATGTGCACCTCCTAGCACACATAAATGCATATGCTAACCCCCTAAGAGATGTTTGATATTGCCATTTTTTAAATTTTCATGAGTTTCCTTCCCACTTTCCCCTTCTGTACATGTTGGAGCTCCACTCCACAGTGACAGCATGAGACCACAGCGCTGTCACAGTGTTTTGTTTCCCTCGCTCGTTCCTCGACACACTTTACATTGCACAGGAATTGAGTGATGGATGATGTGACACTATGCAGACTCAACTGTGAATAACATCGCTAACTATTTCTTTTAAGAGCTTTTCTAATGAGAGTTGTTAAAACTCTGTCTCCATTAACTGAGACATCTACTGCAGTGAACTTCAAAAGCAGAGCATCATTTATTCATCATGGCTTTAAAAGCCTCAACAAAATGTTGTGTACAAATCTAAGGCAACCTCTGCTGGCTATAAAAATGTTTCTCTGGTATTGTGGTTATGGTACTCTGAGCAACATTGCATCCCCCTGAAAAACCTGGGTATGGCCTTTAAACTACTAAAAACCTCGATTCTGTGCATGAAAATAGACTGTACAAAATATTTTATTTAATGGGTGGCTTAGTGAACAAAAACAAGCAGTATGCAGTTTTTTTCTTTATTCCGATGGTGTAAGTAATCCGTGCCATTCTCTTGCCTGTAAATGTGCCTCATATAAAAAGCTGAAGGACATGCTAGGTTAAAGCGCCTACATTCTGCTAGTCATCATGTGGACAGTCAAATCTCAGGACTGCAGGGGTTAGGATCAGGGGGATAAACACTGTTTTCACAACTATCATGTAGTGTGAATAACAACACTAGAGTGGGACATGTGACAGGAATCGTATCACTTCAGCTGCACACTTTCCTCTTTTCCTTTTTCATACTATACCACATAACATGCTATACACCTATACAAATTGCAAACCTAGATTAACAACTCCACTCCTAGTAACTGCAATGTAATTCATTCTCTCTATTCAACGTTATTGTGTGCACATCATCTTCTCTCTCCCACATTTGCAGATATACACTCTGACTGCCTAACCAACAAGCTAGCACTCTCTCCAGAGACTGGGCAACCTCTATTATATCAATTGTTGGGTGATGAGAAAAATGAAAACAAATTTCTGCCTAATTACCTTACGAACAAACAATCCCTCCATCAGTTCATTTATAGGCCTGATGTGATGAATCCATTTCACTGCGTTGCAGCATCTGCATGCATCTATTCCAATTACCTCCCATCTGCTTGTGATGAACTCCCGCATGGGGGCAACCAGCGCAGCCCAAGGGTAAATTAACCGTCTTGTCAGGAACGCTTATCGCAACATCTGTACACATAGGGACCAGCTTTGTATGTATAAGAAACAGCTATGCGCAGGTACATATGCTTCCTGCAAGAGTAAACTCTGTACATGGTGTTGAATTGAAATTTAGACGTGCTAATCTCCTAGTTAAATATGTTTTCAGTGGCTTTCAATTCAAGCATCTGTATACCTAAAAGGTAAATTCCATTAGGAGGGTTTTTGAAAAGTGAGGCTATCAGATCATCTTCGCTTCAGAATGCCACATAATAGCACATACTCTTTAACACAGTTTACAGAAGGGAGGCTGTTCTGCACCTAGGAGTTCATAGTTTCCTACCTCCTATCTGGTAATTGTTTTTCAATTGCTATAAATGCCCTAAAATTCATTTGTAAAGTGAAACACCCAGGGGGTTCATTGCCTACAGAGCTGTGACACAGACTAAAAAGCTTTGCTGATCTTGAATTGGATTTTATTCATCATCTCTGACTGATATGTACAGTTGTTCTCTTCTTACATTGTTTGCTGGGCTCCACTGGGATACGGTGTCTGTAGCCATTGTGTTTATTCTTCTCCTGTATGAATTGGGTAAATTAATTGCCAGGCGGCTGAAGAAAGAGTCACGGTTTGTGGTAAACTGTGGCACACACAGCCATGCATACTAACCAAGCACTAAGACAATTACTCTAAATTCACACTAATGTGAAGAATAGTGAAGAACAGCAACAACTCGTTGTATAGATCCCATCACTATTATATTCTAATGTTGTGTAGGGTGTACAAAGAAATGAGATGGGAAGAAAGGTGAAATATTTATTAATATAATCATATGACCTTCAGCGTCACATTTTCCGTGCCCTTATGCATATTAATATACATGCTTTAACATGTATGGATTTCCTGTACACAGCACCTATTTCTAACATCCATCTATTTTGACTCGGAAACAACGTCACTATAGCTCATTTTCACAATGTATGAATGGGTATTTTGGGTTCAGGGCATCAAACAATATGTGCCATCCAGGACAGCACAGGCACCATTATAATTGATAGTCTTTTTATCTCTGTGGGCTTGTAGGCATCTGTTTTAGGCTATCTGTTCCAGAAGATGCATGATGTGTACTGCTTAATGATCTATCTGAATGTCCCTTCACTGGCATCCCTTTGGAGCTGTTGCTTATTGTGCCTGCTAAAAGGAAAAAAATACTGTAGGTACAACAAAGCATTTTAGAGAACATGCCAGGCAACTTCTTTTCCCTTATTGAGATTATATTGTAAAACGGGAGAGTAGAATAATTAGCTTTCCATTTTAGAGACAGAAACAATTCTGAGCCTGCAAGAGTGTTGTAGTACTTGCCAATTTGTCAGCAATTTGCAATTGGCAGTGTTTTGTGAATCAGGACAGTGCTGCCATTTATAATCTGGTTTTTGTGAAATATGGCCCTCAGAAGCGAAAGACCATCGTTTTTCATGAACAAAAATAAACAACAACAACAACGAATGTGCATTACGATAACAAAATACCAAGGAAGTGAGTCAGAAGCTGTTTTGATGCTGTTGTACAGTTCAGTTTTTGATCTACAGTAGATTTTTTTCTCCTTTTATTTTAATAAATGAATGTTAGTACAATCGTATTGACAGGCACATCAGAATAAAGTACTTTTATCCTTGTCTTTCAGAGTATTTACTATGCACTGTAGAAAAATCCCTTTGCACATTCTTCTTTGCTAATAACCTGATCAAAGAGCAGCTAGATTGCTGTTTATCCCACTACTCAAAATTGAGTTGTTCATTATCTTTGTCACACTCCCCAGTGTGCATCATTCATTAATAACTGGCTCTAATAAGTTTTTACCATCACTGTAAATGACATTTAATGTTGTTGCAAATCTGAGACAAATCTGGTGGAAGTTTCAGAGGGAAAAGTGCAGCCCTGAGGAGGGATGACGAAGTTAGAGGGTGGGTGTCTGAGCTAAGTGAGACTTGTCTAATCACAAATGAAGGCAGTAATTAAAACAACTAAGCTGAAATTGAAGCCAGATTGATTTATCTGTGCATACAGCCTTTGTTTTCCTCTCATCTCATTAGTCCATAACAGGATCTATCACAATTCTTTTTAATCAAGACTTTTAAGCATTTATCTCTCTTTCTGAGTGGTCTCCTCAATTTCTTAGCTGAAGAAACAAAAACTCTTACTTTCACTTGACTTGGATGAGTATTGATATACAGATTGGTCTCCATTAAGCCTTTTGAATCATATTTCTGAGCGAGGCAATCAAGATGTTGAAAAATCAATGCTCATGCATTTGAAATGTAAAACTTGATAATATATTATCTTCCCCTGCGGTGCCTTTGCCCCGAGAGGTGAAATCAAAGTTACTATGGGTGTATTTAGAAACTTTCCTATGGAAAGCACTTGCAAATCCATCATGTGCAGTGTATGCTCGACATACACATTTAGCTCAGTAAGGAGAAAGAGAACAAGTAACAAGCGGAATTTATTGCAGAAACCTGAGCATGCAAAATAGAAGCATTTTACTCAGATGAAAAGCAACATCATAGAATGAAACCCCAGATGAAGGGGAGGTAGACTAGACTGCAAGGACCCTAGCCACCGGCGGTGAGTTAGCAGATGGCTGAAAAAGACTGTTTAAGATGAAGTGGACAATCCAGATGGGTTGAAGATGCGAAAGAGACAGTTTGACAGTCAGATTAACAGACTGATAGGATTTTTTTTTTTTTAAAAAGGGCCTGAATCTGTAGGCATTTTATGTGTTTTTTCATCACAAAATGTCAAAGGGATTCACTTTTTGCATGCAATATGTTTAAGCCTCTGTGTGATGAGAAACCTGTAAATGAGAACCTTTTTATCTGTGTTTTACCAAAGCACGAGAATTCATGTGTGGGAACGTTTGTGGATATATGTGTTTTTGTGTTTGTCTTAAAATCTATTCACTGAATTGAATTGAATATGTTATTTTAATGTAGAATTACAAATATCGTCTCTTTTCACTTTCTTGTTCTCTCTCTCTCTGTCCATCAGTTCTTGTTTTGCTGATTCTAACCCTGAAACGCCACAGGAAGGGCCAGAGGATGACAGAGGACGAGGAGGACATGAGGGATAACGTCATCAAGTACAACGATGAGGGTGGAGGGGAGCAGGACACTCAGGCATATGACATGAGTGCTCTGAGGAACCTCTATGACTTTCCAGAGGCCAAGAGCTGTGACTCTGGCCCAGACATCCGCTCACTGCCACAGTGGATACAAGCTAAACGAGTGGGTGGCAGTGGCGCAGAGGCAGCTGCTGCGGCAGCAACAGACTTTTCCCTTTTCAAAGGCTACATTCGAAAGAAGGTGGAGCAGGCTGATGCTGACCTGTCAGTGCCACCATATGACTCCTTCCAGACATACGCCTTTGAGGGCACCAGTTCACCGGCGCTTTCGCTAAGTTCCATTCATACACTGTCCACCACCTCAGAACAGGATTTCTCCTATCTCAGCGAATGGGGACCACGCTTCAGGCAACTGGCAGGCTACTACGCACCAGGAAACCCTGAGGAGGAAAGGTCCTAGCACAGCTTCTTCTCAGCAGAGACACTTTTAAACACCCCCTTCTTCCTCCTACTTATCTCTCTCCCCTTCTCACCCTCTGGCAGGCTACTGAGATCAGAGCCAGTCTATGTACTCATTAAAGTCAGAGTACCACCTCTTTATCTCTTTAGCAAAATTCCCAGTCTCAGACTTTGAACTCCTTTGAGAAAACTTTGAGAGGTTTTTTTTTTTTTTTGCTTTCTTTTTTTTACGCTTGTTTGTATTTTCTTGTGTGTGAGAGTTTTAAGATTTAAATTAAAAAGCTCTGGTGATCATATGAAATAAGGAAGAGAATGAGCGATATCTAAAACTGCTATTTAACCGTGTGCAAAGGGAGAGCTTGTTTCTCTCAGGAAAGAAGAACATTTCTTTTAAGTTAAAAGACGGACTGTCAGCATTACATGGGTGGGGTTAAACCATGCCAAGGTAAAGTGTCATGTATTTATTTGATGCCGAAATATTTATGTATTTATTTGTTTTTATGTATTTATTTATTTATTTATACCATGCTCACTATGGTAACTACAAGAGTGAACTCTGCTAAAGTGTTAATGAAAAAGTGAGGGGAAAAGGACATCATGAATCAAACGACACAACATGGAAGAAAGAAGAACTGCATTAGCAGGGGAGTCCACACAATACCAGTGAAGAGATGACATCTGGGTCATATAAAATTACATTCTGGAAAATATTTCTATTTATTTTCTATGACCACTTTTGTAAAATAATAACCAACTTCAAACAGATATACGAAAAGCAAAGGAAACTAGAACAGAGGCAACACACTGAATAATAGAACTGCCGAAGAAAACAGCTGCCAGTTTAGTCTGAATGGCAAAGACTGATGCACTTTTGCTGTATTTTAGTGATTTATAAAAAAAAGGAGGGGAGTTTATGGTGACAAACTGAGAAAAAAATGTGTGTTAATCATTTCTTATCCTTTCCACAGCCATTTTTAAGGCAATAAGGCACAAACCGCAGCAGTGATTTAAGACAAAACAAAATGACTGTTTTCCTGGAATTGGCTGATGCCCAGCCTTGTCCTACAGGGAGCCAATCTTTATTCCAGATTTGTGTGTGAATGTGTACAATATGTTCGGTTTATTTCATATCCTGAGATGTTTAATTTTCCTTTTGACATTTTATTTCCTTTGGGGTAAGGGAAGAACGGTTATGTCTAATTAAAGAAAGAGTTTTATGGGATAATGTGATTAAGGAAGTGGTCACATCCACCTGGTATCCACAGCCTTTTCAGTGTTGACCTTAACTTGCAAATGTATGGAAAATGAAAAAAAAAAGCTAAATAAATATTTGATTTTTTGGTAAAAACTACATCTCCCTTGGTGCAATAAACTAAATTACTCAGTGAATTGCTTTGTAAATGAGATCACGGAGATAAAGTAAATAGAGCATCTCTGTTACTAATTATTGTTTGCCACTTGTTTGCTGAAGATGTCTGCTGAATTATGAATAATTGTGGAGCTAGGTTTTGTTTACACCAGGGGTAGATTCAGAGAATAGTTGTAGATGGAAACAAACAGACCATATGACAGGCCACAGCCAAACAAAGACTCTCCTCTCAGCGTGTATCCCTCCTGGCTGCCTTCTGCCAAACTACAGTAATTGTCGTAGTCACCAGAGGATGCTGAGGTTTATGAAGTTGCTTTTATCTTTCTGACCTGCTGCTAAAATGGCCCTTCAGACAGTGGCTTGGATTCACATTCAAGTCCTTTCATAACTGGGTTTCAAAGAAATGTCAGTTTTTTTTCAGTAGCGCTACTGTATCCACTCATAGTTTGCTAAGAAGTGACATTGAACTATGTTTCAAACATAACTCATCCATCACTGCTCGACAAAAAAAAGGTATAGCTAGACTTTTATTCTACAAAACTAAAGTAACAGCAGCATGACAAAATATATGCTGCCACACTATTTTACAAGTATAGCAGTGATGCCACAATCAGCAGCACAACTTGACTTCACGTTGTTGCAGTTGCAGAATAGTTGCAACTCTTTTTTTTCTGTAGTTATTTCAGTCAAAAAAATAACTACAGAAAAATTCTGTAATTAGCATATGGATGGATAGTCTTTAAAAATTGTGCACCAGTAATTAAGTTATGTTAAAGAAGAAACTCAAATTGATTTCACAATTTAAATCACGTTTTACATCCCTGGCTTCATCAATATGCATTGTACTCTATTATACTGTATTGATCCATACTGCATCAGTGTTTGTATTTATTTGTGCATCTGTGCCAAGGAGTGGTTGGCCATTCATTATTAATCATAGCTTTTAGCCTAACAGCATTTGCTCACTGACAAGCAAATGTCGTACGCTGGATGGATTTATACAAATGTAGGTCAGCATGAGCTCCCTACTCACAATCATAAAGGAAGGGTTGCATGTAAATGTCCTTTAAACAAACTATGTAGACCACAATGTTGTCTAGGTGACCAAAATCTGCAGTCAAAGAGGTCATGTGACTAATGTTGTAAAAGCTGAGGTTGAAGAGTAAGCCCATATTTAGGGGAAATGAGATCCTCCAATTGCAACTGTACATGAAAATGCAAATGAGCCTTTCATTCATCTTCTGTCACCGTCTAGGAAAGTGTCAATATGCAGTGATGACCTGAACATGTGAACATATGAATGCATTGCCATAAATCAGAATATCCCCCCAACTCCAAGGGCAGCATGAGGCCAGTCATTAGTTATGTAGATAGATGGCTGGTGATTGACAGTTCTCCAGGGGGATAGCTGTGTGCAAATTAAATATCCTCTTCTCTTTGTACTTGGCTGGGTAATGACAATTGATTAAACATTGGGGAAATATGAATGTGCGCTGCTGAAAATATCAATCACACATAGCCTAATAGCTGAATAGCATTAGGTTTTTTTTTGAGTGTTTTTTTTTCTCAGGCATTAAAAACAAAGCTTTCACCTTCAGCAGTGTAAAAACAAATTCATTTAGCTAAAATGCAGTGCAAGTACACTGCATAAGCAAACCAGACTACAAATGCAGCACTCTGACAAGGTGAATTAATAAAATGAGATGAGTACAATAGATAGATGGCCACTCACTCTTTACAAAAACTGGACTCGGATAGAAAATTGTATGTCTTTTTCTTCACAAAATGACACCTTTTCCATGGGCAGAGAAGCGTTTCATTCAAAGATTAGATAATGACCATGACTTTTCTCTCACGCTTGTGTGACAGCGCTTTACCTGGGTCTGCAATGAAATCATTCAGTACAAATCTGAATCAAAAACAAGGCTCCCATTTATTTGTATAGCATATTCAAAGCTCAGAATTAAAATTAATTAAAAGCTTTGTCAGATAAAACACACAAGACATCATGAGTATAAAAAATGATACTAAAAAAAATCTAATTACATCCATTTTCTATTCTACTTCAGGTTCTGAAAGAGAAAAATCATTGACAGCAAACATTTGGGGTGAGGCAGGCTGCAATCTGGACAGGTTTGCCACAGGTCTAAATCATATAGAAAAGGGGCCATGAATAAATCTGCTTCAGCATACCTGTGGGAAGAAACCCAAGCAGGACAGTGGATAACACACAGACTCCACAGTGAAAAGCACATTATTCTCAAATAATTCATTTTCAGTTTGAGGCAACACTGCCACCATCACATAAAAATGTGTACTTTTTTAAAAAACATTAAGATAATATTGATTCTGGCAATGCCTGAGGTCCTTGGGCAGAGTCCACTATCTTATACAAAGGTCCTAATGGGAAAAATCCCAGTTACCCCTTCTTTTGATTTTAAGTCTTAGATAAGTAAACACAGCCCTGCTAGAGGATCAGAGGTTGTGCACTGGCTCATGAAGAAATAAATGTGTGCAGTAGCCAGCGACGAGTCCTGAGGAGGCAGTAAAGCTCAGTAAAGCCTGGAGAGATTATTTGTGCCTTATTCAATGATTCCATGATTTATTTATTAATTAATTTGCATTGTGTTAAAGATCTACAGTGGTCTAATTCAAAAGAACTATTACCTAAAAATTTCCAACAAGCAAGATGTAATGCATCCCTCAAAGAATTAGCAGGTTTCTACTGCCTGTTTTTTTTTCCATCCTTTGTTTTTGATTTCTTTGGGCGGTCATGATCCCGCTACCTATAAATCGAGTCATTCGTGTTTTCATCTGTTTCTGCCATTTTATCAAAGCTGCTGGTGTCTCACAGATACACAGAAGGTCTCTTTATGGCAATAGGGAAACAGGTGTCTTGCTCCCATCTCGTCACATTTAAATGAAAGGGGTGTTTCTTTTTACAACATGCAGAGTTACTGTTGTCAAGGGGCATATTTTAACCTAAGCTATGATCTTTTTGTAAAGCAGCTTTCAGTATCTGAAACTAACCAGGTACAGTGCAAAACACAGAACTCCCAAAAGGGACACAAACTGTGATCTCCTGGCTCTGAAAGTTCCAGCTTACTTCCTCTCTACCCCCTCTGACCTTCTAATAAGGGTTTTATTGCTCTTTAAAAGATGTTATCTCTGCCTAATGTCTAATAATATCTTGTGTCTAATATTGGCTGTGCACCATTGCCAAAGGACACCTTGTGCATATAGACCTTGTCCAAGAGCAGCATTATCAACAGAATGACATTGTTTTACGTCCAAGGATGTGAAAGCGTTTTAAAATGTTAGTCAGGTGAATTAGGTCAGCCTGAAGCGCTTGTTAATTTTTAATTTTTTTTTTTGGTATAGAAAGGTTTATTTTTCAGATATGCATTCATGTGTAGGTATTTTCTCAGAGAAATGTTTGATATGCAGCAATTATAGTGACAGATGGTAAACATATTAAACACTACCATTCCTTTCTGGCTAAATAAAAGCTATGGTTGAACAAGAGTGAATGACAAGAGCATTAGCAAGACCAAAGCACTGAAACAGAAAAATCAACATTATTTTCCAAATGTTTCAGGACCGTTACATTCAAAAGCACAAATTAATATTTTCAGACCTCCTTCATCCTGTCTGGTGTGGCTTCTTTGCTCTGCATGTGTGTGTAGCTCACTGACTGTAGAAAACATATATTTATACAGTCATTGATGTGGCTCAGCCAGCCCTGGCCTCAGTCAGGCACACACTTAGAGCTCTTTAAACATTCGTAACAAACATAGAGTGGAAGTTGTGGAGATGAGTCAATAATGTACCCTTGTCATTGTCCTTCCTGCACATTAATTAATAGTGGGTTAAACACCCACCCACACAACACTGCTCTTCTAAAACATCTTGAAAACAGTAAAATAAGAATAAAATCACTAAATCCAGGGAGAGGTTAATACAGAAAGTTAAACTGAAAAACACTTTACAAGTAATGGTTTTGAAAGACTTATTGTTGTCTGTAGTGTCTATTTTGACTGGAGTCTATTAAGGTTATGCAAACACATGACCACTGTGACATTCATTTGGTCACCATTTTGGATGTCTAAAAATGTAAGGTCAGGTGAATAAAGTGAATAACGACCATCTGTCAACCACCTGTCGCAAGGGAAAAAATAATTATTCTCCAAGTGGTTGTGAGTGGGTACTACCATACAGGCTGAAGATGATTGTTGATGCCCCAATCACCCAGGCCAGCCTATCAGTCAGCAATCCCCTGGAAACCACCAGGTAGGGAAGGAGGTAAAAACACTTCTCAACTTCCAGTTTGAAACACATTTTTCCCAGTTTTACTACTGCTTGGCTTGTAGTTAGTAAGTATTTGCAGACAAACATGAAATACTATGGGAACCTGCCAGCAACCAAAGCACTTACTAGCTTTTTGGTGCAGCAACCCAGCAAGAGCCAGCAGCTTCTAGCAACCATTGCCAGCAACCAGTCGATCATTCAAGGCTCCTAAAGACTGTACAAAACTCTGACCATTTAGTGACACCACGTGGTAAGATGTGTCTAAAGTATATTTTACCTAAGCAAAGTCATCTTTTCATTTGTTAGTGTCATTGGATGAAAGCTTATGGGTTAAGTGATGAGACAAACAGATTTCAAAACTGAGGATATGAGTTTACACATTCTTATTCATTTGAATTCAAATACTGTTGTTTTGTTACAACGTGCTAACATCAGACTGATACATACAGTGTATATATTGGCATTGGTGCCCGTGACGGACCGACTACAGCAATAACGCATGGCACAGCTTTAACAGAAACAGCTGTGCTTCATGGCCAGGAAATGAGCTAGTCGGTCACTTACACCAACAAGCATTTTTTTTCAAAGATACTGCAGATTAAGATTGTATTAAAAGCTGCACCTGCCAATTGTCTTTGCAGCAGTGAGTCAGTGTGCAGATCTGATTTACTGGTCAATGACGACTCCTCTGTAAGTCACTGTACATTGGCTGTGTAGCAGACAGCTGATCCGACGTTGCCTGTGTGTTATTAGATTTAAGTATTCCGCCACATGTTATGTCAGTTTAAATAAAGGAGGACATCTCCCTGTGAACTATAGATAAGACTGGCACTATACAGACTTTTTACATACAACGTGTTATGGGATTTATTATTTCAGAGCTTTCAAGCACAAGAAATTAACATTTAAGTGCTAAAAAAAACCTGTATGCTAATGCTCTCAAGTGTATAAAAAACATCTGTCAAAAAAAAAAGCAAAAACAAATGAATAAATAGGTTTTTTTTATAGTCAATAAATTAATACTTAATCCCACACCACATTTCTGGTTCAAAGGTTTTCTGCAAATTTCACTTCTAGATTCTTGTTCTATTTCACGAAGCGGATTTTATCATACAAACTATTAACGATTACCTAAATTGATGAATTCCACTCTATGGAATACAACTCCAAGTTCACTATCATTTAGAAATAATGCATTTCTGAATAGGATCAAGCACATCAGAGCCAATGTAATCTTCTTTGTCTTCTCCCGTCGTCTTCAATTCAGGGTTAATGGCTCTGAGGAATCGCCTCCCATCTCAGTTATATATTAAATCAAGCATGCAGACAAACATTCTGCTTTTTTAAAAACAAAGTCATTGGTTTTGTCCGTTCCTGTGTTCTTCTCGTGATTTGTAGTTTTTGATATCTCTGTGCATGCTTATTTTAAACATGCCACCTTTCAACCAATTTGCAAAGCAGTCTTTAAATAAACACATAAATACAATAACAAAAGTTTTGATTGAATTTCCATAAATGGTACTCTAAAAACTGACTCAAGTTACAAACAAGTGCATTAATAATGTAAGAAAATGCTTCACGTTGTCATATTTATATATCATTCTTGCATATTAAACTGTGAAGTTCAGTGTCCTTGTGGGAATCTTAGCTGTGGGACTTTTTCTGGTGCTGTCGGTAACATCTTCCCCTTTCACATGCAATGATTATTGAAAGTATAGTTTTTCTACTGCTGTGCATTTATATCATCACATGTTTTAAGCTTCAAAAAATAACACAAATTTCAAAAGCAATGAACACTTTTTAAATGTAATTAAATCTAGATAACTGATGAGTTTTTTCAGTTCTATTTCCGTTAAATCCTCAGTCATTAATCTTTATATCATTTTTGACCAGATAGTGACTGTGTAATTCAAGTGCTTTTTATAACTTCAACTGAGTAATTATGCCAGTAATTGTGATTTCTGTTGTACTGAATTTAACAGCAACAGTTCTACTAAACTTTTTAAACAGTTTTCATTTCACTTCACTCCTACACCAACTCTCCATCAGAATCAAAGCTTAAGATTCTTGTGATTATCATCTAGTAGCTTATTATGTTTTATACTACAAAGCATTTAAAAAATTAAAAAGGTGCTTTAAAAAGAAATTGGTTTTCCTTATAAATTCAACATTTTGCTTGTGTGCAAATTATTGGGATTGTGTGTCACTGTATGGAGTACAGTGTACCAGTGATTTTAAGTAAAATGTGTCAACTGGATGGTATAGTCAGATAATAATATATCTCTCCAATGCAGAAATTTCATGCTCATTCTTTCTTATTTCTGGCAACCCAGACAAACCAACTACCAAGTTTACTCAGGTTAAAGGTGCCTTCAAGACCTACCATAGAACCAAGGCCGCCAGAGCTTACTTTATATTTTTACATGCTGTAGTGCCATTTTTGGGAGCATTTCAAGTTGCTATACATCATTACAACTGTTATAGCCCATATTTTAATAATATGTATGCATTAAGTCCATAGTAACTACATAAATTGCAAAAAAGTGCAATAAACTACAAAAAAATAGAAAATCGTTTTTGTTTTTGTTTTTTTACATATATTTCTACTTGGAGAAATTTAAGAGGTTTATCCCTCAAAACTAAAAAAAATAGTTTATAACAACAGGAAATTTATTTTGAGTGTCTTCATAGTTTTATTTTTGAGATACACCAATTTTTATACAGGGAGTGCAGAATTATTAGGCAAATGAGTATTTTGTCCACATCATCCTCGTCATGCATGTTGTCTTACTCCAAGCTGTATAGGCTCGAAAGCCTACTACCAATTAAGCATATTAGGTGATGTGCATCTCTGTAATGAGAAGGGGTGTGGTCTAATGACATCAACACCCTATATCAGGTGTGCATAATTATTAGGCAACGTCCTTTCCTTTGGCAAAATGGGTCAAAAGAAGGACTTGACAGGCTCAGAAAAGTCAAAAATAGTGAGATATCTTGCAGAGGGATGCAGCAGTCTCAAAATTGCAAAGCTTCTGAAGCGTGATCATCGAACAATCAAGCGTTTCATTCAAAATAGTCAACAGGGTCGCAAGAAGCGTGTGGAAAAACCAAGGCGCAAAATAACTGCCCATGAACTGAGAAAAGTCAAGCGTGCAGCTGCCAAGATGCCACTTGCCACCAGTTTGGCCATATTTCAGAGCTGCAACATCACTGGAGTGCCCAAAAGCACAAGGTGTGCAATATTCAGAGACATGGCCAAGGTAATAAAGGCTGAAAGACGACCACCACTGAACAAGACACACAAGCTGAAACGTCAAGACTGGGCCAAGAAATATCTCAAGATTGATTTTTCTAAGGTTTTATGGACTGATGAAATGAGAGTGAGTCTTGATGGGCCAGATGGATGGGCCCGTGGCTGGATTGGTAAAGGGCAGAGAGCTCCAGTCCGATTCAGATGCCAGCAAGGTGGAGTACTGGTTTGGGCTGGTATCATCAAAGATGAGCTTGTGGGGCCTTTTTGGGTTGAGGATGGAGTCAAGCTCAACTCCCAGTCCTACTGCCAGTTTCTGGAAGACACCTTCTTCAAGCAGTGGTACAGGAAGAAGTCTGCATCCTTCAAGAAAAACATGATTTTCATGCAGGACAATGCTCCATCACACGCGTCCAAGTACTCCACAGCGTGGCTGGCAAGAAAGGGTATAAAAGAAGAAAAACTAATGACATGGCCACCTTGTTCACCTGATCTGAACCCCATTGAGAACCTGTGGTCCATCATCAAATGTGAGATTTACAAGGAGGGAAAACAGTACACCTCTCTGAACAGTGTCTGGGAGGCTGTGGTTGCTGCTGCACGCAATGTTGATGGTGAACAGATCAAAACACTGACAGAATCCATGGATGGCAGGCTTTTGAGTGTCCTTGCAAAGAAAGGTGGCTATATTGGTCGCTGATTTGTTTTTGTTTTGTTTTTGAATGTCAGAAATGTATATTTGTGAATGTGGAGATGTTATATTGGTTTCACTGGTAAAAACAAATAATTGAAATGGGTATATATTTGTTTTTTGTTAAGTTGCCTAATAATTATGCACAGTAATAGTCACCTGCACACACAGATATCCCCCTAAAATAGCTAAAACTAAAAACAAACTAAAAACTACTTCCAAAAACATTCAGCTTTGATATTAATGAGTTTTTTGGGTTCATTGAGAACATGGTTGTTGTTTAATAATAAAATTATTCCTCAAAAATACAACTTGCCTAATAATTCTGCACTCCCTGTATACTGCAGGAAAAACGAAAAACAATCCTATGATGCAAATTTGCAAAGAAAACATCAAAATAAACTATTTTAAGCAGTGCAATATGAGTTCTAAGCATCCCAGCAACTATTCAGAAAAGCATAAAGTCAAACATGACTTATAAAAACACCAGTATAGGCTTTTAAGGCCTACAAGTAAAAAACTACATTTTCCGCGAAAATGGCGTCACTTCTGGTTTCGGGCAGGAAATGGCGGACATGCGATCGTTTGAGCTGACGTCTGTTTCAATGTGGGAAGTGTTAGGAACAGCTGATCGGATCGGCGTGTTTCTGGAATATTATGTTTTTGTTCCTGCAAGCGCTTTTTATGCAATATTTGCAAAGCTTAACCGTGACCTAGGACAAGCTGATGGCATAAGATGTAAGTGTCACGGGGTGGAGAGAGACAAGTTACCTAGGTTTTTTGTTGTGCATATTTTTGTTGTGTTTTACCTTTTTAATGTTTTAATATTGTACATTGGGTTATTTTTGAGTTTTACTGCATGTTTTAATGGTATTTATTTGGTGACTTGTCCTGGAAAGACTCCGCCCCTACCTGATAATAAACTGATCACACCTGCGAGAGATCCCAGAGAGGCCAATAAGAGGGCCTGACAGACCACAGGAAGGAGTTCGACCGAGAGGCAAGGGAGGACGGACAGCACCAGCGACTAGGGACGCGGAGCGAACAGGCGGACAGCAGTAGCAACGAGAGCCCAGCTTGTTCACTGCGGGAGAGCAGAGGCGGCGAGACAGCTGGTGCCGATTTGCAGTTTTAAAGAAGCGGCGGGCGGAGTTGAGAGCTCTGCCCACCCGGGGTAAGTCTTCGACTTATCCCCTTTTATTGAATGAAAATTGCCGAAAAGAATAGTGACTGCCGCTCCCTCCCTTTCTTCAGCGTACCAGGACGCGGAATGCGGGGAGGAAGGCGAGGACTCCGCTGGGTTTCCCTTTTACATCACTTCGCTGGACTTTTTTAGTTCTTTGTGACTTTTATATCGTGGTGGATGCCACTGGACTTTTAATGTTGTGTTTTATTGATTTTTATTGTGTTACCCCTTGGCCAAGGTTGTTTTAATTCATTTTACATTTTTAACTATTTAAATATAATAAATTATATTTTAATTATACAGATTTTATTTGTGTGCTTTCCCTTGGCGGCTCCACTGCTCTGTCCGTTTGGAGGAAGGTTTCCTTCACAAAACCCACGGTGGAAGTAAAACCAGCCTTCCGCCTCCATTATATAAGTACAACTCCTCTGGTTTCATATGCAAAAAAAATTATTGCGCTAGCTTACGCGGTTCCGGTGTTGTGCCAAATTAGGTATCCCCAACAGAATTTGTTTCCCCTGCAAGGGAGCACATGCTGGACTGGCCAAATCACGGACAAACAGTATCCCACATTGTTGATTTTTAGTTTACAAACACTTCTTATTATGACGCATTACTCCTGAAACTTTGGAGAATTTAGCTCTTTATACAGTAAAGTTATAAGAGAATAAAAATATAAAAATAGTTATCGGCCAAAATGTTAATGGTTTGTTAAAATAATCCCATCTGATACCCCATGAGCAATAAATATATAATTTTCTGTTGTAACCCTCAAACTGAATGGCAATGTAACGATACTAATTTTTCCCTTTTTCACAAAATGAAAACATCAGTACTTCCTGCGTGCTCCCAGCACAGGGGAAACAAATTCTGTCGGGGATACCTACCTGTCCTACAAGGATTTAAAAATAGTTATGCAAAACAGAGCGTGCCCGCTCCGACCGGCTTTCTGCTGCCATAGATCTTTGTATATGATGATGTCTTTGGCTTGTGATTGCTAAGGCTCATCCAGTGCTGTTTGGTGATAACTCAACCTCTGCAACCATGTCTACAGAGATAGCTGACATCAACACATTTGCTAAACTCTTGTGACTGAGTAGGAACTCCCACCCATGAGGCATCATCCTTTAACCTTTATTTAAAACATTTTATTTCTTTTGCCCTTCAAGCCCCATGCAACAGAGTCCTGTAGGCTCCGATCCCCACAAGTTGCATATTAATATTATTCCATGCAGCCATTTAACCACCACTTCACAAAGGCTCATCCTGTAGAGGTCTATACCTCCCTGTCAAAAGTTGTCTTATTGAACATGTAGTCCTTCATCAGTGTTCAAGTGTAAGAATTATGGATAAATTAATGGTTGTCCAGCTATTTTATCTCTCTACTGGGAGGTATTTCAAGCAAGAGCTTCTTTTCCCACAGGGATGTAGACATTCTTTCATGCCTCAAGCTAAACTGTATTAGTCTCTATGTAATAGTAGGAAGACGCCTATGGAGCATATATCACTGCATGCAGAAGTGTTCTCCCACTGTACTCTAAAATTTCTTGCCCTGGTCGGATCAATCGTCCTCTAAATAGAGATCGTAATTCAACTCAGGGTTGACAAAGTAGGAAATTTGTCAAGGGCGAGGGTAGAGTTGTCCTATTGTGCTTCTTAAAATGTGTCTGCGACGCCTTTGCTTTCTGTTGAACTGCTCTGTAAATCACCTGGTTTTGTTGTTTTGAACCCAGTTTTTGGTGTATGATTTAGTTTTTATGTTTGACTCCAAAATATAATTTTTTATTCTGCCCCTCTTGATTGATTATTCAGACATTTATACTGACCTGACAAGAACTAGCAAACAACAATGGCTAATCATTTCAAGTGGCATTCAGTGCACAATAAAAGAAAAATAGTACTGAACAATAATAAAAAGACTTGTACTGCCAATTTTGATACACTCACCAGCATTTTGTTTTCACATATATGCAAAAGGTGGCCATTGAAGAGCTTTTGGCACAACAGATGCTGCGACAATAAAGAAAAAGGTATGTACTGGGTATGTGATTCACTTTGTGTCTGATGTGAATGAGCGCTGTTCGATAAAACATTTCCATGATTTTGTAAACCGAAACATTATTAATGCTGTTATGATTCATTGCTATTCATGAGCAGAAGATGTTATAAGGTCATTTCAGTAAAAAAAGAGCTTGAGTTTCTGAAGAGCATATTTCAACAATAGACTTAAGACAGCCGGCTGTCTTTGTGTCTGGGGGTGGGCGTCCGGGTACATACCGGCTCACTCCTTGGCGGCCGCTTGTCGGGGCCTGGGGCCTGGGGCTCGCTCGGGCCCCTTTGGAGGTGGGGTGCCCCCGGCCTCTCGGCCTGGGGCTCGGTCACTCAGGCGCAGCTGGGGGCCGGCGGAGCTCACGGGCGCGTCACTGCAACTCCCCCTGACTTCTGCTCCGCGGCTGCTGGGCGAGCCCTCATCTGGGACTCTCCTCAGCTCTTACTGGAACAGTGGCGCGGCTGCCCCTCTGTTGGTCTTCCATGGTCTCTTGTGTTCTGGGGGCCTCTGGATGTCTGGAGTTTTGATCTCCTCCATACCCGCTTCACACCCTGGAGGACGGGGCTGTGGCCCTCCCACACTCCCTAGCAGATCATTACATGGAGAAACCTTTGGAATGCAAGCATGCTGATCCACACAGGTATGCACACATGGGTATTCACAGACGCGGACTAAAGCTTTCTTGGCTGCTACCTCAAAGCACACTGTGCGCTGTCTATCTTGCGTGCTGCACAATATCGTTTATTATTTAGTAAATATTGATATCTATGGCTAGCTAGTTTATTGTGATGGTGCTTTGTTTTCTCTATTATTATGTTGCTCTTTGTTGTTTGCTGTCTCCTCTGTTTGTTTTTTTTGTTTGTTTGTTTTTTTTTTCTCCATACAGGTGACCCAGGAGTTCTTTTTTTTTTTTTTTTTTTTTTTTTCCTTTCTCTCTCTCTTCCCCCCCCTTCTCACCGTCTCTTCTCCCCTTTGGTTTTCTTTCTTTCTCTCCCCCTCTTTCTCTCATTCATTCCCCCTGTCCTATTTATTAAAAAAAAAAAAAAAAAAAAAAAAAAAAAAAAAAAAAAAAAAAAAAGACAAAGGATGAACTGAAGCTCTGCCATCACGTAATGTCGCATACTGCTGTTTCTGATGTCATTTTAAAAGAAAAAAAAAAAAAAAAAAAGACAGCCGGCTGTCTCAATCAGTGATTAGATCACATGTGCTTGCATTAATAAGAGACAATAGAATCTGAGTACAGTCATTCCTGTGGCTGCACTGCTTCTTTTAATTAAAATATGAAGCAGTTAGGTTTAATGGAAAAAAAAGTGAATCTATAAAACATGCACATGGTTTGTCATTCCAGCCTCTCTGAAGTTTTACAAGGAGTTATGTATAAACAGAGATGGGCGGTAACGTGTTACTTGTAACGCGTTACTGTAATCTGATTACTTTTTGGGGGTAACGAGTAAAGTAAGGGATTACTATCGCAAAAACGGTAATTAGATTACCGTTACCTTCCCGTAGGAACGCTGCGTTACAGCGTTACTAAAACCGTGATTTTTTGCGAGAATGTCTCATGACAGTGATGTAAGCGAGTGCAACGTTCGTGACAACAGCTGTGTGCAGATCAACAGTGCATCATATATCAAGTGCGGGAGAGAGTATGAGCGTGCAGTGTTTAAAGCTTGGAAGTACTGACCTTATTTTGAGTTTGATTCCATAAAAAGTGACAAAAACATTAGTGTCTGTTGTGCGTGGGAAGAAAACTTCTTTTTACAGCAAAAAAAACCCCCTAAACTTCCAAGCAAGCACCGAGTGCGCTACCATGTAATGGGAAACTCACAGAGAAACTCGCGGATTCTTCCACTGACCGCTGCAGCTCACCTGCACCAGGGTAAACCTCCGCCTACGCCACTCCTGCTTTACAGGTGAAAATAGAGCGACAGGACCGCTAGTCTTTGATGTTATTTATTTCTGCTGTGTTTTACTTGCATCTATTTGAAAGACTGAGTGTAAACACAAATATATATATATATATATATATATATATATATATATATATATATATATATATATATATATATATATATATATATATGTATGTGCTGGAATGTGCAGAAAATAGATTTAAATATTAAACAAATTTCTTCCAGTCAGAGAATGTTGCATATAATTTAATTTTTGCTTGATGCATAAAGTTAAAAGGTTAAAACTAATAAAACAAGTTTTAAAAAGGGACTTTTCCGCTGTCTATCTTGCGTGCTGCACAATATCATTTATTATTTAGTATCTACTGATATCTACTGCTAGCTAGTTTATTGTGATGGTGCCGTTTTTTTTATTATGTTGCTCTTTGTTGTTTGCTTTCTCTTCTGTTTTTTTTTCTCCATACAGGTGACCCAGGTGTTTTTTTTTTTGTTTGTTTGTTTTTTTTTCTTTCTTCCCCCCCTTCTCACCGTCTTTTCTCGCCTTTGGTTTTCTTTCTCTCCCTCTCTTTCTTTCATTCTTTCTCCCCGTCCTATCCCCCAGTCATGTCTGTCCCGTTTGTAGCAACTGAAAATAAAATAAATTCATAATTATAATAAAGGTCAATCAAATGGACCAATATGGCAAGGCCATGATGATCCACTTGGTAAAATCCTTCTTGGTCTTAAGACAACAATTCTGATGGCTAAAGATCCAAACGGGACACAAAAAAAAAAAAAAAAAAAAAAAGGGACTTTTCCATTTGATTACATTTTGTATGATGGATTATGCAGAAAAAGTAGAATTGAGCTGAAAGATCTGTCGCTTTATCACCTCTTCAGGTTGTAAATCGTGTTTTTAAAAAGTAACTAAGTAACTAAGTAATTAATTACTTTTGAAAATAAGTAATCAGTAAAGTAACAGGATTAGTTTTTTGGGGAAGTAATCGGTAATTAGTTACTGATTACTTTTTTCAAGTAACTTGACCAATACTGTGTATAAATAATGTACAGGTCTTGATGGAGACAAAACAGAAGTACTGCTTATCATCTGCTAACGCACAGCTGGCATTAAACTGTTGTAATTAGACATGATGTAACAATTGGCTAAAAGCAAATAAGTGTAACTTCTAAAATGTCCAACTTTTATTTGAATTTGTCATATTTATGTTTGATTTGCATAATAGTTTAAAAATATCTGAACATCAATGTTAGCAGAAGTACATAAATAAACATAAATAAAAAATAAGCAGTCTCCAAGTGACTTAAAAGTCACTGAGTCCACAATAAGAGTAGAGAACAAGAACTCATTGATGACTGTTAGCTGTAGTCCTAGCCTGTGGCTGTTCCTATTAGTAGTAGCTAAGCATTTCTTGCAGGTGGAATGACGAGAAAAAAGATTAAACACTCACCCACAAAATAGTTTTTTTTTTTCTGAGATGACACAGAAGGGTCTCAGGCACACCAAAGACTGTATCTTTGGGAAGGTCCTTCATACTTTTTTAAGGAAATCCTAGACTAGGACCACAGATATAGAACTGAAATAAGAAAATATTGGGAAAACGTGTACTGTATGACTTTTGGTGTCTTAATCATGTTTGAACAATGTCCAGCATTTACACACCATTTCATCTTACTGCTGAAAGAGTTTGACAGAATATAGTGCATCAGTCAGGATTTAGATATATTATTTCTCATTGATTATCAAATCTGAGGATTGAACTTTTTTTTTTACTTCTTAACATCTGCTTTCACCGCTCCTTTTATAATTTTATATAAAAATTATATATTATTAATTTAATACCATATTTATTTATGTCTACAAAGTCTTCTTTTGACATGCTAGACTGATGCTAGACTTACTACAGCGGTAAGGTGTCAGTTTTGAGACTGACTGTTGTGAACAGTATTTTTTTATATAAGAAAAAGTATTGTTTACACCTCCTTTCTGCTCACCTGGTATTTCCAGCATAGAGAGGAAGCAGACATGAAGACTGAGCCCAACACACTATTAGCTAAAAGTCAGCATAGAAGAAAGGGTCTGCTGGAGCACAATCTCCTAATATCAGTCCTTAGAGGTGCTCTCATGTTGCCATGTTGTCATGGCTGAAGTTAAAGCTGATTTCACTCAAGAAAGCACTCAAGGATAGCATGATACATAAAGAAAATCAATCAGAAATCCATTTGGCAAAGAGGAAATGCAGACCACACAGTGCAATGTTTTGTTTTATAACGTAAAGAAAATATTTATAAAAAAAAAAAAAATCACAGGACCAAATTTGAATAAACTAAATAAGCTTCCTCTAACTTTCCCGTGGAGTATTTATGAATGTTTCCCATTTCACCCGTCTCTGCTCTGTTTAATCTTTGGGAAATATTGGGTGAGGATGCATCAAATGAACAAATCAAAAGCAATTCCACATCTCAAAAATGATACCCAGAACAGAGATACAACAATTAAAAGAACAATTAGATGAGATTTTCTGTTGAAGGTTGCCAAGCATCAGCATGATAATAGAAATGTAATTAGTAATAACACCTAAAAAGTGGAGCCTGTCACTAGGGTTGGCGACATTCTAATTTCTTTTTTTTTTTTAAACTAGTGATTAGACAATTTGTGGTGTTGTAAGGCTTGCTGCAGTGTTGAATGAGTCTTTATAGCTTTGTCGAATGAAATAATGTGAACCGCCTATCTGGGTATTTTTGTACGTGCTAGAATTATGGGTTTATTGAAGCTGTATAATTGCATTTTATTGTTTCTTTCTTTCACCTCTCCCTTTCTCATGTGGCTCATACCAATCCACCCTCAGAGGAAAGTCCTTTTTATTTCTATTTTACTTCTGTACAGCAAAATTTGATCTCCTTTCATTATGCAAATCAATTTAATTTCAGCTAAAACCTGGAGATAGCAAGTGAGGGAGACTGCGAGAGAGGAAGATGAATTAGAAAAAGATGAAAAGGATATACAACAAAATACATTTAGAATGAAGTATTAGATTTTCCTTGGATCTAATTTTAATAGATTAAAACTCTTTTTTTTCCCCTTTTGGCCTTTTTATCCTTGAAGCAGTCCAAGCTGATTTAGGCTGACACCTATTTTGCCTTAAAACAATTCCACTCTTTGCCCACTGTCGGAGGGTGAGAGACAGATGGAGCTTCAGGATAAACTGTCTCAGTGATTACCCTCTCTGTCTTGTACAGTAAGTCAACATTATAAATCTCAGCAGAGACAGTAGAGCAGTACCAGGCAGTTCAAGAAGCCAATTACTTTTTTAGTGACCTGGCTCATTTAATATTTATAGCAGTATAGTTGGTTCTACTTACTTCAAGTCTTGGAAATTGTGCTGTGGAAATAATTAAAGTACTCCTTTAACATTTTGCAAACAAGAAGTGTGAAATAATTACACCTTCAGAAAGCTACACAGAAATGAAATACATTTTAAATATGACGTTTCTTTAAGTTTACTTTGTATCTTCTAAAAAAATGTTACTTGTGAAAAAAAGAAAAGCTTTGATGTGTATTTAACGCAGGCCACACATGCTTACTGAGTCTGATATGTGTACTGTTTCTTTTAAATTGCTCCTCTTTTCCTCCGACACCCTTTACAAATTTAATTACTGTCACTAAAGAGGTCACTATCAAACATTTGGCTAAGTGATGTCAAGGTAATAGTTCACACCCCATGTTGAGAAAGGTTGAAGCTCCTCTCCATGTGGAACCATCAAATAAATGTACATGCTTTGATGCGTGTTTGTGTTAAAGTGTGTCTGTATGGGGCCGCACAGATGACTGGGTGTGTACAAGCTGTCTCAGCTCAGTTCCTGCCCGTGCCAAGCCGTGGTTGGCCCAAGACAGGCACACACACACTCAAAACACATAGGCATACAATGAATGCCACTGGCAAGGTTATTACTCAGTCTCTTGTGTCCTTATAATCCCCCTCCATTCTCTACTTTCTGATCTTTCCTTTTTTTCTTTGAAAAATAATGAGGACATCAGTGCAAATACATCTAAAAAGCCTAACGTCAATGTCACAACTGTGGGAGGATATGTATTGTAGGTGATTAATATAAACAGGGTAAGTGCACATTTACAGAAAATTTGACATTTTATTGGATAAAATTTACTTTTCCGCATCTAAGGTGTCTATCAAACGTAAAAACAAAGTGCACTCTACCCTCCAAAGCTACCATTGAATCAACCTAGAACAACAAATCTGAATATTACTAGAAAAAGCAAAAACAAAAAGAAATGCATACGTCCAGAAACCGCATGAGACTGCATAAGAAGTGCGTGAAGTGTTTATTTTTGTACATGAAATTTGTATTTGTGGCTTTTCTTTAAACCAAAAAAACAAATGGTGCCAACTTTATGTTGGCTTTTGCCCGACAAGCTTTTTAGGTCTGAGCTTCTAAGTCACATTTTAGTAACAAAAAGGTGAGCTCCCTGATAAAGGTGAAGGCTTCAGTGGATCACATTATCAAAGACTATAGCAGGGGTAGGCAACTCCAGGCCTCGAGTGCCCGTGTCCTGCAGGTTTTAGATCGCACCCTGGGTTAACACACCTGAATCAAATGATTAGTTCATTACCAGCCCTCTGGAGAACTTCAAGAAATGCCGATGAGTCATTTAGCCCTTTAAATCAGCTGTGATGGATCATAGACACATCTAAAACCTCCAGGACACCGGCACTCGGTGTCCTGGAGGTTTATGTGAAACCAATCAGAGTCATTTTGACCCCAATATTTTGATATTGATAATGTCTTAGGAAAAAAGAAGAGAGGTGGGCTGAGAATCCAAATGACCTTCGTCTCCGTAATGCCAGATATCTATTGTGTTAAAACCACAATGTGGAGAAAGTGGACTATAGAATGCATCTCTTACCTCACCACAACTAAGATTAATAACTAAGACTTAGATTAATTTTGCAATGAATGATTCAACAAATAGAGGAAAAAAGCAATGCATGCATTTACGCATAGGGACCAGAGATGGATTATGATCAGCTGTTCTACACAGATTTGTTTGTAATACATCCTGAGCTCCACCCGAGTTTTAATCCTAAGAACCCTTTGCACAATCCCCAGCTATTTCCATTAGACAAGTTATGTCTTAAAAGCCTCCTCTCATGTTTCTGAATTGCCTCTCTGCTTTGGCTAAAACCTGAGTTACACTGTATTATTTTGGTTAATGGGCTATCCAATCTCTCTCTCCTCGGGTCTGCAGATTTTTGAGCCACTAATTTGTTCTGTTCTTGACAATAGAATGTTGGCTGTTATTGAATAACTTACAGTAAATCTGTCCCATAGGCTTTAAAATGACTTTTTTTTTTTTTTTACAATAATAACTGTGTTCCTCCTCTGTGATTGGGATTTCTGTGAAGTAAGTTTGCCTTCATCCATCAATTATCCCACCTCATCCAAAGTAAAAGTTAATATATGGTTAATAAAGTTAATAAAGATGTTCTCTGTTTCATATTTTTCATTGGCACATTCATTGTAATGTTTTGTTTTCCATTCACTAATACTGGTTTGTGTATATGAACTCTTTCTGAACATTAAAATTAATCTTCTAATCCCATGTAGAAGAGTACAATCAAGTCCAAAAATGCAGCAAAATAACCACCTACATGAATTCCACATGTAATAGAGGACTAAAGGATGTAAAACTGAATACAAGATAAAGAATATAAAAGATACTAAAATAAAACAGGAAGTAACTAACCGGCAAAGACTAACAGAGACAGACACTTGGCAAAATACAAAAAGGTACTGGTGAGGCTAGACTAAACAGCAAGAGATCAAATTATAAATAACACTAAATTCTAACAAACATCAGATTTACAAAAAAAAAAATGAGTAAGAACAAAAGACTAAACTGGAGGAATAACAATAGTAAAGAGAAAACTCAAAGGCTATAAAATAACTCTCAAGAAAGTGAAAACTCTGGGTCCAAGATCCAGGACCAGACCTGCAGTCCGAGCAATAATTAGCCATGATTATTCAGAATATTATGTTTGCCTTTTTTCACCTTTTCTCATTACATCAACTTCAACAACTGACATTTCAGTTGCTGCCTAATATATCCCACCCATTGACATGTGCTATTTTAATGAGATAATCAATGTTATTGACCCCACCTTTCAGTCATTTTAATGTTGCACCTGGTCAATGAAACTCAATTAACTGTATATAACCATTCTGCCAATCAACAGAAAATTGAAGTGTACTAACGCTGAACTACCTTTAAAAAACTGCTTTTATTTCTGGAGATAACCAAAATCAACAGATTTCACATCAGAGCATAACTGCATAAAACTAAAAGTTATGTCAGTTCCCTAACAAATTTCCCACGTGTGGGACTAATACAGGTTATCTTATCTTATCTTATCTTATCTTATCTTATCTATGCCATCATGTATTTACTAATTCAATAAATAATGACTGGTATTCTGTCACTTCTATAATGATTGGATGAGGACTGCCACTATTTACACTACAGATGTTAAGAAGCTTTAGAGCTTCAGTGAACTCCAGTGATTCCAGTATGTCTTACAGGTTTTAGATAAAGCTAGCTGAGCCATAGATATACAACAAAATTTCTGAACTTTCTACAGCATTGTGTAATATGGATATAATAAATGTAAATAAAAATTAAAAAATGAGTACAGTTATTTAAGACTTTATTCAAGCTGTGGAAACTACACGTCATCAGGGAAGGATTTTAACTGGCTTCAATTTATAATTCATAAAGTCCATAACGTTTCTGGTTACTTTTAATCTGTAATCTAGTCCTTGTAATGCATCAGACTCACCTTTGCGACTGGAACTTAGTCTTTATACACACACAGCTAACATGAAGCATTTGCACTCTGCTGAGTAAGCTGATAGTGCAGGAAAGCAGCTATGGCCAACACAATTAATTATCAGTGTTTGTACATCATTAATTTTTATTAATACCAGAAGCAAATGTGAGTGCAGTGATTCTCTCCATTCACTGGCAAAACTGATAAACAGATCATTAGCTTAGAAAAACATTTGCTTGCATGTCGATATAAATAAAAATATTAACTCTACTCAGTGTTTTGTCACGTAAGGCTGTACTTTGAATATAATACTGAACTGAACATTTGGAAAATGACCCAGACTCACACAGAGTGGGCCCCTTTGACTCAGCAGAGCCAATCAATCAATAATGTACTTGTCAAAGCAGAAGGGCTGGTTAAATTATGGTTAAGTACCAATCATTACCATTAACTGCATGGTACATTAGCCAGTTTTCTCCATATCATTTCATTAATTTCAAAGCCCCTGACCAGTGCATGTATCCAGTGTGTGCTTATGTATGTATGTATGCCTTGACTTGGAGACATATTAGTAGCATTCATAGAATAATTATGAAATTTCAACGGATTATTTAATAACTTAATAATGTATAATAATTTAATAACTTAAAAATAATGACTTTACATAATAATCCATTCAGTATTCTCAGCCTAATATTTGTCTTTCCCTCTTGCAGACACAGGGAATGCAATCAGACACAACAATACAGAAGGGAAAATGTTATTTTAGAGTAACAGAAATAAACCCTTTTTTCACAGAGTGCCATTCAGTCGAGTATCAATATTTAATGTAAAGTTGTTTAAAAAAAAAAAGCAGCAGCATAACGAATGGTACAGTGCATCAGTAAGGCAAGTTAAAATGTGTAAACATCTTCCCATATTTGGTAAAGTTTATACAGGATACTACAGTTTGCTTAGCCGAAAAATAATGGGCTTTTTCGGCTTGCCTCTGGATTATTCAGCTGTTGTATATTGTCCCTATTTTGCCTATATCTCTGCAAATCTCTGAATAGAGAAGGAGGTAACCCTTGTTTTATAGCCTTGTGGACTGTATTTTCTAGCTTGTGATCTTTTCAGGTAGGAGTGGCTATTCCACTGTATTCTGTATTAACCCATCATAGCAGCTGCGGCATTAGTTGCAAAGACAACAATCTGTCCTTCATGTCAAGGCTTTTTAGAAGGATGCAACAGAAAACAGCCTTAGTACAAGACTGCAGGTCAACAAGGTGAAATAACAAGTTTCAGATCTCACCTTCATAGTTTATGCTGATGCAGATGATCAGGCATGTTTGACACTGATGCCAAGGAGGAATAACGGCAATCTGTTCTGAATCGTTTTCATTTTTCTTTCTTGTGTATAGTTTCTGTATTGAAATAGCATTTTGGTGCATGGTGGCACTCTGATGTTGTCCCCTCCAGTGGCATCTCTTTTGTCACAGGAGCAACAGCTGATAATAAAAATCCCGTTTTGATTTTATTGTTTTTTTTGACTGCAGACTATTTCACACTGTAGCACTGAAAATCAAATTCGCTCTAGCTTATCACACCCAGATGACCACAATCATTTGTGGGTCTTTTAACATATGTTATAAAGTCTGCTAACAAATCTTATGATTTCTGGCTTGACACTGTGCGTGTATTTCATTTGATCATTGTCTATGCAGGCAATTGACCACTTTCATACTGGTCGTGCATCACTAGTTTACTGCTGTTCTCAAACTGTAGGAGAAGCTGTTGCTTTATAATGTAAATGGATTTTTTATGGCATCCTGATGGATCATCTGCTGCTGAGCAGGAATTCATTACAGTGTGACAGCCAAGGTATATCCAAGATTAAATCTTATGAATAATTGTATTGCAACAACTAGTATATAAAATCCATCTAACTCCATATTTTACCACAAGGGCAATGCAGAAATTTATCTCCTTTATTTAATAGCACTGTTGCTGTATTTGTATTCACTGGGACCTGTAATTGCCCTGATAACTGCAAATAAGAGCAATTAACTAAGCATGCTAATTGCCTCTCGTCTCTCCTCCCTCACTCCCTATGTTTTTTTTCTTCTTCCCCTCTGCCCCTTTCCTAACGATCTACTCATTTTGGTAGACAGATATGCTTCAGATTAGAATCTGGGACCAGGATGACAGCAGAAATAAATAATGGTCATTATAGTGTGTTTAACCAACGCAGCAAAGAGAAGTAACCTGCTCATTTCCAGCATACTCAAAGCTTCCGTGGATGCTTGGCTTCTTTGCTTTCACTTCTTTTTTTCAGTGAGATTTATAGATGAGTAAAAATAGGGTTGTGAATCTGATTTATCACAACAAAGCTCTTTGGCTGGATCGCTCTGCCACAGTGCCCATGGTGCTCTCAGGAGAGCTTCACCTGGCATCCAGCCACCAGCTACTCTCTCTCCCGTTCGATCCCTCCCTCCCTCTGTGGTTTTATGGTTCTGTGGCGCAGAGCTAATTTCAGTCAATTTCTGAAAAGCACTCTGTTACACAGTGAAATGGGTCTCTAAAGAGGTCATAAGAGAAGAAGTTTTTTGGTTGATGAGCTGTTATTTTATGTCACAATATTTGAGAGATTTACTCTGATTTTATAATATGTCAACAAACAAGATTTCACATTAAGCTGCTTCCCAAAGTGAAATAATTAATGAACTGGGAAATATCAGATGCAGTTGACAAATCCTGATTTTGTTATGAAATTTTATTTTAGTTGGGAACAAGATACTGTCATTAAGTAAGGCGTGGATCAAGTAGCAAATAAGCAAAAAACAAAAATAAAAACAAATCAAGATCAAGTAAAGATCAATGGTTTGCATTTAGTTCAAGTATTATACTGATCTGCTTTTAAAATTCCAACATAACATGGAATTCAGCTAAGTATGGTTTGTACACTGAAAACTAACATCTATAACATTGATTTGTTGCTGAATGGGCACTGCACAGGCATGCCCTTATAGACTGATCTAGAATGAAATCATTAAAAACACATTTAAGAATTGTACCTAAACAACACAAGTTTCACAATAGCTGCCATCGAAAATGTTACAGTAGCCTTTCTTTCTACTGGCATGTGAAACTAGAAAAAAGGTAACCATGGCAACTCCATGCTTCCACCACCAGACATCAGTCATTTAAAAATTATTAATTTTAATGTAAAAATGACAATAAATGAGTTCAATGACGTGGAAATATAGTAGCAAATATAGAGACTTGAATCACTGTTTTATACATCACAGTCGATAATCTGTACATAACTATGCATAACTATACAGGGCCATTCTTAGATTACTTGTTGCACTTTCTGTAGTCCATAAGTAATATAAACAGAAAGCAAACCCCAACCGTATGCTAGAAATTATGGCAAAATAAGACCATTAGTCCTTTGAGCTCATTGTCTTAAAGCCTCTACAATCCATAGCAGCTGGCAACAACATTTGTACAGAGATAAATACACCATGTGTGCAGGCCAGATGAATCTCTCACAATTTGAAACATTGCTGTTTACACATGTTTCAAATCTATATGCATCTGATTGTTGGTGACTGCAAATGGACAAAAATCCAACTTACAGACAATTCTATGATAAAACGGTGATGAAATTATTGTGAGAGAAAGAATAAATGCCAGATTGTATTTGGCAGTGAAAAAAAGTACATCCGAGTATAACTGGATACTTGTCATCCAAGTATAATTGTTTGTGGTCATCAGTGAAAGCAGCTGGTAACAAAAGTGCTAAATTTGCAAACACATTGGAATATTATTATTGTAGTTCCTAAATTCAGCCAGAAAGTCTGATGTTTATTTGCTGTTCTTTTAAATGGCCGTTGTGTCAGAGTGCGGAAGTCAGAAGATGGAGAGTAACAGCAGCAGCCTGTGGCAGTGAAGAGCTGATTAAGGTTGCTTGGAGATGCAGAGACAAGATGTGAAACTTTTATTTCTCTGACAAAAGAGAATCTGTTCATGTGACACCTTTTTAATTAGGAAAAGCCTTGAGGGAAATTCAAAAATGCATTTACATTAAATAATGTGTGTTTACCTCCCAAGCAAGGTGGCAGTTTCAAGTCCCCCCTTTAGACAGATCACTGGGAGAAAAAAAACATGTGGATGTGCATTAATCCATAAATAAAATAATTATGCTAAACACATGAATTGGGATTTTAACATGTTTTAGTTGTATTTGTTATATGTCTTTATGATTAAGCATACAAACTAAAGTAATAATATTTTAGGAATAAAATATTATTATAAAAGCCTCTGAATTTTAAGAAATGGACAGCAGGAGGTGAAAGGGAGGAATTGTGGTTTCACTATGTGAGAGAGTTATAGAACAGAAAAGGCAAAAGATCACTATTTTGTTTTGGGTTGTTTTTTCTTTGATGAATGTTTTGCCCTGAAGTGAAATGTATTTTGGACTTGTCAATGAAAGGATCAGTCTCTGGTCTAAGGGACATTTTTCTTTGCTTAGTCCCATCATTCTTTGCAATACACAGCAAGGAGCTCTAAAGGGTCGTTATGTGGTTCCATGCCCAGGCTGTTAAGTCAAATACCATGTCACAGTGTAGCATTTTCCTAGGGTTGCAGGGTTTAGTACTAATGTGGTCCCTCATGTGACTTCTAAGGTAAGATGTTCTTGTATGGCACCCTCCAAGTTGACAAAAAAGAAAAAAAGAAAAAAAAAAGAAGCACTTGAGTTCTCTACAAAATCCAGCCCCATATAACCTAGAATGGAGGCCAGTAAACAATGCCAGTATCTAAATGACATTGTTGATAATTACCCAACTATTGATTTTAATATGACAACATCTGTATTTATATATAAGCTCCAATACACTTCCACTAGCAGACTGTTATGGGAGTAATTGTTTGTCTAATTTGGGACTTGAACAGGACAAGCTGATGTCACTGCACAACAAGTTATGCTCATGGTACTCCAGTCACATAGTGACCCAAGAGAGTGCAGCAAGGATGAATGACTGTGATAATACAACTGGTCTCCCAGCAACAAGGAGCCAGATCCTTTTGACTAGAGAGAAGCAAGGGGATGAAAATATATTAAGTAAATTAATTGAAACGATCCCCCAAAAATGGGGAATAGAGAGATATGTGCTGACCCCCCGTGGGGAAATGTATCATGAAAACAAGGAAGAAAAACTCATTTGCTCTCAATTATGTATCAGGCTATTGTTCCACTGACAATTTGATATAACATTAGATGCTTGGGACTCCTTTCTATGTGGAATATCTTCATATTTTCTCTTGTTTATCAGTTACAGATATCCTGGAAAAACACTTTCCAAATAATTGATATAGTAATATCCAGACATAAATATCTTTAATTAAAGACAGATTAATTTTGTTAAGATGTGAAATCATCATTGATTTTTCTACCCATCTGGAATATAGTGGTGTGATCGTTTAAATAGTTAGATCTATTATTGGCATACCATCTGAATAAATCCAACTAAAATACCAGGTTTATACAATCTAATTAATTATTTATGTTATAGTAAACAAATAATTAGATAAATAGGTAATTAATTTCACTTTTATTACAATGTTGGGGTTTACACATTTGCCCAAAACACAAAAGCTGTTTGGTTTGATCCTAGGATGAGACACACATCCCTTTGGGGTTGCATCAGGAAGGGCATCCAGCGTAAAAAATCTGCCAAATCAAATGTGGAGCTACCTGCTGCACTGTTAAAAAAAAACCATCTTCAAAAAACGGTAATATTCCGGCAGCTGGGGCGCCAAAATACGACCGTAAAATAACAGAAAATAACTCCCGCATAAAATTATGGTTATTTCCAGTAATGAAAATACAATTAGTTGCGCTAATTTGACATGGGATCTGTCACGAACTGCCGGGGCAGACCGTGTGGAGTGAGTAGAAGACCCAAGAGCAGACAGAGGTGAGGACACAAAACTGGACTTAACAAAAGGCAAGCCTTTATTTAGGGCCGAAAACTCACAGAAAAAAAACAAAGTAACTGAGGGAAAACCTGAACATAGACTGGGAAACTATGACAAGGGGTAGGGGGAGATAACACAGACGACGCGACACTGAACACAGCAAGACTGAGGACTAAATACACACATGAGGTGATCAGGGAAGTGGAGACACATGAGGGGGAACAGTTGATACACATGAACCTAATGACAGGACAGGGCGAGTGAAACTACATATACTGACATTGAATAAAGATTTTCAAAGTAAAACAGGAAACATGGAGACTAGACATGACATGAACCAAACATAACCACACAGACATGACGCATGAACCAGGGAGACTTAGTACAGGGGGAGATGACATAAACAACTAAGAAACAGGACTACACAGTAATCTAGAAATTAACTAGATGAACTAAGCTAAGGCACAAATAAATACAAAAGATACATAAACTCAAACACTGGGTCGCTCGACCCAGGACCATGACAGGATCTCACCTTTTCAAGTGCCGCTAAACATTAAATTAGGAACATGTTAATGTGATTAAACAATGAAATCATCTATAAATAGGGAAAAAAACATCTTCAAAAAACGGTAATATTCCGGCAGCTGGGGCTCCAAAAATAACAGAAAATAACTGTCCCATAAAAATACGGTTATTTTCAGTAATGAAAATAGAGTTTGTTGCGCTAATTTGACATGGGATTCTGCCTTTTCCAAGTGCTTTTAGACATTAAATTAGGAACATTTTAACGTGATCAAACAATGAAATTACCTATAAACAAGGTCAATGAATGTGGAAATATGAATCATAATACGTAAATGTACAGAAATAAACAGTTAACAGTTGGTTTAAATAATAATGGATTGCATGCCCTGGGACTGACTGACAGAGGCGAGGCTACCATATCACACCATCGGGCCATCACCAGTAGGTGAAGAGTCTTGACCACGGACACAATGACCGAGAGTGTCCGAGCCGGGGCTCGAACCGGCAACCTTCTGATCACAAGGAAAACTGCCAACTCTTGAGCCAATAGCAATGATAATAATACGTATGTGATGTAGCACAAGCTTATAGGAATCATGTTATATACTTTTTCATAGCATTACATTTGAATTCAACAGTTCAATCTTTCAAATAACAGACAGATATTTGTGAAACCATGATACATTTGTAAATGTATTTTAACAATCTAAATATGCATATGTACAGACAGATACATCATGAAAAATGTTTTATTACATTCCAGTGATGTAACGTTAATTTACATTTGAAATGTGAAATCACAGTCTATTTACGTAACTTTAATGATATTCTAGAAGAACAGAAAAAAACTGTAAAATGCACAGTAAAATACTTTTATATTAGGATTCTTTCCTACAGTGCAGCCATGCCCGTGACCTTGTGGTTGTTAGTTCACATTCATTGGCCGATGCTTAGCGTCATGTTATTATGTGTCCCAACATCCAATGGCATGTCACATTGTTTTCATGGCCACACCCTCACCCCAGGTGCAGAGGCCTATTTCTGTTCAGGAATGTGGTGAATACTTTGAGATTTATATTAATTGCAATTTCTACCTCTACATTTATTTTTCAAAATATATAATTAGCACAGCGTGGCCGTGCAATGTTTTATATGTTTTTTTAATTTTTATTCCTATTAATTATATTTTCACTTGTTACCTCTGAATTATTGAATCGGACCTAGATGACATGACATTGTCAGCAAAATTATAATTCAAATACTCCTTTAATTATTGATTATTCTCATTAATTTTTGATCATTTTATATATTTTTCCATAGTATTACATTTGAATTTAACAGATCATTCTTTCACATAACAGACAAATATTCGTGAAATTATGATACATTTCTGAATGTATTTTTACAATCTAAATATGCATATGTACAAAAACATATATTTAAAAAACAAGTAAATTGTGTTTTACTATACAGTGATGTTATGTTGTTTTACCTTTGACATGTAAAATCACAGTCTACTTATGTACATTTAATGATATTCTAGAAAGACAGTACAAAACTGTAAAATATACAATAAGATACTTTAACATTACTATTTTTTGGAACAGTGTGTGGTGACCCCTTATGAATGAGGGAGCAGCAATACCTAGACCGTTGTCTAAAAAGTTGGTCTAAACTGTCATGTGCATGTTCTTCTTGGTTGAACTCTGGTGACGATGAGGGCCCTAGCATGTAACTCACATATTATTCATATTATTCCATTTAGTGATACAGCATGCCTAATTGGTTGGAACACATTCTGGGCGAGACTCTCATCATCATGGCACAAAAGGAATCAGTCACAAAAACTATGAAGCCAAGTAAGTGTGACTAGCTGATTAAGTTAGAAAGACTGTCTCAAGGTTTAAACGCATGCCTTTTGCCCCCCCCAAACATAAATAAATGATATTAAAATTAAAAAATTAGCCACCTTATGGTGGCTGTTTCCCCCATTAGGATTGCTAGGTTGGCATTCACACATAACTTCATTTTATGAATGTCAGTCCTTGTCAGCTGTTATTTGTTTTTAGGCTTTACTCTGGCTGTGACTATTTTGGAAGATTGAAAAATCTGGTTTGTAGTGAAGCCATGAGTGCTAGGTACACAAAAAAGTACTTATTTTTCTTTCAAATCTACAGTGCTATTTTAAATTAAAAGTGTTGCAATAAATGTGTGTTTATGATGCAGACAAACTCAGAAACTATATGGCTTTTTACATGGACATGGAATGGCATCTAGTTTTGTTTTCATTTAATCACCTTAACATTTCATCAGGCCTTTTGCTGCAAAGTCTTTGTTTAGAAGTATCTGGCTTGCTCCTGTAGCATTCACCAATTTTTCTAATTTGCTTCCTTGAATGACTACGTGACACAAATCTCACAGAAGCAAAGCTGCACAGGACAGAGAGGCTGAAAAATCAGCCGTGAGCTCTATTATTATAATTTTTCAATCACTGTGAAGATTGATATGTTAGTGGAGAAAGCCATTTCTCCCTCTCCCTCTCCTTGTCTTGTGCCTCTCCAGGTCTGACTGACTCCTTAGGCTCATGAAGAGGCTGGGTGGCCCCTCATTAAGCACATTCTGGATTACAGCTCCTGGCTAGAGCTATTTCCAACAACATGCTAGTGCATTGTAATGAGCCTCTCTGTGTGCTTCGCAAACACACTCAATCTTCCACTTTAATCACACAGGAGGAGATAGGCTACTCCTCAAGCCCTAAACAGGAGCAGTGAAAAGAAAGGGGGATTTGCAAGTTCCTCCATCCTCTGATGAAACATAATCTCCTCGGGAGATGAGTGTTCTGTCTCAGAACTCTGATTGACATGTCTAGCATTATGATAGAGTGGGTTAGGAGCAAAAGCTTGGAGGAAATGCCACAGCCAAGAAAGATGAGGCTGAAATGGTACACAGGGTGAATGGTGATCCGTCAGCTGTCTGGTCATACTGTTGGTCATGTAGCTACAGATTATCTGTATGTCAAACAACTTAAGAGGAGATTCGGGACATTGTGCACAGTTCATATAGTGTTATCTGCAACACACCACTTGATTATATTCATGGCAGTACTTTATGAAATAGAGAATTTCCCTCATCATCCATCAGTGTGATAATTATAAGTAATAAAAACAAAAAAACACCCCTAATTTGTAAAATACTAAAATTACAAAGCGTATCCAAAACAAAAAAAACAATGTAAGAGTTTAGTCACTTTCAACCTACTTGTCTTTTCAGTAAGTCAAATTTATAACTCTAGAGTTATTTTAAAAATCATAAAACACAAAGACGTTTGGAAAAATACAAAAACAGCAATGTGGGCGCAGTTTCTACAGGCTGTCATGAGACGAGCAGTAAGTGCTTTCAGTACCCGAGCAAATCTCTCAAAACCACGCCACTTCAGCATTCAGCAGCTGAAGTGGTGTACAAACAGCCAAAATGGGGTAAATGCTCAGTATACAGGTCAAGAGACAGCACTAAGCACCATCCTACAGTAGAGCACAGCTATTAAACTGGGTAGGGAAACTAAATGAGTTGAATCATGAGTGTTTCATATGGTCTCTTACATTAAAAAAAGTATAATTTCTAATTAAAGAAAAGGATCAGGACTAAAAAGAAGAAAAAACATAAATAATCTCAATCCATCATGAGTATTTACTTCTAAATACCTATTAAAATAGAGAGGCCTAGCAAAAAGAGGTAATCACCTTTATTTTCGGATAAATAATTTGAATTTGAATTTCAGGGAGTGGTGCTAGGGGTCACTGAATGGTTGATTTGTTATGCAAATAAAATAAATGCTATGTCCTTCACACTCACCAGATCTCAGCCCAATTAAAAATCTTTGGAAGCTCTTGGACCACATGTCAGACAGTGCTCTACACACTTCTCATTTGTTTTAAAGAATATTCTCAAGTTCCAGAGATCAAAGCTGAGGTGACTTTCAACTGATTTTGTTGCACATGTTGAGGAAACATCTTGCTATAACATTTTTATTATTGCATATATATAAAAATATACATATATACAAAAAGGCCAGCATAGTGTACCAGGGGACAATGAAGTTGTTCGGTGCAGATATGGGCCTGACAAATGACTAATTAATTTTGTCTTGATTTTCCTTTGATTTCTCATCCACCTGTACAACAATACATTAACAATAATACAATACCTGAATAACTGCAAAAAAAAAAAAAGTTTTCACATTTTTTGACTGTGTTTAAAATAAACAGACTGATCCCTCACTTTTCTTCATTTCAGAAAAAAATCTGCATGCCTGGGATTTTACTATAACAGAGACAACACATATTGCTCTGCAATTTCCCTTTATATAGAGGTATGCCTTTTTAAATGGATACCTAGTATCTAGAAAATAACTTAATCAGAAAAAGTTCTATTCTACCTGACTTGCTTCGATTTAAGTGGCCTCTTTGGTATAATGAGAAGCAGCGTACATTTGACTTTTGAAGAGAGGTATTGTGAAAATATCTACTACAGACATTTGTTGTAATCAAAGACCCGTAACTGTCTCTGGTTGCTGAGGAGGGAAAATCTGTAGCCATGACTGATGCCTGAGTCTACTGTAATATGTGCAGCAATACGCAAAAGGAGCTTTCTGATCTCTGTTTAACAGTTTATCCAAGTGGCAAAACTTGGTGTGAACATTTTTCATCACCCTGATAAATCTTTGCTGATGGGAGATGATGCTCGCATAACTCCAGCCTTACTGACACAATGTTTGGTTGAATAATTCATGATACCATAAATATGTGACTGGTGAATATAGAAGAGCAAGAGTTATAGTAGTTTTATTAAAACGGTAAATCTAGCAACTCGCCCACGGCTGAGGGAAAAAAAGAAACAGAATAGGAGAATGGTATCATGCTCACACCCATTGCCAGTTTGGTCTTAGGTTGATGCAGCATTTGAGTTCATTTACAGCTTATCGTGGTATGGCTGAGACTTGTGGGCTTTGTGTGTTGAGAGGGGGCCAATATAATCTGTCTTTCAAACAGGAAATGACAAAGGGAGGAGAGTGGAAGAGAGCAAACAGGAGCAGGTATGCAGTCTGCTTAACTGGTGGCTGTATTGCATTCCACCCAGGCAACGCTGGTGATGGATTGACGCCAGCTGGAGAGAGGCAGTCCTGAATCAATTAAGGTGAGTTCATGAAATTGAACAGAGTTAAAACCTGGAGGGGGGGATCTTTTTTTACGGGTAATTTGATCAAACTTGTGTTCACTCTTAAACCCCAAGACCTAATGGGGCGATAATGGATGGCAATTGCATTACTTTGTGTTGACACATAAATATGCATTCCAAAGGTTGCCATTTCTACTCATTATAAATTTCCCATCCATTACTCAAAAGTCACTGGACCCTGAAAAGACCCTGATATATTTCCTTGCTCAGAAATTATAATACAAATCATTAAATATGGGAATAGTTTAAAGATAGTTAGAAAGAACAGGGAGAGTGTTAGATGCCTTTCCACTCATTGCTCTGTTCCCACTGACTTCAGTGGCCTCTGATCAGCAGATAACATTTTGATTGACATTTATGAAGGTCATTGGTTAATTATCAGTAACTCTTCACCTTTAATTACGCATCAGTGGTATTATGTACATGCTTATTTGCTCAAGACCCCAATTGGTTTGACAACATTTCTTATGCAAATTAGGCAACAATTATCTTCCCCATCAATGATGCAGGACTTGTTTGTCCCTAACGACATTGTTTGAGGTACTGAGTATGTCATTAAGTCTTTCCCTGCAAGGATGTTATCAGGGTGACCACCCTTTCATCACTTCTGTATCTTTCTGCTCTAAGTACTCTTTGGCCCACAACAGAATAAAACCTTTGCAAACTCAACTTTATTCACTTCAACAAACAGAGGAAGGCACTGAAGTCTAGAAACACGTATAAAAGGCAGTCTCTCTATAAATGTGGTTTCCTTCAGTATGAAATGAGAGGAATTAAACCACAATATGAATTTAAAAACCAAAAGAAATGAAACATAAGAAATGACTTTTCAACTGTGTTTAAATTATAAGTTTTATTCTAGTATAGCCTAAAAAAATACAAATTTGACTAAGCTAATTAGCTCTATGAAAACACTTACTGGTTACATTTTATTTTAGGTGATATATATTTATATGATGCATGTGCATTAGTAAGTAGGTGTTAGAACAAGTACTGTAATAACAAAACACAGTCATGTTAACAGAAATTGCACTATAAACACCTACATCAAAATCATTCTGAATAACATGACCTCATCTTATAATATTTGAATAATATAACTTCCACTTATTGGGATGTCTATGTTGTATTTATTTATGTATGGATGCATGTATATGTACTGTATTATTATTATTATTATTATTATTATTACATGATCTCCCATAGGCATTATGTGGATGTGGATGGCTAATTATAAATGCCCAAGCCTACAGACCTTGCCAAGTTTATGAGAGTTCAGTGAGCCCTCAGCAGAGCCAGAGCGAATCACTTTCTGCTCTGAATATAAAATGTTAATTCATGCTGCAGGGAATTCACAATTGGGCGAGAGAACAGTATTGCCATCATCGCTCCTTCTTCTTCCCTCTTTTTTTCCTGTCTCTCTCCATCTCCATAACTGACTGCATACACTCCTGTCGTGGTAGTTTACATTCCTTCACCTTGTTTTAATTTCCTGTTAACTTGCACATCGTGATTGACTGTAACCCTTCTGTATGACCACTGACTGGTCTGACGAACTAGAACACAATGAGCCGTGACAGTCAACATCCACAAAAATCCATATAAATGCATCAAACACATGAGCATATTTCACCAGCAATTGTCCTGACTGCTTGGCAAAGTCAAAAAGGTCTTTAATTAAGTGCAGGTTGTCAGATCATTAAGATGCTTTAACAAACATATCCTAATTAGGAATATGTTAAAGCAAGTATCATGTTAAAGATTTTCACAAGTTAATAAGACAACATACTGGGTTTTTACTGTCTTGAGCTTTGCTGGGGACCAGTGAGACAGTTGCCTCATTGGCTGGATAGGTATATAAGTACCTACAGTTTATTTCTGTCTCTCAGTAGTTGTGCAGAAGTTTAATCTGCTTTGGGCAAGAAGTTTTCTTTTAAGAATCATAAACTGGTCAACTTCACATGTGAAACTATTTTTATGTGACTTTGGTCAGGTTCCTCTATAATGCAATCAGATTTAAATTACAGAAAATGTAATTTTTGTAAAAATTGATCTTACTTTGAGCCCATGTCAGTGCCTGATTAATACGTCTACTGTAAACTTGCATTACTAGAAAAAACTCTGTGCCCTCTTTCTTGCCGTGCACATGTGCACACACAGTAAAAATACTGTATGACATGTAAGTGCAAAAAGATTGAAACCAATCCCTTTGGAAAATTGTAACCTACTAAACGTCAGTGAAACTGAATTTCATGGTTAACCGTCTGCCAGTCTCACACCTCTTCCTCCTTCATGCAGCTTTCAAGAGTGATTGATAGGATTCAAGTCATCCATCCTAAACTATATATCTTTTTGTGGGCTACATTAATCTTTCTAGCAATTACTGCTCACATTGCAAGGTTGTGAAAATTTAGCAGAACATACATGTACATACTAAAATTACAAGTTTTTGTCAGAGTTCTGTCCATCATAGACTATGATACAAGTGGTAATGGCAATGCATTTGGTAGACAGAATATGTGTATTGGACAATGAGTACAGCTTTATCTGTAAATGTGTCAATGCCTCATAACTGATGAGGAAACAATTTTGCATTGTTGATGGGCTTTATTTTGGATGAGCTATGCTGTTGGTCTTAAGAAGATATCAGCATGAATTCTTGCTATAGTGCCCAACAGAGCTACGCTAACTGTGGAAGTGTTAGCAGTACAAGTACAATTCTCTGACAGTAGTATGTGTGACACACACACACACACACACACACACACACACACACACACACACACACACACACGTATATATATAAACAGATAGATATAAAACACACTCCTAAACCTTGTGGAAAGTCTTCCCAGAAGACAGAGTTGGAGCTGTTACAGCTGCCAAGGGTGGGCCAACAACATCATATTAAACCCAGAGGAATGGGATGTCACTCACGTTCATATGCATGTGAAGATGAGTAAATACTATCGATAATATAGTGTACACCAGAGAGAACACCATAACAAATTGACTGGCATAGTATATAAAAACGTCTGTGGCCTGAAAGTCATATGGTCAAAATGCTATTTGCCCCCAAAGGTGGTTGAGAATGACCAAACTAAGATACTCTTGGACTTCTAGACACCGGCAAAGAGACTGGTGATGGCTAACCAACATAATAGTGGTGGACAATCAGAGATGTAGCAATATCAAGCGATAGTAAGATCAGTAAGAAGGAATACCAGAAGCTCAAGAAATACCAAGGGCTGAGAGAAGAGCTAAAGAAGATGTGCAAGGTGAAACCAGCAGTCATCCCTATGGTATTAGGGATTTTTCAGGCAGTGACCCAGTGACTGGAGCAAGTGGCGGATTCCAGGAACAACATCTGAGATCTCTGTCTAGAAGAGGAGAGTCGTAGGAATAGCTAAGATATAATGGAGGGCTTGTTAAGAATAAGTTACTATTTATTCAGAGAGTAACTAGAGATGGTAAATAAAAAAATACTGACAGCGGCCAGTGGTACCCCTCAGCCTCCTAGTAGATACACCTATGGTATCAATTTGAAAATCCTACGTCAACTTGTTCTAGTTCACACATTCACAAGATTTTCAGAAAACTTGACCTCTGACCCCTGATCTTGAGGTGAATGTCAGTGAGATTCGAACTCATCCAAGAGTTTTAGTTGAAGCACCCGTGGTATCAATTTCAAAACCTAAAATCCTAGGTGACTTCCTTCTCAGGCTATCACATTCACAAGATCAGAAAACTTGACCTCTGACTTTGACTTTGAGGGTGAGGTCACCGAGATTTGAGCTCATTGGAGAGTTTTAGTAGATACACAACAAGTGGTATACATTTGAAACTCCTACTTCCCTTTGTTCTTGAGTTATCACATACAGTATAAATTCAAAAGGATTAGAATTTTCATTGTTTCCTACTGGACTTGGTTTCTATTCTATTGGGTTATGCCTAAACGGAAGAGGTAAGCTTGTCAGCGACCAAGGTGCACTCATTCTCTCTAATCTCTTTCCTTTAGAAGATCAGAACAAAATCAGAATAAGCTCAGGGTTAATTATTATTATTATCAAGTATTTTTATCTTTTTTTTTTATTTGTTATTCATTCTGCTTATGCTTTGGTCCTGCTAAAAGCAAAGCAACATTAGTACAAATAGCTCTTAAAGGTTACTCCAACCTCTAACATTAACAGAATCTTGGGCCTAGTTTTCCAAACCACTAAACTAAGCCCAATCATATTCCAAGAGCACTGCTCTAGAGGGTTTTTTAGTAAGTTTACCTGTGGTATCCATGTAGAACTTTGGGTGTCCAAGCCAACTGCTGCCCGCTCAGCAGGGTGATGACAATACCCCATCGGCTAAAAAAAATTGTTGTGTGCTTCTTTTATTGTGACCTAATAACTACTCTAACTTACTACTCATTTGGGCATTTAGCTTTTAAAGCAGGGTGTTGAATGCCTGTAATGGTGCATGCAAAAAACAATTAGAAAATGCACTAATATTTCAGTATTATTATTATCATTATTATTACTGTCAGTAGTAGCAGTAGCATATACCATAATATGAATCCTGAGTTGTACATTCTGTAAGTATTCCAGCAAGTAATCAAGCTCTTCCAGTTTTGAACACACCCAACATGACATGTATTTAAGGCAATTATTACTGGTTCAGAGAAAAATAAAACATTTTTATATTGAAACCTTAGCTCAAATAAATCAGAACTAAAAAGGGGATATCATAAACTCTTCTTTGATAGAAGACATCCATCCATTCATCCATCCATCTTCTTCCGCTTATCCTGGGCGGGGTCACCGGGGCAGCAACCTAAGCAGAGAAGCCTAAACCTCCCTCTCTCCAGCCACCTCCTCCAGCTTCTCCTCCCGGTGGGACATGCCCGGAACACCTCACCCAGGAGGCATCTTTGTCAGGCCACCTCAACTGGTTCCTTTCTATGTGGAGGCGCAGTGGCTCTACTCTGAGCCCCTCCCTGCTAGCTGAACGTCTCACCCTATCTCTAAGGAAGAGTCTAGCCACCCTTATGAGGAAGCTCATTTCCGCCACTTGTATCTGCAATCTCGTTCTTTCAGTCACTACCCAGAGCTTGTGACCATAGGTGAAGGTAAGGATGTAGATCGACTGGTATATTGAGAGCTTCGCTTTTACGCATGACGGACCGGTACAGCATCCACATCACTGCAGCCGCAGCACCAATCTGTCTGTCAATCCCCTATCAAGCTCCCTTCTCCTGTCACCTGTGAACAAGACCCATGAGATACTTAAACTCTTCCACTTGGGGCAGGAACTCGTCCTCAACCACCCCCTGAATCGCTACCTTATGGTGGAGGGGTGTGTGTGTCCCAGGGGCTATGTTGTCCGGGGGCTTCTGCCCCCTGGTAGGGTCTCCCATGGCAAATTGGTCCTGGGTGAGGGACCAGACAAAGAGCGATTCAGAGTACCCTTATGAGAAAACCATCGAGGGAACAGTTCATCCTGCACGGGATAGGGTTAATGGGGCTCCGCCCTGGAGCCAGACCCGGGCAGGGTGCCTGAGGGCGAGCATCTGGTGGCCGGGCCTTGGTCCATGGGGCCCGGCTGGGCACAGCCCAAAAAGGGGACTTGGGCCCATCCTCCTGCAGGCCCACCACCCACAGGGGACGCCGTAGGGGCCGGGTTCATTGTGTGCCGGGCGGCGGCCTGGAGTGGAGACCCTGGCAGACTGATCGCCGGCTACCAAGACTGATAGTAGACATATTACATATTTATTTATTTTCCTCTGGAAGATGCCAGTGGAATGGAATGATTCTGGTAAATTTATTTTATGTACATTTTCACAATTTTGCCTTTTCCCTATCTCTGGTGTGACTCAGTTAAAAAATTTAGACTTTGTCATTCATTCCACGATTACTTCAAAATTTAAGTCAGTTGCTTTATCTGCTGCTATTTATTGTCACTTTCACTGTGAGATTAATGTAACCTTTATTCACCTCTAGTTTTTCCCTGAATCAGCATCCATCAGTTCTTCCACTAAGCACATCATAAGTCCTGCCCCAAATAATATCCATCAGCATCTTTAAGCATTGCACTTCCCCTCTTCACCCCTACCATTAGTGTCTAGACTACGTCAAGAGTTTTCTAGTACTGCATATGCATTGCTCCTTAACCCTTGTGTGGTGTTCGTATTTTTGTTACTCAGCCAGTGTTCATGGGTCTGGTGGACCCGCTAGAGTTTTGGCTTTCCAAATTAACACTATCAAACAATTTTATGTTAAATTACTCAACAGATGTTTACTTCATCCCAATTACAAGACATATGAACAGCAAACATGGTTAATTTTTTCCCTTTACCTTTGTTAGATCACATTTATGAATTAATGTGCTTCTCGTTTTTCTTTTATATAAAATGTTATAAATAAATCAGTTATAATCAAGTGGAGTGAGTGGAAAGACACAACACATTTACACGTGAAAAAATAATTAATTGTTTAATTTTTCTTTTGAAAAAAACTGAACACGGGTCTCACAGACCCGAACACCATACAAGGGTTAAAACAACTGTGTCACAATGGCATCAAATCTAAATGTTCAAGTCAAATTTATTTGATTTAATTACTCTCTAAGCTTTTAAGTATTTATGGATTGAACTGAACTGAATTACTGATTTACCACTTTTTATTCCTGGATAGCAGTCTTTTAAACGACTCACTGTTTGTGACTTTTTGAGTTTTAATCTAAAAAGTATTAACCTTAAATGTGTATATTTATGAATCTGGGGATTATAAAAGATTAGCCTTCAATACTCTTCTAAAAATGTGATAATGCTCATTTCTCACTCAAGGTCTATGTATAAATGACTGTTAAAAAAAAAAAAAAAATATATATATATATATATAATTCCCTTTTCCTTTTATTATATTCCATCTGCTTTCTTGCTCTCCTCTTTCCCTCCCTTTTTTTCACTGGGCTCTCTAACTCCGTTTGTCCTTTGTTGTCAACCTTCCCCTGAGACAGTGTTGTCACTTCTCTTTAGTCTGGCTACTCACTAAGGCTGCACAGCTGTAATGGTTTTAGATTCCAGCTAAACCTTTGGCTAACTGTGATCAGGGAAGTAGGGGTGAGAACAAGAGAGATAAGTAGAAAAAGAAAGGGAGGTGTGTGTTTGAAGGCTGCAGCCTTTCACACAGGCAATTAATGACTTTGAGGACAAACCTTTGTCTTCTGTCTGTGACCCTGGGTTATACATTTTCTTCATACTCACCCTTTTTTAAACTTATTTTCCTTCTCTTTTTTATATTTTTTAAGCATTTCCTACAGGGACAAAGATGCGATTGTGGAGGTTTTTTTTCCCCTTCTTCTCTTGTATGCTTTTTTGTTCTTATCAAAGAAAAGCATTAAGGGCACAATGGTATTCCTGCCCTCTCCTTATGTTCTCCTTTCACACAATATTTCCTGTGACAGTGTGGGCCCCCTTACAATGTTGCTTTTGGACATGGTGACTGATGAAATAGCCAAGTCTGAATCACTTGCTTTGGGCTTCAGGCTGTGGGTGGTGAGCAGTAGAAGGTTATGTTAGAGATATATTATACAAAAGGCTTTCTTTTTAACATGAATCTCTTCTTGACATTTGCTCCCCTCACTTGGCTCTGCAAAACTATAAGCAACTACATTTAATGAGTTTCATATTTTGATTTAAAGTGACTAGCCCTTACTATGTTCTCATTTTTTATTGAAAATGACTGGATTTCTCAGAGCAGTGTATTCCCCCCCCCCCCCAGAGCATATTATTTGGGGGAATCTAAGTGATTTGTGCACTGACATAGTTTGTGTTGAAATGTGCAGCACTGAGTATTATATTGTTTTGTAGCTTTATAGTCCACAGATGAAATCACTGAAGCATTAATGTCTGACCTGCACAGATGACATGATGGTGACATAATTAAACTGATTAAGTTCAAATTCTAGAAATTTTTACCATATCATCCCAGTTCCCCCTCTTTCACTCTCCTCAGGGTAGTCTAAAGTTAAAGGGGATTGTATAATGGTGGATTAGCCTGGGGGATGTAGCTTAATTTAAGGCTTAGCCGATTTTTCTTCACCACTAAATGGCAAATTTCTGAAGATCTTCAGTTTGGTGATTGTTTGGTGGGTCTGCCAGCAGTTGTGAAAATGGCAACTTAGTACATTTTGAACTATACCTTCTTGGGAGGAGTTGAATTTTTTAAGAAGATGATTTATTGTCCTTAAAATTACATTTCTGATGACATGGGAAAAAATGAAACCCGGTTTAAAAGCGGTGCTCTCCTGGTGGCTGAGGGGTCTTTCATTATGTCTAGTGTACCATTAATTTTCACCTGATTACCAATTGAAGTCTATTGTACCATTTAGGGATGAAGAAGCACCTTCTGTGGAAACTTCACAAACGTTTGGGATTAATACAACTTTCACTTCTCCTCCTATTGTAGTCCACTGGCTTTCATAGGTCAAAGGAGATTAGCAATGTAGCAGTAGAAACACACAGGGGAAAAAAAAAAACTTAAAAAGCTGGAGTTTGAGTTGACAGACAAAAAAAGAAATAAGGCTCACTAAATCTGTCCCTCCAGTATTGCCAAAGATTTACAGAGTGCTACTTGCATAGCTACGTAACAATATCTGATCCAAAGCATTCCAAAAAATTTCACAGCAACATTTCCTGGTGGTAGCATAACCTGTTTATCAGTAGGCCCAAGGTTATTTTATGTGAATACAACAACAACTTCCCTTGGGTCCTACATTTTAGTCAGTGGTTCACCCTTTGTTGCACTGACTTGGAAAGGCCATATAGTAGAAAAAGCCTTTCCAAAAAGTCAAATCTCTATAATGTTTTAAAAGTGTTAAATATGTCTAAAAATAATAATGCAATACATTAAACTGAGGACTGTGTCTGTATTTTGTACACAGAGTTATTTGTTTGCAAATGAATAAGGATTTAAAACTAAACGTGCGTACTGTTGCACAAAACAGAAGCTCAAATAAGATAGTGGTGTACTATAAAATTTTGACGTATCGGTCATATTTATATATATTTATATTTAATACATACTCTTGAGGTAAAATTATTTTTTGACACATTGCAATTTATTTTGACACTTGAGTTATGTTTTCAAAAGGAATTTTCACATTTCATGCAGTCAGTGGTACATGCATTCATTAAATGCAGCAAAGCTGTTCTAAAAAGTCAGCCAAGTCTATCCTGCTGATGTAAAAATAGGACGAAAGGATGTGTGTGTGTTTTTTTTAAATTTCAGACAACACAGAATCTTTGCTACATAATCCCTGCTCTCCTGGAAAGGTTTGAGACCTTGCTAAGCCTGTAATCTCTGCCTCCCACAACTTCACAAAAGTCAATATAAAAGACCAATTACAACTATAAACTATAAACAACACTTACCTGTCTGGTACATACTATTAAAAAAGAAAGAAAAAATGTATGTGTGACTGAGAAGGACATGGGAATTTCCAAAAAATCCAAACTATTTCTGCATCAAATTTGTTCTCAAAAACGATGCTTCCTGTCGTGTATTGCCAACAGAATGGAATACAACATGGCAAAGTTATACTGAAGTGCAATCTTAATAGCCACACCTTAAAAAGATCTGTCAAAATCCAACCAAATCACCTTCCTATGAAGCTCGTTCAGTGTCATTTTTATCTGCCTGCATTTCATTTGTCTCAGTGGACACCCTAACACTGTCTGTTTAATTAAGTAACGTTAGCCTTAGAACCCAACTGGGAGCCTTCATTAAACTCTCCATTATGCAATTTCCAAATCACTTACTACAAGGGCTCCTTCAGCATTAGGGTAGCTGGTTGCTTTCTCCACCAGGTTGTGTTCAGTCGAGGGGTAGGGCCCCAGAGGTAAAATCTAATCAATACTTCCAGGCAGTGGGAGCTAACAAGGTCTATCTAGGGTTGTGCTCTGCTTCTAAGTAATGTCAGGGGACAACCGTGGAGGTTCTAACAGTTACCCTATCACATGTCTAATAGAGTAGTACTTTCCTTTTCTCTGTAAGTTATTCTGGAGTGTAAAGTGAAGACTTAATCTGCTTAAAACTTCCCACAGTTAAAAAAAAAAACTCTTGAAGCTATTCAATTTTGTTAAGTAGTTTAATCATCAGTGACAATTAAAATAGATGATGGTGCGCTTTATGGAAGATAAGTCTTTCTTGGAGTTGGACAGTAATACACTTTTAAAACAGACATGGATCACAAACCAAACTGCCTTTGCACTTAATCTTTCATGGTAAAACTGAAGGTGTCAGTTATGGAGCAAAGCATGTTTTTCACAAGCATTGATTTAAAAAACAAAACAAAACAAAAAAAAGAATGTCCTATGAATTGCTGATCTCATTCTGTCTGTGGCTTATAGCCTATACAAGTTTTAATTTGTGCATCATAATTCACATCTATTACCCGGTGCATTATTCTCTTAATTTTGCTGAACCTTAGTAGCGATAGCCAGTATAAATGTAATCACATAAATGGTTAGTTCTGAATCTTCCGTGCTATGGAGCCCAAATGTATTTAAAGAAAGTCAATGAGAAAAGCAGAGAATTAACAGAGTAAAAACAGATTTGTGTGACAGTTTACTGCCAGTGTTTAATTTTAGACAAAATGTACTTAAACTGGCGTATATTAAAAAATTTTAATCAAACACTTCACAGTTGCTTGATTTTGTTGGTAATTGTAATTAAATGACAAATCCCCCCCCACCCCCTTTTTAACTTCTGTAAACCCACAAAAACAAAAAAACTAGAGATATTAATGTAATGAAAATGATATTTTAAAGTAACCTATTGCAGCATGATAATTTGTCATCATTTTTAATACACCAGTTCATGATGTTAATAGGCTAATTTAAAAGGATGTTTCACCTTCATTTTAAGGCTTAAATAGGATTTTTTTTTTTAAATGGCTCTTTTGCTAGACCACGGGCCATAGACAAACAACAATAACCCTGCAATTTAAAAAAAAAAGAAAAATAGATTAAACAAGTTATTTAATGTGATAGGGATGTCCTGGTTGACATGCATGTACAGCAAGTTGGAGACCATACTTCTGGACTGAAGACTGTGGTGGTCCCCCTTTTCATAAAGGGAATGGGGGTTGTCCTCCATCTATAGGGGAAATCACACTCCTCAGCTTCTCCATGAAGGTCTATTACCAGTTTGCTGGAGAGGAGAATTCCATTAGCCCACCGTCACAGTCCTGGGTCAGTGACCCAGTGTTTTGTGTATTGTTTTTATAATTTGTTATTTCTAGTGTTTAACATAAGTTTAGTTCAGTGCCTTTGAGTTTTGGTCTATGAATTTCCTGTTTTATTTTGAAAGTCTGTGTCTTATGTAAATATTTCTAGTTTTCATCTGCCTGTTAATTTGTATGAGCTGTGTTCCTCATCTGGTCCTCATTCCCTCGTTTTCCTCTGGTATTTCTTGTCTGTGTTTTCTTTGGTTCAGCATCATATCATACCCTCATTCTGGCCTGTGTGTTTTTGTTTCCAGTTCAGTCTCCAGCCCTCCTAGTTTTGTTCAGTTTCTTGACTTATGCCTGCAATAAAGCAGAGGACTTTAAATTCTGCGACCATGAGTCTGCATATTGGGTCCCTTTTCCAGCCTGCCCGCACGCAGCCATGACACCAACCTTGAATCTAGGTTTTCATCCTGGTCACTCAACACTGGACCATCTTTATCTTCTCGAGGTTGTGCAAGGCTATGTGAGTTTGCCCAATGAGGACTTGGAGAAGTTCTTGTACCAAAGGACTTTGTCAAAGTCCACAAAACATGTGTACTGTCAAAGTTGGGAGGTGCTTCCCACCTGCAGTGAGAGGTTGGTTTCCATTGTCAGCAGTAAATCACACTTGTTCTAAGTTGAAATTAAACTCTTCCACTGTTAACCTTTGTCACTGATTCTGTTTATAATTATATCAATACAAGCAATAGACAGAATTTCAAGCTATAAGTAATACAATGTTTCAAATTTGGTAGAATCACACCTCTGTTAGTGATATCTCCCTGGGAGATAGCTTGAGGAGCTCCTTCAGGACTGCCTCAGGGTAGAGCTGGGGAGTGTGATTGTGTGTACAGTGTCTCTCTATGTCTGTCTCCACGTTGGTTGAGTGTTGAGAAATTGCATATGAGAGCATGAGGGTGGGAATGGATGTTTGTATCTTTGTGTGCCTGTATGTCTGTGTCTATATGTCAGGTTGGGTATCAGAAGCCACCTCTCTGGGGATATCTCAGGCCCTCTAAGGTATGGAGGCCTATCTCCCCCACCACTTCCCCTGCCGGTGGCAGATGCCCTCAGACATTGGTGCGTTGGTGGTCCTTTGTGTCCGGGGATGGGCGCCCAGGTACACACCGGCTCACTCCTTGGTGGCTGCTTATCGGGGCCTGGAGCCTGGGGCTCGCTCGGGCCACTTCGGTGTTTGTTGTTGAAACAATAAAACAATGTGATGTTTGTACTCTTCAGAAAAACCACTTATCGCTTTCTTACTGTTGATGCTCACCAATCTTCTATAAGCTTTCTTTCACTTTCTTTCTTTTGTGTACCCCTCGTGTGCCATGGCCCAATTATTTGGCATCATTTCTATTTCTTAAGTTGAAAAGAGTGAAAATTACTGTTGCAGCTCAACCAACCAATGGCCGCGGCAGGCTAAACATGAGGACACAGATGGCGCGCAACAATAAACGCATAAAGTACACTTCTGTATCATTTGCTCCTTTTATTCCACATGCAACTGTCCACTATACAAATCGAGGACATGGGATTAACAAATGCACAGACTGCACAAACAAATAACTGCAACTCAATAATAACTGCACTAACTACTAAATCAAATTACAACTAGGTCTATGGTATCAATTAGTGCACAAATATACAAAACCATCAAGTTACAGTTAAAATACATCAAATCATTCAAGCTGCGCTCAAGCTGCAGTCAACAGAAAGTTTTGCCTCATGCTCACCCTACCTTTCTGCTCATCAACATCAGGTGCTGTGAACAGGTGAGTGCAACCACATTTATCATCTACCACACCCATGAGACACGCCCCACACCCGTGCACCAATACAGTGAGTCCATTTAAACCAACCCACTTAGTCAGAAGGAACAACTCATGTGGCTCCTACAATTACAGAGGGCACTCAAAAATGCACAATGTTGGAAATAAAGAGGCACTGAAGGTAAAATAAATGGAATCTTTTGTTCCATAAATATATATTCTTTGCTATAAACGCATAATTACTAAAGAAAGAAATCTTTCCTTACTTTCTAGAAATCTTGAAACATCTGAAAATCTTTTAATATTAACAAATACTATATGGATATATTATGTATGATTTTTATATGCATATTAAACTGTGTCAAAATCATAAGTTCATCCATATTAATTAGTGTCTGTTTTAGGTCTTTCTAGTTGATGCTTTTATTTAAGTCATTCTGTGTTCCACAACAGCAACTCCTCAACTCTCCTACCTAATTGCTTTGTTTAACAAAGTGGCAATCAATCATACCACTCACTAGTTATCTGTCATACTATCCAGCCGTGAAATAAACCAGGGACACCATTCCATTTTCTCTTTCAGCTAGAACACCTTTTCTCCTCTTTCAGCTATTTTTTGTATGGTCAATGAAGATTTTTTTTTTTTTAAATTGTGATTTTATAATCTGTCAGTCTTTATTTTGTGCTTCTTCACTGTGCACTTTTAAGTAATTGATCATTCAAAATGAGCTGAAAATTACAGATTACTCAAGCTTTTGTTACTAAACATACATATGCAGATCAAACCAAATCAGTGTTCACTGACATGTGAAATGAAGATGAAGAAAATTATATTCATTACCACATCAAGAAGTAATTTATCAAGAAAAAAAACCCTCCCAATTAGATTTTTATCAATTAAGGTAAATCATGTTACATATACATTATCAGTTTAGTCCAGCAGAGGTTAGTTACTTAAGATATTCTTGATAGCATACAGTACCTATTGGGACAGAAGAAGGATAGGTTTCAGGGAAGGATTTGGGGAATTTTATCATTTGATTAATGGGGCATTGATATGCATAGCTTATGAAATGAAAGGCTGGGAAATTGCTTTCCTATCTTGATGGGCTGATAATGTGAATGGAAGGGGGAACTTGCCTAACTCAGTCAACAGCACCTGTCATTACACCTTTGGTCCCTATCAGCCCAGCGATCTGTCTTCTTCTGGTCTGCTTCAGAAGGGTAATCTCACAAAGCAATTAGGACTTCCTCCTTCTTCCCACAGTATTTAAATGGCAAATTATAATCTAGCCCTCCTCTCCAGCAGTGGTAGAAGCAATGGCTACAGCTGGGTGTTTACTGAACATGGTCAGTGTGAAGAACAACCATGGCTCATTAGTTTTGGTGTATTTCTGTAACATGTGGTAGTAATTCATTCTGGCACAGTGGTCACATCACATGATCTTTAGCCCTAATATATAGGTAGACAGTTAAGTAAAATTTCCTCTAAATACTTTGGTCTATAACCAAAATGTTTTCAGAATAATGATAATTAGATATTACTTTTGGGTACCTAAAAAGATAAATGGTGCTTAAAATTGATGGTTGTGTCTGTGTCTTAGTTTTCATGGTTAATGCTACTAGGTAACTTCTAAAACCAAAAAATCCAAACTGAAACCTGAAATGACTAAAAATACATTTTAGTCTCCAAGTTGTGGCAAACAAGGCCCAAATGCTTTAAAATAAAGTTGCATTATTTAAAAAAGACTATTAAAATATGCCACAACTCACACAACTTTGACTCACACAACTTGTACCAGTGAAATGCCTTTAACCTTTATATATGATATAGGTGAATAAGCTTGTGGAGACAAAGTTTTTTTTCTGTATCATAGGCAAACAGCACTATGATACAGAAACACAGGATACTAATGTAGGTTACAAAAACACCAAGACATTAGCGAACTCCTGTCTTCTTAAAAGTGAAAAGCACTGCTTTATTTGTTTCTAAAGAAAAATGCTTGTTGTCACATTCTTCTTCTGTGGCAAACCCAATAAAAATGAACTATCAGCAACATAGGTGCAGGTGGGAAACTGGAGCACAGGAAGTAACATAACTACTGACACTCAGCAGGTCAGTCATCTTCATTCCAGCTGCTAACTGGCAAAAGCCTAAGCAAGGCAAGAAATACTACTGTTTTTTGTCTGATCAGTGTGACTAGTGGACTGAGTTGGGATTTAGAAACATGCCTCTTACCACTGAATCAGATGGAAAACAGTGTCCAAGAAATAGCTGAGCTGTGGTAACCAAGCATCATAGCACAGTGTGTGTCACAGTCTTTTGTAGGTTTGAATAAGAAACTGAATACAAACTTCTCATAGAGTTGGACATTTGCCTTGTTTACAACAAGTACAATAAATAACTCATATTTTCCTTTTCAGTTTAATGTTGCTTTAGTCAAAGATATATATTAAAATGTCTTGATAGTTGTCTTTTATTTATTTTTTAGCACTAAAGGTTTCACTTCAGCTTTGTTCCTCTACAATACTGTGTGTAAAAGCTGACAGCAGAGAAAAAACACAAAAATAAAGGAGGGGAGTAAACACATATATATTTAAATTTTAAATACAGTACTTTATAATGTGTATGTGTGTGTTAGTCCCCATAGGGAAATAGTTCCTCTGCATTTAACCCATTCACCCAGTGAAGCAGTGGGCAGCCGCCAATGTAGCGCCCGGGGAGCAGTGTGTAGGGACGGTACCTTGCTCAGGGGTACCTCAGGGTAGCCGTTCAGTGGAGTCGAACCCCCGACCTTCCGATCATGGGGCCACCACTCTACCTACTGAGCTATCCCTCTACCTACTGAGCTATCCCTGCCTTATAAGGATTTGGAAATATAGCTACCAATTCTGCAAGCAAGGAAAAACAAATAATTAATATGCTGTTGCTACTGCAGAGTGTCTCAAATGTAATAATAGTATTAATCTAGAAAAATGTCACCTGCATGCCAGGAAGCAGTTTTGTTCAGTTACATTCATTACAATCCACTTCATCCAATTACCTTTTACTGACATGACAATGATAACCAACAACAAAGTGAAAGGAACTCATCAGAGGGGGATTTGTCAGTGTTGGACTTTTTAGAAGAAAGAAAGGCTTTTTAGGGTTAATCAGTTTTATTATGGTTCAGTTTTGAACAGATTGGAACAGGCACCACAGAGCTGTCCTTGTTTGTTCTTTTGATCATGTGAGGCAATGCAGTGCAATTTGCAACGACTGTTTTTCCCCCTAGCAATACAGGGAATTAGCCATGCCACAAATCTCACTTTTAGCTGACGAGGAACTAAGTATAGGTAATCTCTTAAAAGACTTATGTGGAGATAACTTTACAGCTATGTCAAGAGCTAGATCGACCAGATTGATATTTAACAGCAATGCCTAATAACTCAGGAATCATCTTTTGTGAGCAAGTAGGTAAATATGAATGATAAAAACATGAAGCTAATTGGACCATTGTTTGGACTAATTATCCTCATGCTGCCCCATAAATATTCAGTAAAAACACAGTATCACACACGGCTATATCAAGGATAATGCTTATAGGAGGGAGGGGATGGTGTCAGCCAAGACATGACTGGATCATTAATTACAGATTTGAGGTGACTTTTCCATAATACATTATGAGATGAATAATCAGACTAGTTGGAAATAGGATCTATAAAATTTCACTTTAATATAAAAAAACAAAACAACTATGAGAAATGGCACACATTGATTTAGGTTTTCAAATCATTAACCATAATATAAATGTCAAAATCACAGTGCAGTTGCAGTAATTATTGTGCATTTGACACGTATTGCCATTTGGAGTTTGACCGGCCTTTTCCCCTTGGAACAGATATGTTTTCACTGGAATTTGTAATTTATTTGCATAACCATTCCTCAGCAGGATAACACAAATACTAACAAGCCAACAGTCATGAATCAATCATGAACCACTCCATAGTAGTTCATACTATATCTACCCTTTCCTTTCCCTTGTATACCATCAAGAGGTGTGATTTAAACGTTCAGCAAATTTCCATATTATATATACACTTTACCTTATTCATCTTCTCCCAAGAGCCTCTTCTTTGGTATTCTTCAGCTTCCAGTGCATTTGAAGCTGAAGAATACCAAATATCCAATGCCATTTTTGCTAGAAATTAGATTGCTACCTAGAAGACTATGAGAAGCAAACCACCTGGACCATTCACTAGATTTGCCATCAATTCCCAAAAATTAAAATCATGTTATAGGATCGCATTTGTATGGAACAGACTTTTATAGAGTGATTTAATAATGTCAGCCACACTGAAATTAGTCCATGTGGTAGCATGGCAAGAATATCTTGAAAGGGAGAATTTAAATCATATAGGGGTTTTCAATATTATAGACTAATTATAACAACTTTTTTGGTTACATCTTGTAAATCTAAAAATGGGAAGTGTTTCTCTACCTGGAAAAACTAACCAAGTGTTATATATAATATTTTTCTGCTGCCTGGCTCTTGCCCTTGCCCTTATCCCAGCACTCCGTGTTACAGACTGATGATAAAGCGTATGGATAAGTTCAGTAGGGATGTTATCTTCCTCTGTGGGGAAATGGGTCACTACTGCTGCTCCACTGTCGGCATCTCTTCAGCTTTCCTATGGTGTTACCTCATTTACAGTTTCAACATGAGTATACTTGTCCTGTGAACTTTTTTCCAAGTTCTTTAAGGTAGTCAAATACTGGCCTGTGTTCTTGAAGTATTACTGCATCTCAGTTGTTCTACCTTCTTCCTATCATGTGGATGTTTGAGTATTTGCAATGCATTTTACCATTAGTCATCCATTACTCATGTACTGTGATTGCATGTCCTTAATTTTGTGTTTTTCTTACGCTCCCTTTGTGCATTTCCTCTCTGTTTTCTCTCTTTATGTACATTTCTGAAGGTATTCCAAAATCTAGAGCTGCATGTTTCTAACCTGTGACTATTTATGGACATACTTCAACCCGATATCAGAACAAAGCGTGTAATAGACACGCTGGCCCACCATGTGCATTTCACGCTTTTCCTTTCTAAAATGTGAACTGCTGATAATCTGCATGTGTGTCCATTTCATGTTTTGGAGAGGCAAAGCGTGAAATGGACATGGTGGATCGGCGCGTCTATTACATGTTTCCCTGTGATATTGTGTTACATACTTAGTGTTTACTTTCTCTCGCTGTTTTCTTCTGGTTCTGCCTGAGATTTCTTCCTGTAAATGGGAGTTTTTCTCCCCGCTCTTGTTATGCTTCCTCATAGTGAACTGCTGATTATCTGCGTGGAACAGTGTAAGTCTTCTCTCCTACTTTGTAACATCCTCTAGAAGCTTTATTTAATGAATTGGTGCCTTATACGCCGAATTAAAATAAAACTGTTTTATCAGTAATTTTATTTGTATTTTTTATGTATGTATCTGAAAATGTTTTCATACTAGAATTGGAATTATTAAGGGCCCCTAATTCTTGTTTCTCACTATGAACAGAGTGGAAGGCTGTCTGTGATTTTCAGCTTTTCTTGTACTTTAGTTACTGCAAACGCAAGTTGCCCTTCTTGTTCAGTAATGTACAACAGTTTGTTCCACATACATGGACAGCTGACTGTTGCAGATACACTATATCACCACCTTCTCCATATCCCAGATTTGCACAGGTGGCTATGGATTATTAGCTGAGGCATGTGTTTCAAGAAGAGTATTTTTCATCTTTGTGTCTCTCTTACTCATGAGTCCCAGTTTGACTCTTTCTAACTCTCTTTTTGGATAGCTAGCATGAAGAAGTTGCCTTTGGCTGCACCCTTATTTACCACAGCCACAGTGGGTAGCTCCGGATGTTTGATTTGGCAGATTTTTAAGTCTACATTTTACCCTGCTAATGGTCTTCCTTAGCAAGCGTGTCTTGCAGCTCATGCAGTTTTATCACTTTTTTAAATCTTCAAAGTGGAAAAGTTCTGAATCCATCCTGATTATCACTTTATTTTAGAAGAGAACACGCCAAGGCAAAGTGTAAGGCTAAACATAAAAACCTTAGATATAAAAGTCTTTTACTATGAAGTTGTCAGGGTCCTGGGACTGGGCGACCCAGGATCCCTGAGCAGTTATGTATTATATTATTATTATTATTATTATATGTATTTTGGTATTGCTGCTGCTCTCCTCCATGATTGTAGATGTGAGTGTGTGTGTTTATGTCTGTGGGGATGCTTGGAGGATGGAGCTCAGCCACCTGCAGGCCTGAGGGGTGTGGCCCTGCGGAAGGACTGGCCACACCCGAAGCCACACACCTGCCGCTGATCAGGGCTCGTCGGGGGAGCTACTTAGGAGAGTCTTGGAGCTCCCACCGACGCGGGATCATTGCTTGGGACTCCACGTTAGTTACCCAGTTTAGGTTTTGGTCGTGTAGTGTATGCCTGCCATTGTTCAGTGTCCTGACTGCTGCCGCTATTGTTTCCCGCAGGAGGAGCGTGGAGGGCTTAAGGAGCAGCGAGCACCGGGAGTGCAGACACGGGAGCAGAGAGCACTTGGAGGACACGACACGGGAGTCTGGGGAGAAACACGGGGATTTATTGTTGTTTGATATCACCCTCTGTAAATAAACACTGTCTATACGTAGAGCACCGCGCCTGGGTCCTCCTTCCCCACTCCTTCCACGGTGTGCCATGCCAGACCGTGACAGAAGTAGTTTTGTGCACACACAGCCAAAGGGCCATCAAACAACTTAAAACAGCAGCGTGGGTCAGGATTTTAAGGGGAGCTAGGGATTTTCAGAAAGACGATTCTTGACAGTTGAATTTAACTGTTTATAGCCTAGATAATATCATTTATAGAGTAACATAACTAAGAAGTGGTGGCCTCAAGCATCTAGTTCATCCTGTTTCAAGAGCTAAAGTGGTGCCATCCCTGAGAATCATACAGAACTCAAAATATGGATGGTACCGCAAAAATCAGGCTATCCAAGACGGATCCCAATTGCGAGAGGGTTTCTGAAGGGGCAATTTTCATTTCTGAGAAACATGTCACTGGATCTTGTGTGGTGCACCTCAACAAGTGATGGAAGGATCCTGTCTGCTGTCACCTCTCATGAGCTGCTGTACAATTGTTGTACATTGTTATGTCCTGCATCATCCACAGTAAGGGAAATGTATACTGCTACCAGGTTGGTAGGTCCTGTAACTAAAAGTGTTCAAGCAACCAATAACTCTCACAAACCTGCAATCCCTGACTAACAACTTTTTTTGTAATATTATTATTTGTTTCTTTTTTTTTTTTTTAAATGACATCAGAAACAGCAGTATGCGACATTACGTGATGGCAGAGCTTCAGTTCATCCTTTGTCATTTTTTTTTTTTTTTTTAAATAAATAGGACAGGGGGAATGAATGAGAGAAAGAGGGGGAGAGAAAGAAAGAAAACCAAAGGGGAGAAGAGACGGTGAGAAGGGGGGGGAAGAGAGAGAGAGAAAAAAAAAAAGAACTCCTGGGTCACCTGTATGGAGAAAAAAAAAACAAAAAAAAAAACAAAAAAACAAACAGAGGAGACAGCAAACAACAAAGAGCAACATAATAATAGAGAAAACAAAGCACCATCACAATAAACTAGCTAGTCATAGATATCAATATTTACTAAATAATAAACGATATTGTGCAGCACGCAAGATAGACAGCGCACAGTGTGCTTTGAGGCAGCAGCCAAGAAAGCTTTAGTCCGCGTCTGTGAATACCCATGTGTGCATACCTGTGTGGATCAGCATGCTTGCATTCCAAAGGTTTCTCCATGTAATGATCTGCTAGGGAGTGTGGGGGGGCCACAGCCCCGTCCTCCAGGGTGTGAAGTGGGTATGGAGGAGATCAAAACTCCAGACATCCAGAGGCCCCCAGAACACAAGAGACCATGGAAGACCAACAGAGGGGCAGCCGCGCCACTGTTCCAGTAAGAGCCGAGGAGAGTCCCAGATGAGGGCTCGCCCAGCAGCCGCGGAGCAGAAGTCAGGGGGAGTTGCAGTGACGCGCCCGTGAGCTCCGCCGGCCCCCAGCTGTGCCTGAGTGACCGAGCCCCAGGCCGAGAGGCCGGGGGCACCCCACCTCCAAAGGGGCCCGAGCGAGCCCCAGGCCCCAGGCCCCAGGCCCCGACAAGCGGCCGCCAAGGAGTGAGCCGGTGTGTACCCGAACGCCCACCCCCAGACACAAAGAACCACCAACACACCGACACCTGAGGGAGTCCGCCACCGGCAGGGGAAGTGGTGGTGGGTGGAGATAGGCCTCCAAACCTTGGAGGGCCTGAGGTGTCCCCAGAGAGGTGGCGTCTGATACCCAACCTGACATATAGACACAGACATACAGGCACACACAGACACAAACATCCATTCCCACCCTCATGCTCTCATATGCACTCACTCCACACTCAACCAACGTGGAGACAGACATAAAGAGACGCTGTACACACAATCACACTCCCCAAGCGTACTCTACAAACCGGGTCTAGGTACCCTTGCCCCTGGAGGGGGGAATTGCACCCAGACCCAGGTGGTGTTACCCTTTTCCCTGCGGTGGGGGGAGGCAGACCACCCCGACTCCGCAGCAGCAGGGAGGCCCCACACCCCAGACCGCAGTCGGACGGCCAACTCCTCCTACTAGCCCTCCCGCTCCAGCAGGCCGCAGAGAATGGGGGTGGGAGAAGACTCCAAACCTCCCTCCACCCGCTCATTGTAGTGTTGATGCATATGTGTTCTAAGGTGCAATTAAAACCCAGGAGGGCATGGAGCTACCTGCCAAGGAGCAGCAGGTAAGCACATAGTCCCTCCTGCTAGCCCTCAATGACTAAGTGTATTTAAAATTGAGAGGTGGGCAACGACGTCAGGGGTGAGGTGTACACCCTGATGGTAATTTGGACTCCGTGATTGTGCCCACCCCCAAGATCCTATATGTATGTGTAATGAGAGTGTGAATAATGTGAATGTCTAAGTTGTGGGATAAAATTGAGGCAGAGGCAGCCAGAAGGGGACGGGGGGGGGGGGGGGGGGTAGCCTCCTCTGCACCCTGGTGACATACCCCCACTCCAAGGCCCTGCATGTGTGGGTGGTTATGGAGGAGCGGGAAGAGGGAGGCAGCTGGAGATGGGGAGGGAAGGAAGGGAGGGGCAGGTAACCCCTCCCTGGAGCCAGCTCCCCCGCTGACCCCAGTAGGCACTCCCACCCTTCGCGACCCGCCAGGGAAGGGGGGCCCAGGCCCATCAGACCGGGGCCCAGTGCAGTAGCGCCCTCCGGCTCCACAGAGCCCTGGACAGTCCACCCAACCCCACCACAGAGAAAACTGCACCCACCCCACCATCCACACATCTTCCAGACTACATAAGACGGTAAACGCCCAGGCTGAGATCTTCCTCCACCTCTCCTGTATCTCCCCCTCCTGCAGAGAGTTCCTGAAGAGAAGAAAGCTCCTGCAAGATGTGACCATCCCCCCCACCAGTTGAAGAGCCCCCCAGGCGGCTCGACGCACCGGCGGCACCCTGCTCCAGGGCCGGGCCCCCATGCACCCACCCGCCCACAACCCCGGCAACACACCAACCAGGACCCAAGCCCCCGAGGCCCGGCCCGGGCCCCAGCCCAGAGACGAGGCGCCCCCAGAACCTCACGCCCATCCCGGACCCACCCAGGGGCAGCCAGGCTACCAGGTCAGTAACCCACGTCCGTCAGCACAGACCCTCCCCTAGCCCCGCTGCACGCAGCCGCGAGGAAACAGTCACCTGAGAGCCAACAGAGCCCCCAACCGGATGTGACCGCTACCCCGGGTTGAGCCCCCCAAGGAAGATGCCTCCGGGGAACCCCCCGACGCCCTAAGCCTGTCCCTACCCCCTCACCAATCACAACAGTGAAGGCGGGACCAAACTATGACCCCCCACCCCCACTAGGTGATGGAGCTGATAAAAGGGGCCCAGAGCAATTGATCTAATGTGGTGGCAGAGGCTGTGTCAAGACTAATGTAATCTAATAGATAATTTCTATATTGGTTAGAATTAAGATTATTTTTATTTTTCCAGTTCATGAGGACTGTTTTCTTGGCTATGCATAGGGCAGTGAAGATCATATGGGCTATATTCTTTTCTGAAGTGACATTATCTAAGCTGCCCAGTAGACACACTAAGGGGGAAGTTGGAATGTTACATTTCAGACACTTTGATAAGTCTTCACATATCTCGCGCCAAAACTTTTGCACTGGTGGACAGAACCAAAGAGCGTGGATGTAATTGTCTGGTGTATTGCCTTGACAGTGTGAGCAGTTGTTGGAAGATGTAAAGCCCATCTTGAACATCCGATGACCTGTATAGTGCACTCTATGAAGTATTTTGTATTGTATTAATTGCAGACTGGGATTTTTAATTAATTTAAAAGTTTTTAAGCAAATCTGAGACCAGAAGTTTTGGTCTAGGTTGACTGATAAATCTGCTTCCCACTTTGCAGTAGGAAGGGATATTGATTCATCTAATTTAGAAAGTGTTCTGTATATTTTAGATAATAATTTGGGGGATTTAAGAGTAAGAAAATGTGCCGCACTTAGTGGTGTTTGTAATTCAACTTGACTGAGGTTAAATTTCTTTTTTACTATGGATTTAATTTGTTGATATTCTAAAAACCTTGTCTTGTTGATCCCATATTGTTCAACTAGTCTGTCAAATGGAATAAATTCTGTTCCCTCTAATATATGTTCTAAGTATTTAATTCCTTTACAACTCCATTCTGGGAAATTAATCATATTATTGTTTTGTAATATGTCAGGGTTATTCCAGATAGGTGTACGTTTGCATGGGATTAATGAAGACTCCGTTATTTTTAGAAACTCCCACCATGCTGTTAGAGAAAAGCTGATGTTGATACTTTTAAAGCATTCATGTCTTTTGATGTTTGAGCTAATAAATGGTAGGTCTGAAATCTCTAGATCCTTGCATAGTGCCTGTTCAACATCTAGCCAGGGCTCAACTAAGAAGGTATGTTTTAACCATTCTGAGATGAACTGAAGCCTGTTGGCTAAGAAGTATTGGTGAAAATTAGGCAGATCTAATCCTCCTCTATCCTTGGTTCTTTGTAGCGTTTTTAAGCTAATACGCGGGGGTTTATCTTTCCAAAGGAATTTGGAAATATATGAATCCAGAGATCTGAACCAATCTTGTGATGGTTTGTTAGGGATCATCAAAAATAAGTAATTTATTTTTGGCAAGATCATCATTTTTATAGTGGCGACCCTTCCCATGAGTGATATGGGTAAAGATTTCCATCTAGTCAGATCGCCTTCTACTTTCTTTAGAAGTGGGATGTGGTTTAGTTTAGTTAAGTCTGAAAGCTTAGGAGAGACATTAATACCTAAATATTTAATATTTCCGGATTGCAGTGGGGCAGAGGAAGAATTATGGAAGGAGCAGTTAATGGGGAGAACTGTAGATTTTGGCCATTTAATTGAATAATCTGAAACTCTTGAAAACCAGTTTATTAAAGTAATTACCTCAGAGAGGTTGGTTTATGTGTTTTGCAGAAAAAGCAACACATCATCCGCATAGAGACTGATTTTATGTTCTATGTTCTTACATTTTATGCCCTTAATTGTTGTAGCCTGTCTAAATGCTGCTGCTAGAGGTTCGATAAAAATTGCAAAAAGTGAAGGGGAGAGTGGGCATCCCTGTCTGGTGCCCCTCAGGAGACAGAAGCTGGAGGATGTCTGGTCATTTGTTCTGATACGAGCCGTTGGGGAATTGTATAATATTCTTATCCAGTTTATGAAAGAGTTTCCAAAACCAAATTTGTGTAAAGTTGCGAATAAAAATTTCCAATTAACTCTGTCAAATGCTTTTTCTGCATCTAGAGATAATATTATGGTTTCGATGTTTTTATCGTATGAGTAGTCTATTAAATTAAGTAATCTACGAGTGTTTGTTGAGGAGTGCCGACCTTTTATGAAACCAGTTTGATCAGGATGAATTAAGAGGGGGGTCATTTTCTCTAATCTCTTTGAGAGAGCTTTGCAGATTATTTTAAGGTCTACATTTAAAAGAGAAATTGGACGATAGCTTGAGGGAAATAAAGGGTCTTTGCCTGGTTTTAGCAGGAGACTAATGTTGGCAGAATTCATATTTGGTGGTAGTCTGCCCTTTTCCCCGATTTCCTGCAACATGCTGTGGAATACTGGTGCCAAAATTGTCCAGAATTCTTTGTAGAATTCTGCAGGGAAGCCGTCTGGACCTGGAGCCTTATTATTGCTTATTATTTGTTTCTAAATGGATGGTTGCAAATAAGGGGCTCATTTAGCAGCTGAGCAACCTTGTACATGTTATTACTACTTGTGACACTAGAGAACAATGTGGGATGAGACTAACGGAGGTTGAGATTATGCTGATGTTTTTTCCTCCTGTTCCTCATGAGCTCTTTCAGTGGAAAACTTAAACTGCTTTGTTGCAACATGCTTAATAGGTTAACTTATAAGGAGCGGCTGGCAGAAAGCACTGTTCTTTTATGCAAAGCTCAGTAGCTAAGGAGTCAAAGGGAAAGGGCAGCTTGCAGTCTAGCATTTGTGAAATGGTTTGCTTCCCCCAAAAAATCTGGGCCTATGACCATGAGGTGAAAAGTAGCTAGAAAGAATATTTTATTTGTGTTTCTCAACTAACCTGTTCAGATGACTGAAAAGGCATGTATTGAATTTCCTAGCCATGAAAGAGAAACAAAAAATAGTTGAATACTAATATTCATGAATAATTGTAAAATCTTTAAATAGTTACAAATTCATTTGCAGTACTTTACTACCATTAGTATGTAAATGACAAACAGCAAAACAACAGCAACCAATAAAATTTAAGGTATGCATGTTACATTTAAAAAAATATTTTTTTGCAGTGTGCAGTTTAATACAGATACAGCATGACTGTTAGTCATTGCATTTGTTTGTGTTAGTTGTTTTTGAGTTTTAGATTACTGAAAACATTGTGGGGGTAGCATGTGGAGCTGACCACATTGAAAGCAGCAAAGTAGGAGAAAGTGAAACATATGATTGATGTAAAACTTGTGCACAAAATATACATTGTTGACCATCATCAAAATAATTGGAAATTGGAATTGGAATGCCTCTTATCATTATGTATCTATAGCTGCTGATGGGTAAAGGACATTAACAGGTTCACAGGAGGTGAATGCATCTGTGTGATTTCTTTTGGAGGTTTTCATTTCAATTCAGTTAACATTTAGATGCTAATGGTGGTTATCTAAGGAGCCAGGAAAGAAACTTCGTAGACTACAATGGCCTGGATGGCTGAGAACCTGCATAGACCTAATGGAGGGTTAGAATATTAGCCCACTTGCATTGTTGGCACATATAGAGTGTTGTGGATGGGCAAATTACCATGTTAATTAATGTGTGCTACTGCTGTAAGCGCTTTAAAATTGAAACTGTGAATAGGCTTGTTAAAAAGCTTTTGTACAGGAGTTCAGCATGCCCTGGCTTACTTTCTGCAATCTGGATTCATTTACCCTAACATTGGCAGTCTGGATAAACAATCACAGCTGGTTATGAACTGGCTAAGTTCACCCAAAGTGGAACAGCATCTGACCAATCACAAAAATGGATAAGCTTTTTTTGCTTTTCTCTCTGAGTTATTGTAGGGTCTTTACCTTACAATATAAAGCACCTTGAGGCAACTCTTTTATAATAAAACTGAATTCTACTGAGAATTGAACTGAATGTGTGTATGTGTGTGTAGCTCAGGATGTTTAGAGTAAAACTTTTTACAAACAAGCCTGACATTTGATTATACATTTATATGCAGGCACCAAGAAAAGCATCAAGCTTCTCTTTTGTTGGCCTTTTAACCAGGGATATGTGTTGCACCCTAACAAAAGACTGTAAGCTGTGTATGCAGTTATGCATAGAAGTGCAACACATTGTGTATGTAAAAATAAGCCCTCTTAAAGAAGTGATTACCAGTGTCACTTTCCTGGTGAAGTCAGGGAACCTAAATCCATTCTAGTATTGTTGTTGTCTTGTTCTAACCAAACAGTAAGTGATAGCAGAAGTACATATAATAAATAATAATGCTCTAACACCAGACCAAACACCCCTTCTTCTACTTGAGCTTCTCCTCTATCTCTTTCTTCTAAAGAGGAATATGTCTGCAGGTATTGTATGTGAGCTCGGTACCAGGGTTATTTTTTCACTTTTCACTACCCGCTTTCCCCATCTTCCCTTCCTCTGCCAAGTGCATGAGCACAGAACCCCTGTTGGTGGGCTTTTGTTTGATGCTTGACTGTAAATAATAAACAATGTCATCCTATTTGCACCAGGCCAGGCCTTAGTTAAAAATGCACTGTGGATTTTTTTTTATTCATTTGTTTTTGTTTTTTATTAAAATATTTCTGTTTGCCATAAATAAAAGAATGTTTGTGACAGAAGCCGTGCGTGACATTGGTGTTGTAATAAGCTTGGATATACTGCTGATCTTTTTATGCTGCTAGTCTCAACAGAGTTTAAATGAGAATCACAGTTATTCCCTGACGGGCAAATCTTAAATTGGAAGTGAACAGTTGAAGTAATAGAGGGGACTCTTCAAAGTATATGTAGAGAATGGTCATTTAAGGATTCAGCTGAAGCTGCACCGTCAGAATTGAGACCAACACATAATACACTAACTTCCCCCTTTGCTTCCAAAGCTCAAGAGCTCCACTTTTGCCTACTGCAGGGCTTTGTCATACATAAACACGATTATATTGTTTTGTGGCATTTGCAGAAATGTCTTGTGTGTCCATCTTGACTTGTCAATATATTGTTGCTGAAGATTAATGGATACACTGTTAGGTTTTCAGGGTGCAACAGTCTTGGTTTTAAACAGCTGACAAGTACATTTGAAGATAGCATTATGTTATGTAGAATGTTATAAACCTTGATTCAATTCAATTGAATTCAATTGAATTCAATAAAACTTTATTGATCCTGAAGGTTAACCCCGAAGTAAATTGGGTAGATAGCCTAATTCAAGGCCTTCTAGTCACTGAGCTAAGGTTATAATGTGCAGTCTATAGATATAAAGCTGCTGGAACTTTCCATGATGTTAGAAAATGTGACTCCTGGGCAGAAGCTTAATCTGTAGGCAAGAGAGAAGAATGCCTTTTCTGCTTGGCTGATTAGGCCACAACCTGCTGGCCCTAGTGCCTTGTCAGCTTCTGGGTGCTGAATGTCTTGTTTATAAATAAAGATTTTTGCAAATATAATTTCATCCAAGCATTTGACATTGCCACTGACATCAAAACACTTTCTTTCCAGTTGGCCAAGGAAAATAAAGTGTTTTTATTGGGACACAGCGCACATAAGCATGGCCATGCATCCCTGAAAAGTGTTTACCAAGCTGCTTGAAATGACCTCTGTAGAAATGCTCACTTATCAGATAGGATCATCTGTGTCATAACTGAGACTTGTAATTCTAAATCAGTTTTGTTATTTTATCTAATTAATGAAACTGTCTTAATTGTGTAATTGTGATTTTCTGCTTTCCACTGGGAGCAGGAAATGTAGCGACATAGGATAATGTAATCTGATAATAGGTTTGCAGGCCTGGGTGAGAACATTAGATACAAATTCAATAATGCCAGATTTGTGGTTGGACAATTGGATTTTGATTGGCATAATTGACAATTACCATTCACCGGCATGTAACATGGCCATTGTTTAGTGTATGAGATCATTTGTTGTTGGGACAAACAAGACACTGTGAGACAGAACACTGACAAACATCTTGTTTGTCCTTGATTACCAGCAACGTCTATGTGCTGAAGGTGTTCATTGCCATTACTGTTATGGTTAGAGCTCTATATGGGGAGCTGTGCCAATATGTTTCTTCAACCTTGTTTAAAACTACAACATCACTCCCAGTTTTCTTTTTTGTATGTCAATTTAAAACTTTCCTTTCAAAGTAAACACAAAATGCAGTCTAATAAATATGTTTGAACACAACACATAGATTCCACTGTGTTTGTACAATTCCCCTCATATTGTATTAATAATAAAAATTGTGAACATATAAAGAAAATAATTTATACAGTTTATGACTTGCCATTTGATATAACTGTCCATTTTCTTAACTGTTAGAGTGAGAGCCAATCCCACCAGTCCATCGCAGTCTATTACACAAAGAGATAGACAACCAGGCGTTGTCATCCACACTAATTAACTAATTAACTTCAGATATTCAATAGAATATCTGAATTTTATTTATATAGCGCCAATTTGTAGGTAAAGAAATGGTTTGGTGACAGCAGGAAGGAAACAATCCCTTTTAACAGGAAGAAAACTCCAACAGAACCAGGCTCAGCAAAGGGCAGCCATCTGCCATCAGTCTGGGGGGGGACAGGACAAAGACAATGCTATGGAAGAGAACCAGAGATTAATAATAACAAATAATTAAATGCAGAGAGGTGTATAAACACATAGTGATTGAAAAAGGTGACTGAAGAACAAACACTCAGTGCATCATGGGAATCCCACAGCAGCCCACACTTATTGCCTATACTCATACCTCCCTTAGTGAGAACAAGGGAGGATCATCTGGGGGATGGGAAAGAGAAAGAAGAAGAGGGGAAGAAAAATAGAGGAGAGAAGAGAGAGAGAAAGGACACTGAAAATCTGCTTGATCACCTCTTGAAAAGCAGGATACAATAATGCATGATATATTAATAGGCAGATATTCCTAGAGAGGTGGAGTCTAAGACCAGACTTGACACATAGACGTAGTCAAACAGGCACACAAAGACAAACTTTCTAACCCTCATGCATACATTTACAAATACTCAGCACTCAGCCAACATGGACACAAAGAACTGTATCCAGTAAACACATTAACACTCCCCACACATCCCTGAAAATTCTACTGAAAAGTGGAATTTTTTATGTGTTCAAACACTATGTAATGCATAATATACATTAATATTTATTCATTTAAACCTCAACGAACATCTGTACAGAGATCTGTAATGACAGCTGACAGATGTTACCCATCTAATTTGATGTGTCTAGAAAAGATCTGCCAGGAAGAATAAGCAGTCGCGCTCAGTTTCATGTGTCCAGATGTGCAGAAATGTACACAAGTAAAACAGATGATGTAATAACTGTGAAAAAGCTCATGCAAATTATGCATTGAAGTATGGTTTTTAATACTTTCTCATGTGATTGTAAAATTAGTTAAACTTGTAAAACTGGTTGGACTTGTACACACCTGAAAACATTAAGATGTTGTGATAATAAAGTAGAAAAAGGGGGTGGGGGTGGGGGGGGGGTCAAGTACCCTCTACAAATTCAATTCGCTTCCTTTTTTTGTTGTTCACTGCTTATTAGTTTTGATTTAATGTTCATTTTCTGTTTCCATTTACAAAAAGGCATACCGTTAGATTTTATCTAGTTCCTCTGTCTTTCAAATGTCTTAGTGCAACTGCACTGCCGGAAATAAGCAGGTGTTGCAAAAGAAATAAATATATATAATGAAATTGATCAACATGGCAATGTGTGAAATTGTGATAAAATGTGGTCTGTTGCTTGCATTCATGGACAAGATTTATTTGATTTTTATTTTTTTCAGGTCAGTGACAAAATGTTTTTATAGACTGCTTCTAAGGAGGCTTGTAACCCAGGCAACCTAGAAAACGAACCTTTCCTTAGCCTAACCAAGCAGTTTTGTTGACTAAACATAACCAAACATTTATTGAAAATTAAATTAAACATCAAGTGAAAACAAAACCTTAAAGTAAAAATAATGTGGAAGAATATATGGCCCCGTGGGGAAATTGAACTGTTGGTTATTTAAGCTGCTGTTCAACCCTTTGGAACAAGGGTGAGGAATACAAGCCAGTTTTCAGAAATGGCCACTTCACTAGTTCAGCCTTTTTTGTTACCGCTGTGGCATAGGATCTGTCAGACTGGAGGTGATGTAATAATTTTGCAACAGCAAAATCACCCAGCTGCCTAACCATTTGCTTGTTTTCTTTTCCTTCTTTCTTTTTTCACGATTTTTTTCACCAATGTCTTGTGTTTTGACTTTAACCAATTGGCAATAAACACTGCCAGCAGTTTTTCACAAGTTTCGTTTTTTCCTTTGTTTTGTTGTTTTCCTGAGGGCATATTTCCCCCAGAAATGGCCATGCAAGGTTCCTACAGGGATCGTTTCATTCAAACAAGCAGGTTTAGGCTGCCTCAGAACTGCCTTCAGTTTCTAAAAAATCCCATTACGTATGTCACCACTACCAGCAACCTCTTGCCTTTTTTCTTGCTTATAGGGTCAAATCAGTAGACAAAATGTGATTACCTCACAAACTGCCATCAGACTGTGTTGCAGTATCTGATTCTGATGTTATCAGTCCATAGAATGGGTCTTATCACTACCATACATATTTCTAGTTTATGACTTTCTCTGCCTCATTCAGTACTGATTCTTCTGTATAGACAGCATGTTTCCAGGTTAAAACAACATTCCACATATGGAGGCTGAGGGAGTGTTTGAAGAGTTATACAATTCATAGTTTTCATGTGATGTCAGAGACAGAGTTGTCAGAGATGATAGAGTTTGGCACCAACATGTGAGCAACATGTAACCTTTTCTTTCAGGTTCAGTAGCCAAATTACACCAATCTGCTTCTCCACAGAAACGTAGGCTGTCAGTGGTGGCTTATTTAAACTGTAGGAATGGTTTATCTGATACTGGGAAAACACTCGGTCAACTTTACTGTTATAACACAACATTAATAATATGTAAAATTCATACTACCTGAACTTTTTTGGCCCAATGTTGTAAATATCCAAGTCAACAAAATGTAAGATTTATGTCACGCTTACCTCGGCTTTAACAATAAACAATTTTTTGCACTTCACCTCCGACACTACCTCATTATTAACCCATCCAGCAAAAATAGATGTAGCTGTCTACAGATGTATACTTTCATCTTGGCAGCAGTGTAAGGGATGGATTCTTTGAAACAGTGTTTCCCAACCACTGGTTCCACCTAATTAGTACTCTAAGCAAGTGGCGTGAGAACAATTACATTCTCTTCCACTAGAGGGCATTACAACTACCTACTACACACTACAAATACTACTGGCAGCTGGCAAGTCATATAATTAGAGCTAATTATATGGGTTGCCAACTGCCAGTAAAACAGAAGAAGACGAAGAAGAAATTACGTTAACGTCATGCTGTGAGTGAGATAGGCAGCACATAATAGCAATAGATAAATATTTGATAAGAAAAAGTAGTCAATCATACCTGGGTCCTGGAGAAAATTCTGACCCAGATGAGTAGACAGCAAAGAAGATATACTGGGGACCAGGGTTATTATCGTTAACGAAAACTAACGAAATAACGAAAACTAGAAGTGAAAAAACATTTTCGTTAATGGAAATAAAAATAAAAACAAAAAGGAAAACTAACTAAAACTGTAATGAGTGTTCACAAAACTAACTAAAATGAACTGAATTTATAGCAAAAATGTGTTTAGTTTTCATTGATGTGTGCATGTCCTACAATAGTCAAGGGTGAAAATGAAGTTTAGTTTCCAGATTTATTTCTTGCTGTCTCATTCTGCCAGCAGGTGGCAGTACGTTAGTCGAGTCGTCTGTGTTGCTGCTCCGTCCACGCGCAGAATCATGTCAGGAAAAGTCGGGAGAAAGCGCCAGAGTCCAATTTGGGATTACTTTGAATATGACTGTGTTTTGGATAAAGGAAGTGTCTTGTAGTGGAAAGAGACAAATTATGAGGGACATTTCTAAAGGGAAAAAAATCCCACAAACCTTAAAGTGCACTTGAAAAGCTCACACAAGAAGAACATACCCAAGGATAAGCAGAAGAGAATGACTGATATGATGAAACTGGGATTTTGCTACACTTAATTATTGCAAACACAACTAAAACTATAACTGAAACTAATCAAAACTAAACTGAAACTAAGGATTTTCAAAAAAAATAAAAACTAAACTAGCAAACAATTGGTAAAAACTAATTAAAACTGATATAAAATTGAAAATCTGAAGACAAAACTAAATAAAAATAAAAACTAATGAAAATTGCAAAACTATTAAAACCCTGCTGGGGACAAATCGAACCCATTCCGCTTTTTGTGACATTTTTGTTTGGTGGTGTGTGATTTTTTTTTTTTTTTTTAATGTAAAATATGTGCCAGGGCTCCAAAAGTTTGGGATAAACTCCTCTACAAGATACACGTGCTGTAGATGTCAACGAACTGGAGCTTTCTCTATTTTCAGGGATTTAAATAATACTACCGGGTCAGAATAGTTTCTTATCAGATCTTTGTTATTTTTCCATTAATAAATGATCCAAGTAGTCTTGGCTTGAGACACTATGAATTGGCATTCAGCGGTGACAGTTGAATTTAAGACTCCTTTTCTTTATCTAACTTAATTACTATTCATTTTACCCTTGGCTTTTACACTTATTTACTTTTATATTGTTGGGGGCTTTGCTGTATTATTCTAGGGTCTTTGCAATATAAAACACCTTGAAATAACTGTTGTTATGATTTGGCACTATGTAAATTACATTGAACTGAATTGTATTTTATGGTGTTTGCTTAAGTTTAGGCAAAAACAAGAAATAAACATACTCACTTAACCAGTGCATGTGGATTAAAAATGTGCATTGCTCTCTACTATCACTGATTACAGTGAATGATAATAATCCAGTTATTTTTGCTAATAGGTAAAGGAGGGTTACTACCAGTGATACATGTGAGACTAAAGATAATTAACGACAGATATTCATTGGGCTGATAGCCTTGATTCTCAAATTTCAGACGATTGCATTGAACTAATAAGGACCTGATTTTTTTTCTTTTCAAAAGAATTTATCTGGTAACATCACATGTGATAATAATTAGAATGTCTTTGGGATACAAGTATCATAAATTGCCCTTTTGAAAATCTGCATGCTAAATAGAAGAAATTTCTAATTGCCTTGCATAATTTGTAAATTGACAAAAGTAATCCTCTATTTCATTCTATACTACTGAAAAATGCAATTTTGTCTTCATTGCTGTTTCTTCAAACTTAGTATTATTTGGCAACATTTGTTTTTATTTAAAAACATAGCCATAACCAAATTCAAATGCTGTCATACATTAAGTCAAAATAAAATGGACATAAAAACTGATTTAAAAAAATAATAATTAAGTACCACTGTCAGCTCCAGCATTCTCCAGTCAATGCATGAATAATTTGAGTTCCTAGATGAAACATTGTAGCTAAACATACTGAACCTGAAGGCGTATCACCTACTACCTAAGGTTTTCTATTCTACTCATTTACATGTGCAAGCTACAGAAAAGATGGTATCTTAAGAGGAAATGAAAGTCATCTTCACCTTTCACTAGCATTTTAAATAACGAGAGTGAGACCTCATCATTCATAATGACACTGATCATCTATAACAGTTTCAGATATGATAAAAACCCAAGCTCATGTAGAAGTAACCTATTTTCCAATTCTGATTTCTATGGATCTAGTGACTTTAACCTTGAGCAGTGACAGATAATAGGTTTGTCATTGGAGAGCTTCCACCTTTCCACATAAAGAACCTTTAAGAGATATATCTGTGGCCTCATACTGATGAGGTCTGTAGTGTTTGGGGATTATATCTCGATTCATTCTCATTTACCTTCCTGTGGGTCTCTAACTTAAATGACTCTGAAAGGATCATTAAAGAAGAAGTTATCAAGTCTGTCTGTAGATGAGATGTGTCCTTAGGCACTCAGAATTGGTCACCTTTTCACTTTCACGGTAACCGTGGTAACCGTGTCTTCATAAGCTTTGAAGTCTGTCTACCCACACTGTTAGAAATTTTCATCTTTTGTAACCACACCCAATCAAAGGCCAGTAGTACAAAGATCGGGAGCTTTATCTGTTCTACACTGGTGAGATGCATGTCAGCTGCTTTACAGCGTATAGCAGTGCTATAAGAAATTGTAAAAATGCCATCTTTACAACTTTTGTTAAACCAGATGATTTTGATCAAAATGCTTCTTCGTTTGCTTACACTAATAGCACTAGGTGTATTGAAAAATTATACTTAAAAAATTATAATAAATATTTTACGTTACTGGATTGTGGGCAATATACTCTTCCCAATCTGAGTGCATGATCTTAGCTATAATTGCTGCTGTAGGACAAATAACTGTGGGCACCTTAGTGAGTTTAAGCTGTCAGTCCACAGATAACCACAGTTGTCAATATGTGTGTAAGATTTGCTCTGAAGGAGGCAGTAAAATTTGGTGAAAGCAGTCTAATATGAGTCGGTGAAGCTCCCTTTCTTCTGATCACAGAGTTTAAAAACATATAGCTTTAACTGTTTAGGGATTACCGTATCAAAAAACTATATATATTTATTGGGAGGCAGTGCACCTAGACTCTCAAGCTAGGCAAGTGGCACCAGCAGATCCCAAGAACAACATCAGAGATTTCTGTCCAGAAGAGTGTGGTTCTAGCAACAGCTAGTCATTAACATTAGATTTTTTATACCAACTCCACTCATATAGTTGACTGTATAGATTTTATCCAATAGCTAAAGAAACAATGTTAAAATATGACTGTTACTTTTTTTGTTTCATCATGTGCATTATGTCACCAATATTTTACTTTTTGAGTAGCATTTTATAATACCACTTACAATACACCCTGCAAATAAGGGTGTAATTGCCTTAAAGTTAAGTGAATATCAGTGTATTTAACTGAAATTATGATGTAATTATATTTACCTACAAAAACTTACAAGTAGATATATTAAAATCCATATTCCTGTATTTTGTATTACGGCCATCTAATGGGGTAAAAATTCTTTTTTTTTTACAGGTTAGAAGGATTAATTATACTGCAATTTTAAGTAATTAGTCTGTTTTGCAAGAAAAAGTAAAAAGCATGTTATGCTATGTAATTATTTCTTGATTTTTAGCTTAAAATGAGGAAATATTTCCCCAACTTTTCCTAGTGGCACAGGTCATAATATGGGGCAGATTAACATCCCAGTCTTGTTTCATAATTGCACATTATTTTGGTGTGCATAATGGATTTTTGACTGTTCAGTTATATTGCTGAGCATAAGCAGTAACAGGCAGGGATGTTCTGCCTTTCCTACATAGAATAAACACCATCAAGCAGATCACAAGTCCATTTTATCTAAATGCAAATCAGTTTAATTCAACTGACACAGATCCTTGACCATTTTTTGTCTATCTGTCGAGCCGATTGACGGTTATATATATTAGTGCCTTTTATGTATTTCATTTGAAACAGCCTTAAAAGTCTTTATATTTCAGATTTGCAGAAGGATTAGAACCATTTTACGAAAATCAGTGGCTTGCCTTGCTGTTTTCTTGATGCAGGAGAGCTTCAGGCTGCCCCCTTGGGTAAATTTCAATCTTGCAATGATTAAGCCCTTAACATTAGTTTGTTTTATATTTTACTTTCTTTCTTCTTAGGATTTGAAATGTGAGTTTATCAAACTTTACTCTAAAACTCGAGTTAAAATTTCCACGCGTCACACAACTCATGATTAAAGAGCATGAGTGTGATGACTCATCATCTTTCGTTCATTCACTCATCCTTGTCCAAAGGTCAGAATTTTCTGCTCTTGACAAAAGGTAGATGATATTTGCACACTAAATATGAAGAGATTCCTTGGTTGAATATAGGCAGAGATGAGTAGAAATGCAACCACTAAAACACCCAACCATTTTGTTAACACCTTATCCAATTCAGGGATCTCCTTTTGTTTTCATTTTTTGTTTTCATATTTCTCCTAATGTTACATAATATAACAGTAAAGAGATGTTTAGGATTTCAATACTTTTTTACACGTAAAATTATAAATCAAAACTAAAACTAGAATAATAATTTCTATGCTACATACAGCTTACTGCAAGAGTTACTTTACTCATTTTTTGTCAATGTAAAGAAGTCACAGTTACATATATAACTTGAGAGAATGAATTTATAGTATTTATACTGTTTATTTGTCATGGTTTCTCTGTCCTTGCTGTCTGACATTTCTCTCCTGTTCTTGCTCTGGCTTATGTTTCCTCTATCCCAGTTTGTGTGTTCATGTGTGGGTGCTTGTGTATACCTCTGTGCTGGTTTTTGTGTCTTGGTAGGACTCAAGTTAGCACTTTCAGGTTTCTGCACACCTGCTGAACATCACATACCTGTTCCCCATTCCATGCATATTGTCTTGCTTTGTAACCTGTTTGGAATTTCCCCTTCTCTTCTGATTGCTCATACCCGTGGAGAAATCCCTCCCTAAAAGCTGTGAGCAAGCTGAGCCTGCAAGAGTTTCTATGGAGAGACTGAGCAAGAAGAATCACAGGCACTAGGGAAGTGGGATCATCATTGTGTTGGACAATTGTTGCGCTATTCACTTGTAAATAAACTCACTATGTTATTGAAAAAAATGGTGTATGTTATTCCCGTGGATAACACGCGTTCTCTCTGGGTACTTGGGCTTCCTCTTAAAGTCCAAGGACATGTAGTTAGTGGGGTTAGGTTAATTAGTAATTCTAAATTGCCTATAGGTGTGAATGTGAGTGCGAATGTTTGTCTGTCTCTCTGTGTTAGCCCTGCATTAGGCTGGTGACCTGTACATAGTGTATACCGCTTCTCGCCCTATGGTAGCTGGGATAGGCTCCAGATCCCCTTTCCCCCCGTAACACTGATAAGGATAAAAAGATGAGATCAAATCAGTACAAAGGACTTTTGTTAATCATATTAATTCAATGATTACATACACAAGACCCTACAAAATATGATTACATTGTTAGCATTTCAGTTGTAGTTATTTTTATTTGTAAGGAATACCTTTCGGCATATAAAAACCTTTATCAACGATGTCCCTATCCTCAGCTGCATCATTTGGGATTATTTGTAGCAATGGGCTCATTCAACATTGAAATATATAAGCAAATACTAACTGCATTAAACCCACATAAAGAGAAATCTTGCCAGGGCTCATTATCCTAAGTTGCCCCTAGGGCTGTTCCATACCATACCATCCATGAAAATACTGATATTTATGCGTAATATAAATGTCATATCACAATATCAGTGATATAGTGACACCGTGTGTTTACCCTCCCTAGTGCACACAAAAGTAAAATAAGTTCAGACATAATTCAGAGCAATTTACCTAAAAAGAGAGCTACTTCAACAACTCCTTCCGTACTGTAACTAGCAACTCACTAGTTACACTCCCTACAGGACTGACAGGAAGAGCAAAAGATGCATGGTAAGTTACAACATAATTTTATTTTGTGAGAATAGTGTGCAGTTACTTATTTTGTTAAACTGAAGTGTTAAGCAGTCATGTTACTTTAACTTAAAATTTTCCAAGGAAAACACTAACAAGGCTTAAATTTGATTAATGTCAAGTCATTACCATTGCACTATAATGCTGTTGCAGCTGGCACCTTCTTGCAATAGATTCATACTTTGAATTAGGTAGTCTGTCATCAATGACAGCAGCTCATTAGAAAGGAAAGATAATTCCCTTCATTTAGTTTGCACTAATAAAAAACCGCTGCTTACAAGCTACTAACACATAAAATGTTGTTCAGTATTTATTTTCTACTTATAGTTCTAAATATGACTTAGACATGAAATATAATTTTAGGCTATATCATGGTATATCATATCATTAAAAGCAGGATAAGTGTAACTGCAATCTCCAGTCTCGTCCCTGTTTGTGCAACGACAAAGAAACTCATCAATTATTGATGTGAGTTTTGTCTCTTTTGTTTAATCAAGGTTACATAACTGTCTATGTAACCTATGGCTTGCATGAATAATATACAATATAACAGTGTTAACTGTGCAGGGAGTCTCACTTGCAGTTGTAGTTGGCTTTCAACTGGTTGTGCTGCAAATATATCATTTCCTCACTCAGATCACTCATATTATTTCTAATAGTTCTGCATTGCTTTTAATGGAAAGGATTTTAGTTTGTATCAAGGCACTAACACAGGTCAGTGTTATCTGTGTATTCATGTGCACATAGATTTCTCTCCAGATTACTAATAATGTCTGACAACATCTCAAAAATCCCCACTTTACTATAGGCCTTTAGACTGAGTCATTTTATCTTTCGCCTTGAGGTGACTTATGTTGTGATTTGGCGCTATATAAATAAAATTGAATTGAATTGAATTGAAAAAGTTTTAGTTCAGGCCTGTTTGCCATCATCAGTTCTTTGCCATGTATTATACATATAATTGACTGAGTAGCACTGATTTCAAATGCAAACCTTAAGACATAAATAATAAAATAGATGTGACTCTCACATATTGCATTGTACATCATGGTAAAATGTTTAATATAATACACAGATTCGTTTAATTATAGGCTAATACTGTGTTGCCGATGTTGAAGGAAAAACAATGATGCAGCACTGAATGGCAGATGGATATCTTCTGTTAGTCTATAGTTGTTATTTTATGGTTTTTTTTTAAGATTAATGCATTGATTGGCAAGATAATTGCAATTCACTTTTAATAATCAATACAGTTAACTATAATACATATATAGCAATACATATTTTTCTTTTCACCACAAAAATTACATTTCACTTTACACGTTTACATGCACACTACTCACTATCACCTAGAAAAATAAAGCTAACTGTGTAAACACACAGTGAGAAGTGTGATGAATTAATCTCTCAGCTTTTCCACTCTTCTTTAAACCTCATCTTGAACACAACTTACTGGAATTTGCTGTAACGTTTGTCATCCTTTGTATAGGATCAAGCAGTGAGAATTACTTAGATACAAGCCTACAAACATTTGATACTATAATTACAAATGTCTAATATGTGATTGGAGTAAAAAAACATTTTGGGAATGTTATTTGTGAAAGATCTTTAAAAGTGTAAAGCATAAACCAAAAAAGTAAATGATCAACAACATGGAGATAAAAAAAAAAATCTTACTTGTTTAAAGGACTTGTTTAATAGCTGTGCATCACCTGTAGAGCAGCAATTCACACATGCAGGTAAGCCTCAACTACAGACCATTCGACTGGTAACATAATTAAAATGAATATACAGCCACCGTTTGGATTATAAATCTGACATTAAGACAACCATTTTTTAATATTAAATGAATAAGGTTTAATGATTTTTCTAAGCTTTAAAGGAGTACAGAATCACATTTAAGATTCTCTCAGATGTGTCTCCAAGCTGTGGGTAGCTCTCCTAATTAGATAGGTGTTTGTGTGCTGTAGGTAGACTATTGCCAATTATCACAGTGACAAAGCAAAAGCATTAATAGGAAATCGACTGCAACCAGACAGCAGTGTCTGGAGATGCAAACTCAAGTAAAATCTTTTGTAGACAGGTAGAGTCAAAGGTGAAATGCAATTAATTACTGTATATTGGTGTAGATAACAACAATGAACAAGAATTATTATGAATGTCTGCATCTTAATTAATGTGACTGTAATTAACCTGTAATGACTCCCTCCATATCTGCCCTTAATTAAAGCAAAAGATAAACTGTCTATCAAATCAACTCTCTCCAGTCAACTCATGGTCAGGAAGCCTGGTCTACCTGATAGTGGCAAAAAGCTTTAACTTATGTAATTAAGATAGCATCTTGGAAGCATAACCCTGGGTTACACTGTTAGATTATCATTTACAAACATCACCATGTTCTGGTGGAATAAGGTCCATGTTCGATAGATGGAAGTGCTTAATAGACTGCCACCTACGAGATTTTGAGAAAAACATTTGCTTTGTTGGTCCTAGCAGTCTTTCTTTGTCCCGTGCTATTCAATTAAAATAAATTATATTCATAACAATAAAAGTTTACAGATGGAGTTTTTCTAGCTTTCCTTACGTAACACATTTTCTGGTCACCAAATACTGTTTGCACTTTTGTTTTAACTGTGTGAAAACAGTTAGCTGGTGAAATTGCTGCCTGAAATGTACACTAGACAGACTATAGAACAGATGTAACCCTCTAATGAGGAAGCCATTTTTTACTCTTCTGTAACCGTTGCATTTTCAGAGTTGTGGTTGCTGGCTTTTTAGCCTGACAATGGAAAAAAAAGAGGAGTATTTTATTTGCAAATATGCTCATTCATACTGGTTAGCAAAGTTAACTTAACATCTGTGAGATAACAAACCTTGAATTCTGATAAAGAAAGTGTGAATGGCATGACTTGTTGAATAAAAACAGTGGAGTTTTTTATGTAAATGATTGCTAGTTTATCTCTTGTAATATATGCTTGATTTTGTTTCTGTCTTTATTCAAAAATTATTAAATTTTGTATTGGTGAATTTGTTTTATTTCTTTTATGAACTCTGTTACTGGCTTCAACAAGCACAAAAACTGAGTCTCAGAGTATATCATTATCCTCCCACTGCAGCTTTGGAGCTATAAATTCTGTGCTACTGTTACAGACAACTGAGTGGTTAGTGCCACTGCTAAATATATGCTCCAGCTTTCCTACCCTAAATTAGCCTCTTACCCTATGAAAATGCAAGTATTATTAAAAGAAAATGTAACTGACCAAAGTACATTCCCCCAGTTTTAATTTGATGTGTTTTTAACTAAAATACCCTAACCCTTACAACGTAGTAAAGACTTCTAATGACTGCATTATAATAACATGTTTTCTAATGTTTTGGTTAGCCACTCACAGCACATTGTTAAGGCTACTGAACAATTGTATTCTTCTTAATAATAGTGACTTGAGATCTTAATTTTGATTTAACCAAAACCATGGATTATTTCTTTGCCGAAGTGGGATTATTAGATTTAACATTTATTTAACAGATTTTTTTATTAAAATGTCAGTTGGCCATTTCTTGAAAAAACTGACCTAACCTTGCCAAAACATGAAAAGGTCTACTTCAGAACATTTGAAGTATTAACCTTTTTTTTTTCTTTCTAAGTTTGGTTTGTTTCTCAAACTTTCTTTTGCATACCCCACGACAAGGTGACAAAAAAGGGTCCCATCCTACACTTATTACAAATAAAAAAAATAAAAAAAATAAAGGTTATGAAGAAAAATATATTTTATTTAATACTATTGACGTTTTTGTTTTTTTAAATAAACAAGTAATTGTAAAAGATTTATTCATAAAAGACAAAATGACAAAGAGAGAAAGAGACTTTTCATGTCTCGCTTTCTTCAGTCTTTGCATGTGAATGGATCTATCCGGGTCATTGGTCTTGTTTCCTCCTGGCTCGGCTGTCGAGTTGTATATATGTAAACTGGCCTTGCCTGTGGCAGTCTTTAAAGGATATCAGTTTGTTGAAGACTGCGGGCTTGCAGTGTGCAGCCCCAACTGAGCAAGCAGTTTTCTGTGTGTGTGTGTGTGTGTGTGTGTGTGCGCGTGTGTGTGTCCGGGCGGGGGGAGGGATATTATGCCCTCCAGTTTGAGCAAAATTCCCCAGGTTCAAATGTTATATGTGCCAGTTGACTCGTGTGGATCGTTTCCATTTGCTGTTTTCCTGTAGGTGGGGACATGTGAAGTGGGTTTTGTGTGTGTTGTGATGTATTGCTTGGGATGTGGAACAACCCAGTGCAACTTTCAATCACAACATCACCATTAGTCTTATTCAACATAAAAAAATAGAAAAATGTAGCTGAGAACAGACAGGTAAGAACAGACAACTGAGTATAATTGCACACAGAGGAGTACAAGGATTATGCAAAGTGAATTGTAACAGCTAACCAATTTACTGTTCATCAAAGCCAGCAAAATGTAAGGGTGATTGTCACATTCTCAAGGGTAATTATATAAGGGGTAGACTAAGCTGGTGAAATTAGACAAATTAGAAATTTTGGAATCACATTTTGGAGGTGAGGAGAGAGATAAAACGTGACTGTTTAAGGCTAAATTTCAGACATTGATGTTGAAGATTTTGTCAAAATTGATGGAATTATGAGCATAGAAAAGCAGCGTTACATTTCAAATTTTTAATCAACTATCCAATACCATTTGGAAAAATCCGATTTGCAACAGCTTCAGTAAACACATGTAATGTAATAAAAAGATGGTGACACTACTTCAGTACATTATCAAACCCCAAACATCATCTTTACTAACAAGATGATATTTAACATATGATGATTGTTAGCACATTACATTTTTAGCAGCATTTAAAGAAATTACAAGTGTCTCAAGTTCTATATATAGCAGCAATTCACATCAACAGACATGAAACAATTTCTATTTTTAGGATAACTACTATCACAGAAGCTAAAGCTCCAAAAAAGTCTCTTGAAGGTCATAAACTGTATTTAGCCTTTCCACTTGCATTAGTACTGTCATCTAGAGTTATATAGTTAGTGTGTGTGCGTGTGTGTGTGTGTGTGTGTGTGTGTGTGTGTGTGTGTATAATATGCACTGTACTGTATTGTATGCTAGAAATGTGTCACTGAACCTTTGACCCTTCTAGCTTAAGTGATGCGCTCTTGCAGCCTGCCTGCTCTAGTCCTCTAATTAGAGTTGCCAGCCCTGACGGAAATCTTGTCACAATCCGCCTGCTCACAAATGGCACTCGCCTGTTTGTCACCCCTATTTCAGAAAAGTGTGAAAAAATGGAGAGGTGACACATTCTCACTATCTCAGTTCATCTCATCCCTTCCTCTCTCTCCTTCCTTGTGGTTTTGTGTGATTAGCTGTGAGGGCGGATAGATATTAAGGTGTGCTTGACTGCTTTTGCAGTTAGACTGGTGCTGAAATGAAATATCTCCGCCCTGAGATGATGACAGCTTGCCTTAATTGCTCTGTTTACAAAAGTACAATACATTTTGCAAACTTTAGATTGTTCATACAAAGGTTCTAAGATTTGTAGACTGACTTCTCTGCTCTTTCTCCCGAGCTGACAGTAGAGTCTTTCAACACCCCTGCAGTTATAAAAAAAAAAAAAAAAAGAAGCAATTTCTCTATTCTTTCATCTTTCATTATATGTAGAGGTTGCCCAAGGAAACTAGCGGTTTTGGAAAAAAAGAACTAAGGCCATGCTGAGAGTGTGAACAGAGGGAAGGATTCTGACTTTTCCAATACAGTAAGATTGAGAATACCTTTAGCAATGTATAAAACTATCTTTTGTCATAGCAATAGCACAAATTGCAGAAGACATGTTAAAAATGAGGAACCAAAGCAAATATGTTTAGATCAATAACCACTTCCATGCCAACTTTCAAGATTAGATGCCTTCAGTTCTGTTCAATTCAATTAAATGTGAAAATTGATTTTACAGGATGCTTTAAATAGTAAAAAAGCTACAACATTAAAATAGAAACTCATCTAACAATCCCGTATGAGGAAGCATGTGGCAAAAGTGGACAAAAAAACCCAAACTATTAACAAGAGCCAGGCTTAGGGATGGGTTGCTATGTGCTTGGGTGAATGGAAAAAGAAAGACAACACAAAGGTCAAAGCACAAACTACACAATAGATGGATCACAAAATTATTAGTTTGTAATGCTGGGGAGAAGAAGAGAGGTTGTTTAGCAGTCTCTAATTGCATAAATAACAGGTGGTTTAGGGTCATCAGCTCATCTCCTAATTATAGTTCAATAAGGAGAGATCATGAGAAGAAATTGAACATGATTTATTGATATACAGAATTCAATTAAGCTATTTGGCAATTAGACTGATGGCCCATCAGAGTAGAATGGATTCCCAGCAGTGATAGGAATTAGGACAGGACCCCTCAGAATTTTGATGCTGGTGGTGGAGATAAATCTGTAGGCTTGGATGGAGCCTTAGTAACATAGGAGAAGTGGAGATGGGGAGCAGGTGGGCTGCACGAAGGCATCTGCAAGGGAGAATGACAAAGGAGCAGCGAGATTTAAAGTACGCGGAGTGGAGATTAATTGGCCTGAAGAAAGCAAGAAGAAAGATGATTGGACTAGACCAGTGATGTCAGCATTGAGCTTTACAACGTGGGAAAGTGGAAGTTATGTAAAGTACAGGTTACCCACCAAACACATAAGCTTCAAACTCCCAAACTCCCTACAACTACTACAATAACAAAAATGTAAGTAAATTTGCTAAACTAAAATGATTAAAATGTGACCCATGAAAATGGAGGTCTATGTATCTGTTTTAGTTGTACGCTACAAATGTGACCCTGGAGCATCAACTGAATGTGCCAAAGGCCTTGGCAGCTTTCCCAAATGGAAAAAAAGCCATTTTTGACTTGTGTATAGGAAGGCGAGTTGTTTGAGCACTTTGATAACTGCTGTTGTTCTCTGCTGTTGTTCTCCCTTGGCAAAAGAAAGATTCTTCCACGAGAGACCTACTATTCCTAAATGATTTAGTGAAAGCTTTTTCTTCACATCTGCAAAGCAGTTTGCTTAGAGTGTTCTGGCAGGAATGTAAGTAAAGGTCATTTTAGCCATATCTTTTTTTTTTTTTTTTTAAAGTGGGTTTTAAAACAAGCAATAGAGAATAAAAGGAGCAGCTCAGAGCTGGAGAATCGTTCTGCATGTTATAATTATACAAGGAGGATAAAAGAAATCAAACAATAAACAGATCTATATTTATTGTTTTCTTCTTTTTCAGAGTTATCTGGACATGTTTTTTTTTATGGATTTTCACTGAAGATTTTCACATTAACTGTTGTTTGCATGTTGACTGCAATATAATTTCTCATACTTTTAACTGTTATATGACTCCAGGTTTCCAGCTTAGCTTTCTCTTCTCTTTTAGGTTAACTGCCCTAGCATTCAATGTACCAGTTGTTCTTGGGGCTTCTACAAACATTTAAGAAAGAATGGGTTGCTCTTAGGAGCACTCTAAACCAGCATGGTACCGTGATAGGATGCCACCTGTGCAACAAGTCCCGTGATGAAATTTTTTCACTACTAAATAGTCTAAGCTAAACTATTAGTGACATTATAACAAAGTGGAAGCGACTGGCAATGACAGCAGCTCAGCCAGAAAGTTGTACTACCAGAAGGCAACATTGCAGACAATGAGGACAGCTACAAGTACCGGGGACCATGGAGAGGCCGCCCTTTACTACTACTAATTAGAAACATTTCGATAACAAAAATGACAAATTATACTGTTGCCCCAGAATATAACAGTACACACACAAGTACAATATGCATTACACAGTCACAGTAAAACTGTTAGAACCAGAAACATCATATATAGTCATTGTATATGTAGGAAAATAAAACATGCTTTAACCTCCTAGGACCTGGCGTCCACATATGTGGACATCACATTTTGGGATATTTAGACCAAAATACTCAATTTTGCTCTACAAGGGCCTGATATCCACTTACGAGGACATTATACTGCTAGTGTTCTATCGAAATTTTAAATGATTATCCTCATATGTGGCTCTCATTTTTCTTAGAAACAAAAATTAGGTAAAAAAAGAAAATCTGGTGATTCTTTGTTTTTACATTCATCGGGTCCCAATATGCCCAAATATCAAAGAGAAATTAAAAATGCATGCTGTGTCTTTGATGATTTCTGAAGAAATTTTGAACTCACAGTCAAATGTTTCAAGAGTGTAAATAAGGTCTGAACAAATCGCAAATTAGATTTTTGAAGACTTTTGCTGCAAAGGGCACTTCATTATTTTTGTCTCGCTTGACAACTGTTTATTGTTGCTCCCTGTCTAGTGAAGGTTACCTGCGATATCGCCTGGAATACTGGTACTGCCGTGACGACACAAATTTAGAGGTAATCAATCAACCTTTGTGTTACTACACAAAGCCTGTCTTGAGCGTTATGGAAATCTAACAATGATGCTGTCCTTGCCGAGAGTGCTTTTTCCTTTCCTCAGTAGATACATAAAAACAAATTGTTTTTCTTTTAAAAAACACTAACTCTGTTTCATCTAAATGTCATATCAGCCAGGAGCTTATGATTACTGATTCTTTCTGTAGGACAGTCTTGACAAGTACACAACTTTCTTGCTTCATTGTAGAACGTTTTCATTGTTGTCTCAGACGAATTACATTCAGAGTCAACCGTTTAAGTTAGCAGTGTTATGGAAACATCTATTGCCAATTACTCTACATTAATACTCAGTTTGAAAGAATTTAATGCTGAAGTGGTATTGATGAATTCATAGTTCTAATAGTTCTAATAGAGTGTGTCGATCAAAGGCTCAGAAGAAAAACAGCAAAAGGAGAAATTGTAAGCATGTTCACTTTTTTAATTGTCATTGTCTAAGTTGTACAAACTGTATAAATAATATGTGTACTTGCAATTTATGGAGATTGCTTTCATTTCATGTAGGATTATATCTAATTAAATATAAGTGAATAATAATAAACTACGCAATTTTGTAATGGACCAACAATATATAACACCCTCTACTGTCATACCATAAAAAAATCCACATATACATAACAAAAGAGACCTATACAGAGTGATGAAAACATTTTTTTTTAAATACATTATATAGGAATAAACATGGAAACAACTATATGAATGGCAAAAAAAAAAAACATTAAACAGTCAATAAATAAAATATTATGAACTGATGTGCTTGCATGAAGTGCCTATTTAATCAGCCTAGCTGAAAACTTAGCTGTTTAGCACAAGGCTTTGATCTATAGTATTACACCATTCAAACTGATCACCCACATCCAACAAGTTCTCTTACTAATCCATCATTTTGGTCACTTGTTGTAACTGTCTAACACAAGCCATGCAGGTAGAAGGTTTATATTTTTTTAAAGATTAAAAGAAAAGTCCACATTAAAGTGGGAGCAGTAGAGAGAGGAATACACTAAGATTTGATTTATTTTATTGTAGATCTAGGTTTTGGTAAGCTTGGTGAAACTGTATGCAAACACAAGGTTTGTGGTTATTAAAAATGTTAGTAAGGTCTGTTTTCACCAGGGTGCTAGATGCACCTCATCTGATGCTAAGAGACTGAATAAAGTTTCAAAGTCTTATCCCAGAGTCAAATTCTGCAGTTTTTTTCTTTTCAAAGACACTGGCATCACAAATGTGCATGATGGCATTTGTTCCTTGACACCGACCCCCCAAAATTGGAAGCTAAGATCTAATAACATGAAAGAAGAGGAGTCTTAGCAGGGTGAACCCCAAATCAGAATTATTCTTACTCTAAAAATATTCAGCAATAAAATACAAAATACAAAAGGTATTTTTTTCTCTTTTGTCTGGAGACCATCCTATGGATTTCACATGAGGTACACAGGCCTCATGTTAAATAACAGACACATCTCTATGTCACTCACTCATTTAAGCAGTTTGCCATGTAAAAGTAAAAATACAGCTGTTACTTTAACCTGGCCGTGAGCTTGTAATCTTGACTTTTTGTAACAACTGCAATGGTGGGGAGAGAGGCACTGCTAAATATACAACATCTGGACCATTGCCACTTTGAAACTGAGCTATGTCTAGGTACTTTATCACTAATTACTCTAATTTAATCACAGTGGCTGTGGCTGCTAGCGAAACTGCATCTCACATACCCGAGTTAAAAACTTCCACTGTTACACAGGTCCTTACAGACTCTTTTGATAGCAAAAGTATCACTTACATCTCAGATTGCACGTTACTCTGTTGTTAACTACAAACACAATACATGTGGATAAATGAATGTTTAATTCAAAGACATCAAATTAGACATATCAGAGAACTCTGACTGAGAAGAATATAAATAAGCTAATATGACAGTATCCACATCTTAAGAAAAGGGATATGGATATCACACAACATGGCATATTCTCCCATGTTTATTTATTTATTTAGTCACACGTTTTGCAAGTAAAAGTCAGAAGAATTTACAATGATAAATTTGATTCTTAATTTTATTCTTGCTTTTCCTGAAATGGTGGATTTCAACTTCAAAGCTTATTTAAAGACCTTTGTGGTTCCTTTGAAACATTAAGTTAATCTTTAATGTAGGTTATTGCTTATGGTTATATGCTTATTTTTATTCATTTTGTCCCCATGCCACTTCCATGCTCAATGGACAGTGTATAGGAGGACTTGGAGACATAGCGAGCCACAACATTACTAGGCACAATGCTGTCTTCATACAGAGACTAAATAAATTTGTTTCCAAACATGATTGATGGACTAAATGTCCATTTGGAACAATGTGCTGTATCTGGCTTGTGGAGGAAGTTCTAGTAGTGTTTTGGATCAAACAAATTTGCATTCTTTTCCATGAACACGGAACTATTTTTCATTTGTCATTCAGCTCACCTATCAACCTACGGTGCCAGCATCGCAGCTTTATGATAGCTTTGCATAATCTACAGCTCGACATTTGAGTGTGAGTGGCTAAGGAATAGCAAGTCATGTGTTTTGTATGATGACTGTTTCAAAATTGTAAACAGCTATAATTCATATGTCCTGGCTTAGAATTGCCACTTCTATACCTCTGCTGAAGTAACTCCCGGAGTAACTCCTGGGAGACAATGATTTTTATTGTCATTGCCGAAAACAACATCTTTTGAACCAAAAAGCTATTAGAAATGGATTTCACCGTGACAAACGCAATTGCAGGATGAGTGTTACTTTTTTTTTCTTGCATTTGAATCAAAATGGAAATGAGAAGTGATGACCTTCAATAACTTGCCTGAATCAACTGAAACGAGCTCAATTTGTGATATTGTTGCTACGGAAGAAATCCCATCTCAGCAGTAGTTTCTGTGTGGTCCAATGCATAATTCAGACTGAGATGAAAGTGAGATGTTTACATCTTTCACTTGTAAATGATGCACTCTTGCTTTTGTGTTTTGATAACATCATTTCTCACCAGGAACAGGAAAATATCTACGGAATCTATTCAGAAGTTCATTTTAATTAATAATCTTAGATGTTATATGCTGGTAGACAGCAGGTGAAAAAAATATAATTCATCCCATTAACTTTTAGGTCCTCTTCACTTAACATCAAAAGACACAGGGGTATGTTGGTTAACCCTTATTTTAAGTTTGCTCAATTGATTTTTCACAAAGGGAACATTTGCAGATGAACAACAATAAACCCATATACATTATACATATATATATATATTAGCATAACTTACCAATAAAGGGTTGTATAAAAGGTCACTGTGAATCTTTCTAATACGTGAAGAAAACAAGCAGTGATAGAACTTAATAAAATTTCAGTAAGGATCCTCATTGGACTCCTGACACTTAGTAGAAATAGTTTCACATATCATCTAATGTGAAATTTGTGTTTGCACTTACTGACTACAAATATAGCTTCAATGTACCTTTGACGTAACAGCTATTTTAAAAAAATTCATTTTGTTTCTCGTTAAGACATTTGACACTGACCAGTAAATCATTAAAGCCTAAAAGGTACCTAACTCAAGGAATGGACAAGTTTTGTGTTAAGGTGGGGGCCACAACAGACGACTCAGTGACCAACCGATTTTAGATCATTTATGGATTGTGTTCTTGGCTTGTTTGGGGTGGCTCTAGCTCAGGTAGAGCAGGTGATCTGCTAATCAGACGGTTGGTGGTTCAATCCCTGGCAGTGCCAGTTTATATGCTTAAGGCAAGGCAAGGCAAGGCAAGTTTATTTGTATAGCACAATTCAACAACAAGGTGATTCAAAGTGCTTTACAGAGACATTAGAAACAAGAACAAATAAAAAGCATGATTTAAAATTGATTAAAACAAGCAAATAAACTAACTAACTAATTAACAAACAAACAAACAAACAAAACAGTATATAAAATCAAAACAGATAAAATCAGAACAGTAGATAAAATCAGTAGTTAAATGTAAGTTTTGAAATTTAAGCTTAAAGTGTGGATTTGGTGCTTTATTCAAATGCAGCTGAGAACAGGTGAGTCTTCAACCTGGATTTAAATAAACTGAGTGTTTCAGCTGATCTGAGGCTTTCTGGGAGTTTGTTCCAGATATAAGGAGCATAAAAGCTGAATGCAGCTTCTCCGTGTCTGGTTCTGACTCTGGGAACTGATAAAAGACCGGATCCAGATGACCTGATGTACCAATTGCTTGTCTAATTTTTTGGATTTTTTCAGTGAAGAATTTGGCAAAGTCATTGCAGGCCATGGTCGAATGAAGTTCAGCTGCCACTGACACAGGAGGGTTTGTTAGCCTGTCAACTGTAGAAAATAAGACCCGAGCATTATGGCTGTTTTTAGTGATGATGTCAGAGAAGTAGGACCTCCTTGCATTCCTCAGTTGTAAATTATAATTGTGAAGTTTCTCTTTATAAATGTCATAATGAACCTGGAGGTTTGTTTTTCTCCATCTGCGCTCAGCTTTCCTACACTCTCTTTTTTCATTTTTCACCAGTGTGGAGTTTCTCCATGGAGACTTTTTCCTTCCAGAGATAACCTTCACCTTAATGGGAGCAATAGTGTCCATTACATTTAACATGTTAGCATTGAAGCTATTGACGAGCTCATTGACTGACCCTCTGGGCAGGTCAGGTGTTAATGGGAAGACCTGGTTAAAAATTGCACTACTGTGTTCAGTTATACACCGTTTTGTGATCACTGTTGTTGATATATTTGTGTGGGCTGAGATTTTACTTTCAAAGAAAACACAGTAATGATCAGACAGGCCCACATCAGACACAGTAACCTTTGAAATGCTCAGGCCTTTGGAGATCAGTAGGTCAAGAGTGTGTCCTCTATTATGTGTGGCCTCTGTTACATGCTGAGTCAGCCCAAAGTTGCCCAGAGTGTTACTCAGGTCTTTAGTCCCTTTGTCCTGAGGGTTGTCCACATGAATGTTAAAATCCCCAGCAATAATTACACAGTCAAAATCAACACAGATCACAGACAGCAGTTAACTGAGGTCATTAAAAAAGTCTGTGCAGTATTTGGGAGGCCTGTAAACATTAAGAAACACAACTTTGGATGGGGCCTTCAGCTGTAAAGCCACATATTCAAAAGACTGAAAACTTCCAGGAGATAGCTGCTTACATTGAAATGATTCATTAAATAAGACAGCAACCCCTCCTCCTCTCCTGCTCGCCCTGACCTCACTGATAAAACTGTAGTTAGGAGGGGTCGTCTCGATGAGAACAGCTCCACTGTTACTTTGGTCCAACCAAGTTTCAGTTAAAAACATAAAATCAAGGCTGTGCTCAGTGATTAAATCATTAATTAAAAATGTTTTCCCAGCTAAAGATCTAACGTTTAATAAAGCCAACTTAAGTGTTTTAGAGGTATTACTTGTCCCCTCGTGTTTGGGAGCAGTCTGTGGCACACAAGGTATGTTTACTATATTTAAAGATCTTTTAGAGTGCAGCTCTCTGTGTTTTGACCAGGCCACATGTCTCCTGTCACCTAAAAGTACAGAAATTTTAAAACCTTCTAGTAAGTACCCTTGTGCAAGATACTGAACTCCAAGTTGCTGTCTGATATGTTCATTGGTGTATGATTGTGTATGAATGTTCTACAGAAACCACCAATGTGTAGAAAATAGTATTTCTGTGAATAAATCATGTTATTTAAAGTGCTTTGAATACTCAAACAGTAGAAAAGCCTTATCTAAGAACCAGATCATTTAGTAGAAGGTTGTCACAAAGCGCCTAATTTCTTTATCTAAATCTGCAAAAAACAAAACAAAACAAAGATAACACAGTTTAATCAAATCAAATAATATTTTTGCACCAACAAGGGGATTCCCAAAGAGCTATTAGCCAAAACCTTGGCATCTCGCAGCATTTTATTTATTGTTTACACAGTACTGCACAGTTTTCCCAAAAGTTTTTTTGGGTTTACTTACCTGGATGATTGAGCATGCATCAAGACGTACTGCACAGTTTATACTTGGAATTAATTTTTGTTTCAGTGTTTTATACAACCTGCCCTACAATCTGACTTCTGCCTTCTTTTAAGGCAGAAGTCATTGTCTAGCACTCAACAATTGCCGCTGTTTCTGAATTTAGATGGACAGTACCTTTGGAACCCGCTACTGTGATTGTTAGAAGTTCAGTGAGGGGAGTGAGCATTTCAGTGAGCAAAGAGTAAGTGAACCAGTAACTGATCAGATGGGGAATGTTGTTTAGGATGGCATCACAGAGCGAGCAGGCAGGCAGGAACTAGGAGAGTGAGTGGTGGACAAGCAGGATGGCAGAGGGCTTTAAAAGAGAGTAGAGCAGACAGTGATAATGGAAGGAAGGCTAATGGAAACTGAGTAAGCCAGCTGGAACACAAGAAACTGAGGTATAGGGAGACAAGCTATTGGTACAAAAAAATCGCAAATGACAAGTGGAAATGGAGATTTGACCTGGGTGCTATCGCTGGTTGTTGATATAATGATTTGGCAAAGACTGTTTTAATAAAAGCTACTCAAAGGAGCTGCTGTGATAATGTAGAGCAGGTGTGTAAGCTTCAGGTTTTTCAGTAGTCGCCACACCCACAAACAGCTTGGATACAGAGACTAACAGGGACCCATGAGAGACAGAAGGCAATGTAGATAGAGAAGCATGGGAAAATGAGAATTTTATTTCAGAGCTTAGGAGAAAGTTTCTAATCCACATCATTACTTGCATTGCAGTTTTTCTATGCAAAGCAGTTTCAGTCATTTTTGCAACAGTTCAACAACAATTAGCCAAAACAAACAAACAAGTGGAAGGTAAAGTGAGTAACATTGATTATCTCATTACAATAGCACCTGTGAAAGCTGAGGAATATTATACTGCAATTTAGCAGGCAATTCTTGAAGTTAATCTGTTGGAGGTATGGAAAAATTAGCTGAGACACATTGACAAGAGCCAAGTTGTGATGGCAAGATGGTTGAATCAAAGCATTTGCAAAGTGGTAGGTGTCATGGGGCGTTAACAGTCTTCTTCACACCAAAAGTCATTTAAGAGGAGAAAAACTGTGATTCTCAACAGGTGAAGTTGAGGCTAGCCCGTATGGTACGATTATGCAAAACTTATGCTGGATATGACAGAAAGGTGTCAGCACTCACAGTGTGTTACAGCTTGCTGCTATGGAGCAGATAGGTTAGTGTTCCAAAGCTGACCCCTGTGAACTGCTAAAAGGGAGAAGTGGATTGGATCGTGAAGCATTCAGAGAAAAAACCCCCCCAAAACTACAAATTGTGTTCTTTTACATCATGTGAGAAGCTGGGTGTGGGTGTTTCAACTAAAAAGGTAAGAGATAGGAAGCGAAAAGAGGCAAGCCAGCAGAAGAAGTTTCATCCTCTCAATTAGATTCTTCTTATTGTAATGGTATTTTGTGGTAGCAGCAGACTGCGGAACTATAAAAACAAGAATTTAGCATAGCAATTTATTTAAATTTCAGTCCACTTGATCATCTGTGGAACTGTGTGTCGAGAAAAACAAATCTGATGTTCAGACAGGACATCTCATGGGGGCTTGTGGAGGTCTTTTCTAACTGGGTCTGAGCTATTTCCCCACCACAAGGGGTGCATATTTTTTTTCACGGAGGAAGTTTTATGTGTGGTTGATATAGATGTCACAAGTTAAAGGTTGTCCCTATGGGTGTATGTAGATTCAGCAGCACTGTCATCTAAAGCCAATTTGTTGTGTTTATTTTTTTAATTATTATATAAAGTAACAAAACTTAAGTAAAATCCATCTCGCAAAGTTATGATTTTGGGACTTCTAAGTCAGTTAGTGGCTATTAAATACATCTAATCAAACAGGAGTAGTACAATGACCAAAGAGTTTTTTGGAACATGGAAATACTAAACATCGAAATGATCTACACTCACCTTTGTTAATAATATTTCATTTTATGTTATATTAAGAACCACAAAAAATATTTTTAAATATTTAGCAAAAACTGAGTAAATATACTGAAGGGTGCCACTGATATATGATCAATTGATTCCATTTTAAATAAAAAAAAAAAAAACCCAACAGAAACAAAAAACAAAACAGCTTTGTTGCCATCTCCCTCTGGCCATATCAGTGAAACCAGAGTCCATTTTCAGTCTGACTCCTTGCCAGTGTTGTATGCCCTTTACACTGCATCAATTAGCGAGTACATTTTATGGGCCATTTAAACTTGGCTCAAGCAGTTAAGATTATCAATGGTGGAGCTAACAGCATCTCCCCTAAAGACAAGGCCCTCCCTCTGGGATAAGCCTGCCTGCCCTTCCCAACAGAAGCGGATAGAGATTCAATTGTCGAGTGACATTCACTTTACAACAGCGTGATCTCTGTATTCAAAACTAGGCTGAAACGCCCTTCTCTTTAAATAAGGGCATTTTGTTAATTGTGAACGAGAGGCAAAAAAAACAGACTGGCATTTGTATGGTGAGAAGGAAGGCATAATCAGGCAGATCGGAGGCTGAGGAGCGGAGACAAGGGCCATTATGTTCTTCCAGTGCACACACTTCAGAGGAAATGATAACTAGAGCTTAGAGTGACAGGGTAATATCACACACTCCCCTGCACGAGGAGACACATTCCTTTGCTGACACGGACATGAAGTGAAAAAAGAAAAAAGCTTTGAATTTAAAACTCCCATTTGAAGGCAGATTGATGGTCGCTTTGAGAGCTGCCGACTACTCCACGTCATCCCCTCTAGCAATATTAACAGACTATAATTAATCAAAGTTTTACTTTTTCTAATTGAACTCAACTTTCGATTTCCCGGAAATGAGAACCCCTGACACTGGGTTGTGATGATTTCACATTATGCCAAAGACAATTATGTGCATGTCAAGAGTGTTGTATTACCACTCCTAATAACGGCATGTCCTCTTTCGGAGCCACTGCGGTCATCTTCCATTGCGGAAATACTTTCCAGACAGAAGAAGTGTGGGCGGCAGAGATAACATGGAGGTCACTACAATGGCTGTCTTCACCAGTCCCACAGCATTCAAAAAGGACCTCAAGTATCTGGTCAAAATAAGCCTGGAGAATAACACATTAGTTCTGCTTGTAAAATCATTAGCAATTAAAAAGGGAGTTGAAACGCTTTATTGAAATCTGGTTTCCATTTTTCAATGCACAATATTTAAGGATATCTTATGACTAACCAGGAGCGTAATTTCCAGGGGGGTTGGGGGGGCTATGACCCCCCCCCCCCCCAATAATCAGACCCAGGCAATAACCCCCCCCCCCCCCCCCCCAAAAAAAATGATGAATTATCTTGCATAAATAGGCTGCTGATTTTCTTTACTCGTTTCAGTTATTACCAGCAAAATAGTTGCATGTTTAATCATCTAGGAATTTACCCAGATTTATTTATTTATTTAGACAGAGATCTTGCCCCTCCCAATGTTCAGCACAAAGTTACGCCGATGTGACTAACTGTATCTCATTATGGTCCTGTTCCATGCTTTTTTCTCTATTTGGTGAGATGTGATATAATTAGATCAATATAAATTTCAAACTCAGTTGCATCGAGCATTATGTAAAAAAGGTTTCCACAGTGAAAGGAAACTCAAATCAAGTTTCACATTAGAAAATGGGAAGAAAATCAATTGCAATATATACTTCCAGCTTGGAAGTTAGAGAATGATAGCTGTCACAATGGCATTTTTTTTTATTTGTACAAATTGTGAAAAAGAAGAGCATATAATGTAATTATATTGCTGTTTGCCTTTTCTTTAGCTCCAGTCATTTTGAACACTAAAGGTGGAGGATATGGAAATTTTCTAGTACACCACTTACAAGTAAGCAAAATGTCCTCAGCTATAAAAACGCTGATGGGGTATTGTCATCACCGTGTCAGGTGGGCGAGCAGGCAACCAAATTTGTGAATGGATTACCTAATCATCATAGAAGTTTCAAATTTTATTGAATAAGAGCTTCTACTAAAAATCTCAAACTAATTCAAATCTCAGTCACCTTGACCTCAAGGTTAAGGACAGAAGTAAATTTTCTGAAAATCTTGTGAATGTGATAACTCGAGAAGGAAGTCCCCTAGGATTTTAAAATTGATACTGAAAATTTCTGATGAGTTTAAATCCCTGTGATCTTGACCTAAAGGTCAGAGGTCAAGTTTTCTGAAAATCTTGTGAATGCAATCACTTGAGAACCAGGTGACGCAGGATTTTGTAATTGATCCTATAGGTGTATCTACTAGGAGGCCAAAGGGGACCACTGGCCCCCATCAGTATTTTTGTCTAGACTATTTCTATTCTAACTGATTTTTCCATGTTCAACAACTGAAACACATCAAATGCATTACTAAGAAATCCTTCAGCAGTAAAGTAGTAGTGTAGGTGGGATTATAATGTTAGTGAAAGATAAAATGTAAGACATTGAAAGTCAGTGCAATTCAAAGTTTAAGAGCTTAGACCGCATAACTTTTTATAAAGGTTTATTTTTTATCAATTGTATCTCTCTAATCTCTCATTCATATCCTTTTTATTCATTTATATCCTTTTTATTAAGCTTTGAGTAGTGGCATTTGATTAAAACATTTATTCAATATATTACACATATAGTTTCAGTTATGTTATTACACAGATTGCAAATGTGCTTACAGAGGAGTTGGCCTTCTGTCTGGTAAGAGGTTACAAGCTTTAGTTGGCGAGGTGAGAGGTGAGACAGAGTGCAATGAGGTGTCTCGACCTCAGTGCGAGACACACACAGTTTGCCTGCACACACACACATAGTATATAGACTCATTTCTAGGTAAGAGTTCAGATATATTTTGCTTGTAACTGCATTTTGTGCCTGCATAAGTGACAGTTTTTGTAGAATGTGTTACTGATGTTCCAGAGATAAGCGAGAGTAAGATCAACAGGAAGCACCTGGCGTGGAGATGGAGAAAATGTCTTTTTGAGTGTGTGTTAAAGGTTGTCAGCAGAAGAGCTGTGGTTACTGTAACTTATGCATGTTATGTATCTGCTTTGACGCATGAGGGGGCGTTATACCCTGACATATAAAAACATTTTAACTATGCTGTTTTGGGGGATTTTATGCTGAGGATTGTGATGGTGTATTTCCTCTACACGTGTGTTTAATAAGATCATTGTTTTGACGCACTTGGACTTGTGGTCGTTTGTTTCTCACCTCAATCACGAATCGGGACAATGGTCTAGTAGGGTCATGGTCTTGTAAGAATTGAGTTTTAAAATGTTATATTGTGATTTGCTGAAAGTGCCCTCTTTTGCCTTTGTCTCGAAAAAAAATTAAAAATTTACTATTTTCTGTTAATGAATAAGGAGATTCCTTCTTATTGTTTTATTATGTGTTTTATTCTATCATTAAGCGTCCTTGAGTGTCTTGAAAGGCACTCTTAAATAAAATGTATTGTTGTTGTTGTTATGAATTGGATGTTTTCATATCTATCTATCTATCTATCTATCTATCTATCTATCTATCTATCTATCTATCTATATATATATATATATATATATATATATATATATATATATATATAACACCCAGCACGCCCCTGCGGGCGGTTTATCCTTCAAGCTCGGGTCCTCTACCAGAGGCCTGGGAGCTTGAGGGTCCTGCGCAGTATCTTAGCTGTTCCCAGGACTGCGCTCTTCTGGACAGAGATCTCCGATGTTATTCCCGGGATCTCCTGGAGCCACTCGCCTAGCTTGGGAGTCACCGCACCTAGTGCTCCGATTACCACGGGGACCACCGTTACCTTCACCCTCCACATCCTCTCGAGCTCTTCTCTGAGCCCTTGGTATTTCTCCAGCTTCTCGTGTTCCTTCTTCCTGATATTGCTGTCATTCGGAACCGCTACATCGATCACTACGGCCGTCTTCTTCTGTTTGTCTACCACCACTATGTTCGGTTGGTTAGCCACCATCATTTTGTCCGTCTGTATCTGGAAGTCCCACAGGATCTTAGCTCGGTCATTCTCCACCACCCTTGGGGGCATCTCCCATTTTGACCTCGGGACTTCCAGGTTATACTCGGCACAGATGTTCCTGTACACTATGCCGGCCACTTGGTTATGGCGTTCCATGTATGCCTTGCCTGCTAGCATCTTGCACCCTGCTGTTATGTGCTGGATTGTCTCTGGGGCATCTTTACACAGCCTGCACCTGGGGTCTTGCCTGGTGCGATAGACCCCAGCCTCTATGGATCTTGTACTCAGAGCTTGTTCTTGTGCTGCCACGATTAGTGCCTCTGTGCTGTCTTTCAGTCCAGCTTTGTCCAGCCACTGGTAGGATTTCTGGATATCTGGACTGCTGACAAAAAAAAAAAAAAAAAAAAAAATATATATATATATATATATATATATATATATATATATATATATATATATATATATATACATATATATATATATATATATTGCTCTCAAAAGAACAGAGGAGTTGGAAGAGTTCTTCTCATTTTTCTTGTACTGTCCTTGAACGCAGAAATATTTTCATAAACTAGTGTAAACTAGACACATTATTGATGTAGTATTATTGATCCAAGGTCTCAGGCAGAGTCATTGTATACACTGTGCCCATGTCTGCCAGGTGGAGTACAATTATCTGTTTGTGTGTGTGTGTGTGTGTGTGTGTGTGTGTGTGTGTGTGTGTGTGTGTGTGTGTGTGTGTGTGTGTGTGTGTGTGTGCTACTACAGTAAAGAGACAATTCAATAGAAATTTTATTTTGAACCAGTGACTGAAATTCTTCCCTTCTTCACTTTCTTTTCTGTGAAAATACTGCTTCCATGAATTCAAGACAATGATTAAAGATACATTCAATCTGATGGGCTGATCATTAAAAACTAAAGCAAACATATTAACAAAACACCTTTAAACAAGTAGTTATCGTGCTGCATCTGAAATCTAATTGCAGTTGGTGAACAATGCAGCTGTGTTGGTTATAAATACACACTCTTACCTCGAATGAATGGATGGAATTGCAAACAGCTTCGACAATAAATAGTTGTGTTGAACACCAGTATGTATGAATGCTTGCTCTAAGAACAGTTCATCTGAACACAATATGATGTTGGAAGCATATGAAAAACAATAGCATCAAGAAGCATCCTGGCTGACACAAGAAATTAGATTGTCATTGCCATGTGACCTATGCAGTTCTGTCAAGATGCACTCATCCACTACACATTGGATGTTTTCAGCTCAGTCGTCCCCTAGCGTAGACAGGAATGATCGATAAGACCCTCTTTTACTGCTTCACTTCACAACTGTCTAGTCCTGCAGCTCTGGAATAGGTTGACATGCACAGACACAGAGGTAAACAAACTCAGAATGGCAGAGGTGAGTTTAAAGGGCCCAGCAGAAGCTTCTTTTTTAAAAAATATATATATATTTTTTTACTGTCTCTCAGTGGTGCAACATTTTTCTCTCTATTTTTCTGCTGTAGCTTACCCCTGCTTAGGTCTATTTGTTTTCCATGTTAACACTCATATCTCCTTTTCATGAAAAAAAAAAGACTGCAGGGAGGATCATTTCTGTTCACCCTTGTTCACCTTACCTTTGGACAATTCTAGTGTGAAAAGTTGTCATCTGTGATTTGCACCATCTTAGTCAAGATTTTGTAAAGGGAATCTTTTCAGTTTAGCAGAAGCAGGTAGTCTTTCTGCACTCACAACGCGAGGCTTTGATTATTTTTGGCAGACAAAAATGGTTCCTTGTTTGGATTAGCACAATAGCATGAAACATTTTCACTCCCTGGTTCTTCACACTCAGCCACAGCAGTATGATTCAGTGTGCCTTTGTAACATACAGTAAGAACCAATCACTGGCAGTTTGAGTTGGATTCAACCAGGGCTCTTTTGAAAACAAGAGTAAACACGTCTTTGGCATCGATACCTTTATTTTTTGGTGCCAAGGAAAAATAAGAGAAGACGGTTATTCAAAATAGCATTGACATAGTTAACACTTTACATATAAGTGCATATGTATTGACATATGCATATGAGGTAGACAATAATGTCAGTTAGTGTTAGTAATGTTAGTTACTGAGGTATTCATATAAAAGGACCTGAGTTGTTTATGCAAAGTTCCTGAAGCTGTAGTCTTTATTTGGTCAGAAAAAAAAAGACTGGGTGATTAAAAAAAAAAAAAGTCATTGGGTAATATTCGAGATTATTTCTGAACCAGCCACTGATTGGCACAAAGTGGTAAACCGCCATTCTGTACTAGTTACTCTTTTCATGTCTCCCTCAAGCAGTGTGTGAATAAAATGGTGACTCCTCAATACAATTTGATCGCTCAGTCCCAAATTCATTGTTAAATTTAGACCAATTTAAATCCTGACCAGAGGCTCATGGCCACAACTTCCAAAGTGTTACTTTAATTGATGTAATTATCCATTATTCAGTCATGCTTGAAGATTTGAATTTATGTTTGACCCAGTAAAATTATTAGTGGTGCTTAGTTTATTAACAAGAATTAAGTTAAAATTCAGTGTAGAAAGTACACTCACTTACTGCTTCCACAGATACTAAGAGGGTAAGTAGCAGCCACAAGCTGATAGTCAAATGTATGTCATTGATCGATCATCAACCAGTGTGACTACTTCTGTAACAGCAGAGGTTTGGGCAGTTTGCAAATATTGGGCATTCACACATGTGTTCACATCATGCTAAGGATGCCAGTAGTGATCTTAGAGAAGTAATTGTTGCTTACCATAAGGGTTATAAGACCATTTCCAAACAATTTGAAATCAGTTACGCTACCTGGAGAAATAATATTTACAAGCAGAAAAAAGTCAAGAGAGCTGTCAGTCTTCCCACACAGCAAAATCTCCAGTGTTAAATTAACACTGGAGAGTGTCTATATGGGTCCACACCTCTGAGTGTTAAATACAACACGGTTGAGTGTTAAATTAACACTTTTGACAGTGTTATATATTTAAAAGTAACCTAGTCAGTTTTGAAGATTAACAATGGCTAACACTGAGCAGTGCTGATTTTCTAACACTGGAAAATAACTCAAAATGTTAGAAATATTCCAGTGCAGGAGCAGACATTCTGGTAAATTCACCCCAATGTTTCTCTGTGCAGGGCTTAGGTATGTCTAAGATACATCTCAGGCACTAAAGGCCTTAGTAAGCATTTTAAATGATAAAGATTGTAGTAATAACAGTTAAATATGGCTTGTTTGGAAGGGTTGCCAGGAGAAAGTGACTTCTTTCTAAAAAAGAACATGGCAACAGAGCTTGGGTTTGCAGAGTTACATCGGATTAAATCACAAGGCATCTGGAATGATTTCCTTTGGACAGACAAAACCAAAGTTAGGCCATAATGCACAGTGTCACATTAGTCCAACCTAAACACAACATTTCACCACAAACACTTCAAACCAGGAGTGAAGAACAGTGGTGGAGGGGTGGCACCTTGCTCAGTTAACTCAGTGATTGCACCTTACAGTCACTGACCATGAACTCCTCTGTATGCCAAAGAACTTTCCAGTCAAATGTGTGGCTGACAGCTAAAGATTGGCCAGAACTGCTTCACATAACAGGACAATGATCCCAAACACACCAGCAAATCTGCAAGAGAATGGCTGAAAAAGAAAATCCAATGTTGCAATGTCCCAGGCAAATTCTAGACACCAACCCAACAAAGCTGCTTTGGGACGCTAAGAGAGCTGCACAAAATTAATTTACAATCATGTCAGAGACTAATAAAGTAAAGCAAATAGTGATTAATTCAAGTTATTGATACTAAAGGTTTTTCTATAAGAGTCGGGTGTGCTTATAGGGGTGCAACGATACTCGTATCGATATTGAACCGTTCGATACAATGCTTTCGATTCGGTACGCATATGTATCGAACAATACAAAATTTTTAATTCATTTGATCAACTTTTCTTCTGACGATGCTGTCTGTGTTGAGAGCTCAGTGGATTTGCGTTTGACTACTCCGCCTAGGCTGCACTGTCGAGCGCAGATCCACTGAGCGCAGCGCAAGCTAGCAAGACAGAAGCTAAGCTCGTTGCAACATGGCAAATTGAACCTCCCCCACCCTCATTCAGATCTGGCCTTTGGAACTATTTTGGTCTTCATGTGTGAAGTATGACCCTGATGGTAAGCGCGTCATGGACAAAAGTAAAACAGTATGTCGGATGTGTCACGCAATGCTCAATTACATGGGTGGGAACTAGTGTGTTAACGCAGTTTACTCATTAACGTGTTGACGCCGTCCAGCCCCATGCACGGGGCGATCCGTGGTAGCTCGTTAACGGAGATTTGCCACGTTGTGGCGTTAACGTCATTTCAGATTAACGCTGACAGCACTAGTGGGAACAAAATGAATATGACTGCACATTCACGCCGACCTAGTGCTAAGATAAATGGAAGCAGACAAAAACAACAAGCACGCATGCTACAAACTTTACCCGAGTCATTTAGACAGCCGTTAGCACATGATTCTCCTTATGAGAGTATACCCCAGAAAAAGCGTATAGTATAGCTTTTATTTTGGAAAGAGCCATTTCTCTGTAATAAACTCTCTTTTCCAAAGATGAGTGATTTCTCGATCAGATAGATTTATTATTTTATCCCTTTGTTGTTTCAGCAACATTAAATTTAAAAACTGTACGTTTGAGTTAAAATATATATTTATAATTTTAATAAATGACCAATTAAAAAAGCATGAACATTTTTTGTATCGAAAAAATATCGAACCGTGACACCAAAGTATTGAACCGAACCGAACCGTGAATTTTGTGTATCATTGCACCCCTATGTGCTTAGTATATTACACCTTTTCTTTTTAAATATATTATGATATGTTTTACTGTACAGTATGTGTAGAATTTTTTAATTTCGTGGCTGCTGCTGTCTGCTACAACAAGACTGACACTGCAGAGTCTTTCACCCATGGCTTCACACAGAACAAATTTAACATGATTTCCATATTGTTTGATTTCTATCTCAGAATTAGAAAAGTGGAACGAAGGCACATTATGACAAGCCAATTCCAATTCATCTGTTTGAACAATCTACTCCACCCCCCCACCCCCCTGCTTGAATATTTTTTTCAGTGCATGCTCAAACAAGATCCTAGATCATCACTATAATCCAATACAGTGCATGTTTTCCATATTAAGTTGAGTGATATAGAGAATAACAATTTAACATCTTGAACAGCCACTATATCAGAGTAGTCTGTGGGGGTATATAGTCATTTATCGAGTAATAGCGCATGCAGCCCTGGGGTATGGAACAAATTTGTGTTTGAAGCTATTGTGTTTCTATATGCGAGAGTGAACTGTAGTATTGTGGGTTATGAGAATGCACCATAGACTGCCAAAACATTCAAAGTCAAAGCTATAGTTTTTTTTTTTTTTTCCTCAAAGCTATCAGCCAAAAAGATACAGAAAGTAGTTTGTGTGCTGTGTCCCTGCGGTAAAAACACCAAGAAACAAACTAATGTTTGCCTTTTCACATAGTTTCACAATACCATGCTTATAATCCCCACATGCAATCACTACATTGTACTGTTTTATCCTATATTGGATAGTTACTGATTGAAAGCCAAAACTGAACACTCCTCACTGCCTCTGAGATGTTGCTAGAATAATTTAGAGAGTACAGTGTTACTTCCATCTGTAGTGAGGGAGAGACTTTCTAGAAGGCTGAGTGTGCATATTTGTCAGTGTGGAAATTGAGGGTTAGACAGGAGAGTATTTAAGTTTGCTCTTCTTTCTGTGTGTGTGTGTGTGTGTGTGTGTGTGTGTGTGTGTGTGTGTGTGTGTGTGTGTGTGTGTGTGTGTGCATTTCGTGTGTACCTCCACTCAATAGAGTGCACCGTATTTGATCATGCATGTCATAATCATTAGGTGAGGCCCAGGCAGTGGCATCGGCCAAGTTGCAGTTGTTTATCTGCTAGTGCTAGTGCTAGTGCAGACAGCTGTAAATAAATGAAGGAGTAGCTCCTGAGAGACTAGGATGACTCTCACACTGGGATTTGCTGACGTAGTAGACTTCATTTTGCATTTTTCCCCCTCTCATGGCTTTTGTCCTTTATTCTTCATGTTTCATTTATTAATTTATCATACTACAACTTATTCTTACATCAATTCTTGTCAAGGTAATACAGTTTCACCTGATTAATCTCTCACTCATTTTTACTGTGCAGCACTCTACTTGTTTAATTTGAGAAATGATGTAAAAGGAAAACTTGAAATAATAAATGTTTTGTCCTATGGGACCGTTTGATAGAAATGGCATCCATCTTTGTTCAACCTCAACTCCCTCTTTTCCTAAGTGATGTGGTTACATGTGTGGTTGCATGAATGTTGCTGAATTACATCTTGGTTTTGCAAGCACGGAAGAGAGACATGGAAGAGTTTATGCTGCACATTTTAATAATAATACAGCAGTTTTGTATTTGTGCACATTTATTTTACATTGTGTAGACAAAATACATATAAAAAGAAAGAGGTCACACAACCACACTTAAAATAAACACTGCACTGAAAGACTGCATTGAACATATTCAGCTTGGATAAAGACATCCTAGCTACATCTGCATCTGCAAACAAAAACATTCTTCCTCATAATTAACCACACTAAGGTGGAGCTGATGAAGATGTCTCTGGTATGGCAAACAGAAAAAGCTTATTCACTTTTAGCTCCCACATTACAGTTAAGCTTTGCATAGTCCTAATCCTTATTGTCTACGATTAATGAGTTTTCCTCATATTGAGAAACATGCAAATGGAGATTTCTGGTATGAAGAGTGCAATTATGGAGGAAGCTAAGGGATATGAGACCCTAATTATGTGCTATCATTATTGCCATGGCTACTGCTACAGTCGACTTAGTATGCAAGGGTGGAAAGAGGCGTTTGAAATATTATGCAATCTAATGGCTACATGTGATAAAACAGCCAAAATATTAGAGGGGGGAAAAATGTGGAAATAGGAACACTTTCGGTTTTATTCGCAGAATGATATAGCTCGTGTGGAGATTAACATTACTTAATACAGCAGTTTAAAACTATATAACAACAACAATGTGGACTTTACTCATACATTATCTATTAAGCACTTTAAAAGAACTCAGCATTACACAACCTGAAAACATTAATAGCATAGGACATCAGTTACATTAAAAACAGTGTCTGTCTGCAGAGAAAATGAAAAGATGTGTCTACAAGGTGAAAGTTGTTCTGAAAAGTGGTTGAATCAAGCAAAACAAGTGGAATGACAAAACTGATTTGGTGACACACTGCCTTGGAACTCTGCACAAAACACAATATTTCATTGTCATGGAAATTTGAAACTGCTGCATCTATCCCTGAAAACACAAAAACAGCAAACCTACCACTATGGACATTGTCATTCAGGCTTGCAAACACAGATTCGGACGCATTTCACGTTGAGAAACTTGCTTTTGTCAGCTTCTGCTGTAAATTTAATCTGTTGTGATTTTGACACAGCCAAATCATACTAACCATATTGTGAGTGCATGCCATCTTCTCAAAAGAGCTTAGTGAGCATAACTGATATTTGACAGAGGATAAAACAGTCTTATAAACAGAATCTATGCACTAGTAAACTTGCCTGGGCATTGTGTTTGCATTGCTTGTACCTCTGTCTCCTTTACTGCATTCAAATGAAAAGAGCAGCAGTCCCATCACAGTGTCTCCTGCTATTTCAGCTTTGTGTATGGGCATTTACTTCCAAATTCACGCACAGCAAACCTGCTCAGATGTATGACTTCAGGAGCATTGTAGCCATCTTGCTGTGCACTTTTAACTTCAATGTCATCCACCAGTAGATTTCCCTTAGGGCTTAACTGATTTGTAAATGGTGCAGTTCGCCCCTTTTGTACTGCTTACAATGTGCCTTTGAAAAATAGCAAAAAAAATAATAACTTCTATTCCCTTTTATCCTGCAGTGTGCCACTCAGTTCACCTGGGGAAGTGTAGCACTTGCATGATAAGAGGAATATTGAAAGAGAAGCCGAATGAATTCAATATTTAAATATTTTCCACCTCATATTCTTCAGTGTTGCACACTTAGAGAAGACTCCAAAGTGTCGACGGATGTTTTAGTCACACGGACTTTGCCTCATGCTAAAGATTTTACTTCGTATAATGGTTTATAGCTGACTGTTGGTTGTAAAGCTTATTATAATACTGCAAGAATGAATATTCACCCATTAATTATTCATCTACTTTTTCTATTGATTTCATGAGGTCATTAATCTAAGATACAAACCCTGTTTCGAGAATAGCATAGCATATTAATCACAGGTATAACCCACAGCACTCCGATGACGTTTTCTTGGTGACACAGGCTGTAAGGTTGAGAGAGAGCAGGAGATGAAGCCATTAGAGAAAAATCCATAGACTGTCACTTATATATATTGAAACAGGGTCATAGCGGTTACATCAAACTCAAAGACCTGACCCCTGATCAGACGTGGCCTGTGTGAGGGGCTCCAGATAATTGGCATTGTCATTGTGCCACATGCTTCCTTGCCTACTATGTAGCTCACACACCCATTCATTGCTGCCAGGCACAGTGTACAAGTGCAGGGGCAGCTACTATCCCCTGAGAGGTCTGTACTGAGCTAAGCCGAGTCACATAGCCACAGCCAAAGGATTCGTGGTAGTTGAAAGCAGCTTTTCTATCACAGCTACCTTCAAAGACCAGGAAGCCATCCAGAACACAAGGACATAGGATCAAAGGCCCAGAGAGCTCTCGCTAATTAGTAGGTGGGAATCCTGTAAATGCACCACAAACCATTGTCTGCCACTGTCACATTAAGTGATAGAAAAGGTTGACCAAAAGAGGCACTAAGAGGATGTGACAGGCTGAGAGAGGAAAACGTGTGAGGGAGTGAGGGAGAGAGGAGGACAAGATGAGAGAAAGGATATGCAGTCCTGTTGTGTTAAAGTGTATGTTCTGCAGACACATTGTTTTGTCCCAAAGTGAATGGCATGCGTAGGTGCGCACTGATGTGAGCTGAGAATGCAAAGTCACAGCACCCTCTTTTTTTCTCAGTGACAATATCTTGCTAGGCAGCGGGTAACCTTCCTCTGAGTGTGTCTACTCTGTTGTGATCACATGAGCAAGATAGAAAACTATCAAGTCATTGTAGTGCTAAAATAAATACATTATTGTTTGAGTGATATCTAAATGTGGTTCCTTTCTACAAATATTCTAAATAACAGCAAAATTCTGCAATTACTTTGGGATGCAATGATGCAGGGTGAGGATGGTGCACAAACTTTCATCAAAGTTTTGTGAGTGGTAATTCTCATTTTTTTCTAAAAAACAGGTTTGCTTTTTTTTTTAATCAACTTATGTAACATTTCTTTTAATTATTTGAGAGCACAAATGAGTCTTTCTCAGTGCAGAGCTCTCTACACAATCTGACAAGTTTTACTTGTGTTCAGAATTGGAAGTAAATTTAGTTATGTGTGGTGTATCCAAGCCCATCCCCTAATTTAGGAGAAAGAGCTTATCAGACAACAGAATCACCAGGTGACTGCTATCCAAAAATGTATCCCTGTGCCAAAAAAACAAATGTGGGGTTTTAATCCAGATGGTGCTGTCTTTTATGTTGCACTGTACTGAATGTGCCATATTTTTGGTATATACTGAACACCTAGTATAGATGTTACTTCCATGAGAAGACTGTGCACCACTATGGGCATTGGTCTGTAACCCAGAGCAGACAAAATACTGGCAGACAGAACAAAAGGGCCAAAAATCAGGGCAAAATGCCTACTTTGCACATATAAGGGGTCACCTTCTCATAGATCTCCTCAGCGTCAGTTTCAGAGTGGGGCTGACAATTTGTTTTAATTTCCCTCTGCAGAAAAATAGTTTCCCCGCCCTCCCATCTCACATGCCTGGGGTACAAGCAGACTGGCAGTGCAGTACTGAGCATTTGTCAGCAAAGATTGACTTTTTTGCCCCATGAGGTGTCGATATGCTGCACCTGACAGGCCGCTGGCTCTGCGCAGTTTGCTTGCCTTGTTAAGTCTGACACTGACAAGAAGCGACTGGGTGAGAACTGACACACAGAGGAAAATCCACGGCTCCAGCAAATATTTGATGATGTGATTTTCGCTGGATTGGAGATGGAAGCTAATGTTGACATTTGTGTAACATCTGCACAGTTTGGTCGTCAGAGTCTGTGTCTCTCCCTGGTTTTATCTCTCACCTCTCTCTGCTTATCTATTTCTCACTCTTCTCTCTATGTTTGCTCAGTAATAATGCTACCGGGAAAAAGCTTGAATTTTTACACTAGCGGAAGACTAAAACACTATTCTGGATAAAGAGAATTTTGATCTGAATACAGACAGAAATAAAGAACATTGCGAGTGTCAAGTACAGGAAATCCCTGGTATTTGCTGTCTTACAATTTCCTGCTTGGCTTCACATGTTGCCATATCCCAGTCATAAATTCAAATATCAGTAAGAGAGATCAATGTCGCATACCGTATTGAAATATTTCCCAAGAAGAGTTAATGTAATAAATTTACATTACAGGAAGCATGAACATTAGCATGAAGTCAATGCATTATTCATTATTTCCATTTGGGAAACTTCTGAAGCCACTAACATAGCTTTAGCATAAGGTTATTGTGACTGTCTTTGTGCGAGAGATAAAAGATGTCACAGAGGGGACAGCGCAAACTATGAAAACCATCCAGATGTTTGAAAAAGGAATAGTGAAAACAGATGAACTGAATACAAAATCATTCCCTGAAGTAACTTACCCAAACACGCTACAATCCGCCTTTGGCATAATAAGGCAAGGACAGGACAGAAAGAAAGCAGGGATGTTAAAACTGAGTGCTGTATCCTGTTTTTTCTCTTTCTTCTTTCCTTTCTTTGTCCCACAAAGTCTGGGTGGTTCCAGAGGGGGCATGAGAACACAGTAATGACTTTAATAAAGAGGACTTGTTCTTAATTGAGATTAGATTTCTGTTTTATCTAGCTGCCACATCAAGGATCCTTTAGTTCCAGTCTGAACGGCGTCTCATTGTGGTCCATTATGTGGTTGATCGACCATGTTAATTTAAACTGCATGCCATCAGTTAGCTGGTATAATTCTCACAGAAGTACAGAGTCCTTTTATTTTTAACATATCAGAAGAGGATTTTGTCTTCATTATCTTTCAGATAGCTAGCCAAAGGCACTATATAAGGTGTACATAGATGTTTATATCGGCGTGTTTCACCTGGTTTTCCTCATTGCTGTGTGGTACAGAGTGATTAGCAGCAAAGCACTGGTACTCTTCTGGCCCTCAATTGTGACCATGTGATCATGTTGGACAAACTGTAGGTTTGACAGTTTGAGTGTGCTTCATCCACCCCGCCCCCCTTTTCATGGCAGGCTAGCCGAACGTGCCTTTTAGTGCAATTACATGGGCTTCTACACATCAATTAGCAATCCAATTAAGTCTTGATGTGATGAATAGTGGTGAATAGGAGTGGAGGAGCTACTGATCTTGCTAATAATGATCTTGCCGATTACACTGATCAGTCAGTGGTTAAAAAGACAGACATGCCAAGGTCATCAATTAACACACAGAAGAAGCAATAAGAAAGAGAAGAAAGCTGATATGCAATGTTTCCAGTGCAAAATTAATAGCTTGTACACTGTATAGATACTAAAAGATATTCATTGAGATATTTATTTATTGAGAAAGGCAAAACTGTTTTTTTGCTGCAGTCTTTATGAGGCAATGACTTATCTGTGACAGAAAAATGAATATGTTTTAATATCACTCTTGAGTTGATAAAATTAAAATTAATGTACTTTAGTGTGATTCAGCCTCTCTACCCAAATATGTTGTGCAGCCAATTTGTCATTTTCTTGTAGTTGACACTTCTTTCTTCTATTTGTGTTCCAAATTAGGCATCATTTAATTTGCAACTTCACTCATTTTAGTATAGTATATTTTATGTTTATGAAACTGTTTATTCTTCATGTTTCAATATTAAATTTTAAACATATCACCTTTAGCAGCTGATAAAGAATTTATCCAGAAAGCCAATGCTGCAATTGTTTATCCTTGGCAGTGCACATTTAACATACATTGTTACCATATCATAAAATTGTTCTTATTATGAAGTTGTTTCAGCAGTCTTGAAGTGATTATTCTTATTCTGATACAGAGCTGGTAAACTTTTGAGTGGTTTCAACCTTTTTCTACTTATGTCACCATTTGAACACTGAGCACCTTGCTAATATTTGAAGGTTCACGCATACTTGGTCACTATGGGTGAGTGGTTAATTCTATTTGGGTCAGTGACTTTAATGAATTAAATTTAAGTCTTACTTTTTTTTCTCTTCCCACACTGTCAAGGTCTGACAACATATTTTAGTGCAGTTTTCAGAACTTAATTATTACAAAAGAAGGGAAACCGAAGAATATGTAGTAGTGAATCTTTAAAATCAGAATCTAAAGTTTTTCTCAACAAATTTACATGATACTGAAATATTGATCTGTGAAAAATAAAGAGAATGTGTCAGAGGAAAACGTTGAGAACTACACTGTACATTCTTCCAAACAAACTCCAACAGCTACTAAACCGCTGTGTGGTGAAAGTTTTTATCAAGTCTGTCATATTTAATTTTTCATAATAAGAACAACAATTTATATTAACTTATATAAAGTGGCAAAACTTCGACTGCTACATCTCTGAAATGTATCCATAACCCTCCAGCCACTTTATGGAGTGTACAAAGCTCATGTCAGGAACCATTTGCTAGGTTTTCCTAAGCTTTAGGCATAAATGTCTATACATTTTACAGAAATATGTATTTCTATCTTTGTCAGTGTTGCAGTATTTTGCTTTTTTAGGTTATCTGCCGAAGGACAGAAGCAGAGACTATGGTGAGGTGTTTGTCCATCCGCCCACAATTCACAAAAATCCCATCTCCACGTATAGTACTAGTCAGGATTCAGTCATACTTACAATGACTGCCTGATGGTTCTTCACCCAAATTGTGTTCAGTTGTGTCCTTTCATGCGTCTGTGCAGTCCTGTTAAAAACTAGTACACTCCATTTTTCAGAAACTGGAAAAAACATGTTTAGAAGCATTAGCTTAAAATAATCGGTTTATCAAGTGCATCTGATTGGCAGTACCTGTCAATTCAATATAATCAGTTTATTTATATACCACCAAATGACAGCAACAGTTCCCTTAAAGCATGTAAGAATTTCCCCAAAGGTCATAAATAATTGAACTAGTGAATACAGTTATGTCTAGGTTATAGTAAAACCCAGCTAAGTTAAATTCAAATAGTGTTCTTTGAAGTGATATAAATGGCACTCTCTGTCTGCACTCTGTGTACATGTGTAAATATTGTTTTAATGTAATTCGTTGTTCTGTTTGCCATTGTTGTTCAATGCAAAACTGGGAGAGCTCATCACCAGAATTACTGAAATGGATTTCATACTTTTTGTAGACATGGACTGCATTTTTATATCACCTTTATGTCACCTTTATTGAGTATTATACAGAGCAATAATTTCTGTTTTTCTTATAGAGTATAATCCAACAGATCAAAAATATGCAATAATACACTGTATCTGTAAGGTCAACCAAAGCCATTGTCGGGTAAGGTGAAAAATGTATAGCAATTCACAGAATATACTTCCTTAAACAACCATAAACAAAAACGCTGAGTTTTTTTTAAAGACATTCTAATTATCTTCTTCTTCTTCTTCTTTTTTAAATAATTCAGTTTTGAAATTATTTTTTATTGTTGTCCTCTTTAAAAATGTCATAAGCTGGTAAGACACAGAAAGGGAAAAAAAGGCCAAAAAAAAAAGAAGTTTTTTTTCTCCAGATGCAGCCAAATAAGTTTTAGTAAGGTGGTTAATAAACTGGGTACTTTATATTTAACACTGCATTTTAGTACATAACTAAATCAATCCATTGCAATTTGGGACCATAGCTAGAAAGCAAAGATCAGATTTGTGAGCGCAGAATGTGTGAAGTTTCTAGAAAACTAGTGTGGTAAAACCTGGAGTCTGCAGTGGATTTAAATAAATATGTATACATGAGGTGAGAGCAATAGTATTTTCTAATTGCCATTATCGCAGTAATAGAATTTAAATGTTAATAACGCAAAGAAAAGAATGCAGCAACAGAACTACACTGAATAATTAACGTACACTTTTTAAACCATTATGGACCTTAATTATATGTTTTAATGGTTTTCACTGACTCATCTACATTATTCCAGAGTTGAAAATGTTTTTTCTACAAGCTAGTCTCCATAAAAAGTCAGTGTGTGAAAAAAAGATTGGGGACTTTATTCATCAGGTTAATAAACACTCTACAGTGGCAACTATTACCATAATTCTGTGAAGAGGAATACATCTCTCACGAGTATTTCACCTTGCAACAGACATTTTCATCACTATGAACGAGCAGATGAACTGATATACCTAATGACATCCTTGACACAACTATTGAAACATAAATCTTCTAAAAAAGCAAAATGACTTTGGAGGCAATGTTTCTCTTCCAAAAAGTTTGAAAAAACATTTATAGACCTTTTATCCACGATACTCTAGAAAAGGTAGGCTACAACACAGCAAGCATTAAACATATACAGATGTCATGATGTGCTGTGGCAAGCAAGGCAGGATCCAAACTAGGGACTTGGAAACAAAGGGATAACTAAAAAAGGGAGCTTTATTTGCTGTAACAAGATACTCCAAACAAAACAAAGAATAAACTAAAAAAAACAAAGGGAAAAACAGAAACTTGGAAGCTACACAGGGAAAACCAAAACTTTCAGCAGGCCGAGGAACACAGAGCAATATAGGACAACATGACCACAAGCAGAGGGAGAATGAGGACATAAATGCACACAGTAAATACACACAGGATAACAAGAAGATGGACAACAGGTGGAAACACCGCTGGAACTAATTACTCAGAGACAGGAAGCAAAACTGAGCAGAGCACACAAAGGACGAGAGACTATTAAAATAAAAAAGGAAGTAAGTACACAGTGAGACTCAGACTAAGACACATGAACTTGACAGTGGAATCGGGGGGAAGCAGACATGGAGACAGACCGGGGAGACAGAAAGGAAACACCAAAACACAGACAACAGATAAAGGAGATGCTTGACAAAACATGGGATGTGAAACATAGGTGAGACACGATAACAGAAACCTAAAGACTGGATAACAAAATTAAGACCAGAAAATACAAATAGTAGAGTTACAACAATAAGATCCTGGAAAACCTGGAACACAAACTTAACTTTGAAAATATTAAATAAACCAGAATCAAGAAGTCCAAATGCAGAAACACTGGGCCCAACTGCCACTAGTAACAGTAACCTTAGTGTTTTCCACAAAATTGTGGCTGTCAGCTGACTATTGTCAGTATTTTTGGGACCATTTTGACACAACTGGATTCTGTTTAATATTCATGTTTTTGGCACTAATATAATATTAGCAATCAAATAAGTAGCTTTGAAAATTTAACAGATTTTCTGTTTTTGGAAATTGAAAGCAAACCATTCTGATTCTGATGTGAGTCTGAGTCCTGATAGGTAAAAACAGAAAGAAGCATGAGTAACCGTTATAGTCATCAAGGTTTCTTTTCCTTTCTTGTTACATATCTCAGCATTAAGTCCTGCACAAGAAGCAACCATCTCATCAGCCTACTGTTTGTTGTCCACACTAAGAAAACAGGGACCATGTTCGTAGTCATGAAAAGCCACAAACTTTTGACAACACAGATTTAGAGTCTAAATCTGCAATGGTCTAAAAGTTTTAGACCATTGCATTGAGCAGTAGAGACAGGCTTCTTTTCAGTTTTTTGTACCTGATTATTTTTTATTTTCTTTTTGGAAAACTAGCCAGTTGTGTGATCCACACCATAATTGCTCCCCTGCAGGATAACAGATACAGGAGAACAACTCCTATCCGCCTGCTGCTCACACAAAAAGAAATCACAAGGTCAGGTGTGCTGCAGACTCAAAGGTACTTTAACATGCAGGTGATCAGACAAAGTGTTTAGTGACAATACTAAAACTGGTGAGAGGAGTAGCAACATCTACAAAATTCTGACAGAACCACATTTGTCACTGTCATGTAAACCTCTTCAGAGAGGCTTGCTACTCATACTTGTACAATACACTGAACAGAATTAAAATGTTCCTAAAGCAGATACAATATATTTTTAGGCATTTAGTTTATATTTATGACAGCTTCTGTATGTATACATGTGTGAATACACATACAGTTAAACACACACATACAGATGTAAACTCTAGCTTCTGATGATTCAATTCAATTTTATATATAAAGTGCCAACTCACAACAACTGTTTTGTCAGGAAAAGACCCTAATAATAATAATAATAATAATAATAATAATAATAATAATAATAATAATAATAATGACAAAACCTACAATAAAATAAAAATGCAAAAAAGAAGAGGAAACAAAAAGGAAAACAAAAATTCATAATTGCCACAATTTCTAAAGAGATTTTGCAAGTTTTTCTTTGTACACTCGCTTTTTTTTTCACTCATATTTCAGTCCAGTCCTTGTACTTGAAAATATTCAGAGAAATTTTTATTTATTTATTTATTTGTTAAAACAATACTGATCTATGAATCATTCAAGCAAAAAACAACAATGATGTGTCTGCACATAACAGAAGCCCTTTAAAAAAGGCACTTTCTTACTAGCAGCCTGTTACAAAAGCACATTATTTGCTCACTTTTGTTTTGTTGAATCTCTAAAAAATGAATGCTAAAGATAACACAGTGTGACAGACATACATACAATAGCATTTTTGCATCAACAAGAGGATTCTCACAGTGCTATTAGCTGAAAGGTTATATCTTGAAATTGTATTGTCGTAGGCCGGCACCAGTCACCCTTCTCCAAACTCTAGGTAAATGGTCTGTATTTGTATAGTGCTTTACTTGGTCCTAAGGACCCCAAAGCACTTTACACTATACACAATCATCCACCCATTCACACACTAGTGATGGCAAGCTACAGTGTAGCCACAGCCGCCCTGGTGCGCACTGACAGAGGCGAGGCTGCCGGACACTGGCGCCACCAGGCCCTCTGACCACCACCAGTAGGCAACGGGTGAAGTGTCTTGCCCAAGGACACAAAGACCGAGACTATCGGAGCCGGGAGCTCATCAGTCTCTAATTTTTAAACAGTAGTTAGGGACCTGCTCCAATGTGCAGCTTCTGACTGCTTCTTTAGAATGGTAATCAGACTCCTTCATGTTTTTTTTGCAACCTTTGAAGATTAAAGTCTAACCCAAATAGGGTTCCAGGGAAGTTTCTTGGCTCTCATCTCCATCTGTGTTTACGTTAGGCTTAAATTTTCCTTTTTGATAAAGGTTATAGTTAGGACTGAACCAGGTGACCTTAGTTATGCTAAAATAGGCCTAGACTGCTTGAGCGTCCCATGATGGACTGAGTACTTCTACTTCACTCACCTCTTTTCACTTTGCATGTTTTTTCCACCACTCAAAATGCACAGAGGAGGTCTAGAGAAAGGTACAACATTCAGCGTCTACAGCCATCTGTAAAGCATGGTGGAGACGGTCATGGTTCGAGCCTGCATTTCAGCCAGCGGTGTTGAGCGAAGGCAGAATAGATTCCAGCATGCAATACCATTTGGAAAGAGCCTGTGTTCCTTCCGGTGTTAATAAATCCCAGCAACTATTTCCGATTTTCCTTCTAAAATATAAAAAAATGAGGGATGGCTCAAGACTTTTGCACAATATTCAAACTAATAAATACACATTTTTATTCGAAACCCCTGATGTGGATTAATAATCTTTGTTCCTGATTGAAAGGATAATTTCATTTCTCTGGAGAGTTGGATTTTACATCGTGCTTTGTTCTCTTTTCTTTTCTTACATTTGCCCGTCATCATTTTTACCTCCTACTCCCTTGAAACCACATTTAAATTCGGCTGATTTTCTGCTGTTTACATGCACAGTGAACCAAACCAGCCAGCCATTAAATATTTTAATAATCTAGCAGAAAAAATACTCCGACGTGTACACATAATAAATCTGCATATCACTGAGGAAGATCTATATTCAAAGCAGATAAAAATAATAATAAATCCAATAATAATAAAAAATGGAGGGGCTAACAGGGCCCATGTGGTATTTGTTTGGATAGAAGATAGAGGAATAACAGATAAAGTACTGATTTGGAGGTTAATTTATGTCCTGTTTTTAGTATACAGCATATGCAGACGTGAGAAAAGTGTATAGGGATTCTATGTATATGCAATTTGATTGCATTTACCTGTCAGTCTACATCCCTAGCCTCACCTATGGTCACGAGTTTTGGGTAGTGACCGACAGAACGACATTCCGGATATAAGCGACGGAAATGAGCTCTCTTCGAAGGGTGGATGGTCTCTCCATTAGAGATAAGGTGAGGAGCTCAGCCATGCAGCAGTGGCTCAGAGTAGAGGCGCTACTCCTCCACATTGAAAGGAGCCAGTTGAGGCGGTTCGGGCATCTGACAAGGATGCCTCCTGGGTGCCTCATGGGTGAGGTGTTCCGGGCATGTCCCACCAGGAGGAGGCCCCGGGGCAGACCCAAGACACGCTGGAGAGATTATCCCTCTTGGATGGCGTGGGAATGCCTTGGTGGTGACAAGCTGAACGAGGTGGCCGGGGAAAGCGGGGTTGAGGCTTTTCTGCTTTGGCTGCAGCCCTCACAACCTGGCCCTGGAGAATGGATGGATGATCTCTGTTCTTCACTCTATATATCTAATGCTAGAAAGGTTTTCCTTCTGTGTCAGTTTTAATTTCAGACATAGCATGCCAGAAGTAGTTATAGTGTGGTTATATGGTTATATGGTCAGTTTTGAAGTGAATTAAATTTATGAAATTTAATTATGTTATTCTTAGAAATAGAACATTTTTTTTCCCAGATGACTTTGTAATTGTCCTCATGCTAGCATGTGCCACTTGTGAATGATTTAGAAATAACCTGGGTGGCTAAAGTATAAACATTCTTTACTTAAGTACATGTACAGGTACTCGTGTTAAAAAAAAATACTAATTAAAAGTTGAAATATCAGAAGTGAACATCATATCCCAGTAAATTCCTCTCAAAGTCAAACTGTGCATTGCTCAGAGAAACTGTAAAAATCCCAAAAGCTGCATTTCCGACTCAGGTGGCATGTTAAGTTCATGGCAGTGCAAATAGAAAAAGACAAAGCAAGTATGGCTTGCTTGGAAGGGTTACCAGGAGAAAGCCTCTTCTCTCTAAAAACAGATTGACTCACGTTGGTTCAAATGAGACCAAAGTGGAATTTCGTGACCATAATGCACATGTTCACCATCTGAAAACCAAAGGCTCTATTTACATCATTTTAGAACCTTCTAAGGACTAGGTAATTTCTTTATGTCCTCATATGTAAATCATTAGAAAGAGGGTGTCATTTCATTTTCATTGAAACAATGTTGTTTCCAAAAAGCGAAAACATAATGATAATATTACTGCAATAAAGAAACGTTTGTGTTTACTTGTGTCTGCTTTGAAAAAACAAATTTAAGTGTGCACTCTATCTTTAAAATGATGATGGTAAACAAAGTAGTGATAGCTTTCCTATATTTTATATTGACTTAATCAATAACACAAAGTTAGGTTTCTTAATTATATATTTTCACTCGTTTTTCACTTGTTTTTCACAGGCATTAATAATCCTCAGCAGCACTTTGTGTATTTATAAATGTCATTGAACTCAATTTGCCGCCTTAAGTGATAGGCCTAATGATGCCCTGAAATACCTTTGTTCATTTTCAGAGGATAATCACATGGCTCTTGCAGTTGCTTCTTGCTGTGGATGATTTCAGGCTCTCTCTCTTCCATCCACGTCTTCAAATACTCAAAACTGTTTGAATATTTCACTTAGTCACACCTTCACATTGTTTTAAGATGATTCTTTTTCAATTGGCACCACCTCTGTGGGTCAAAGTATGCCTTTTTATGTGTAATGCACACTGTAAGTAATCACAAATCCATACCCATTTACCCATCTCATTTCTCTAGTCAAACCGTGGATATGATAGACAAATGTCAAAATACCTAAGGGCTTAAATAAAAATTGTTAAAACATGTGAGATATGTGATTATGTTTAGAGAAGGGCATCAGAACATCTGTTGATGCACCGTAGTGTTTGCTGTTCCTTTTAAGACTAGTAAGAGTAAGAGAACTTACCAGTAGATCTGCAGTTTCTGAAATACTTAGATTAGTCTGTTGGACACCAACAACCACGCAACATCCATTGTTGCTTAAACAACAATTTTCTTTCCCGTTTTAATGCTCACTTTGGGTCGGCTTATTATATATTAATATTAACCAGCAGCTGAACATATGTACATGACAGTGTGGCTGGTGAGTGTACATGCTGACATTTGACTGCTCTTTGACCACCCCTGTTCACCCCTAATTAATAAACCTGGACTTAAATGCTTTGAATACAAATTTTATCAGAGGAAATACACAAATTTTATTTCATTATTCCTTCTTTTATTTTGTTCTTTCCACGTCACATACTGAGGAAGGTGGTGGATTTCACCATTTTTTTCACTACTTTAATTAAGCTTTTTTTTCATCACAGACATGTTCCATGTCTTTACTTTCAACAAAAAGTGCGAGCTATGTCCTGCAACCCCCAAAGTTTGATTCTGTTCATCTGGACGTAACTATTTCAGTGGGAGAAACATTTCATCCCTCATCCAAGTGACTTCTTCAGTCTCAGGCAACTGCAGGTTTCTGCAACAACACAATGATAGGAGATGTGGTAAATTATGTAATCACAGAACTTTGCATTATCCACTGGTGTTCAAAGTTTAGGACTCCTCAAAATCGTAATTCTCATCTAGATAACATAATATTACTTACAGATTACATAAGATATGACTGACATACACAGGGGATGATGCATATGCTGTATAACCACGCCAGGAGCTCCAATCATTCCTTCATTCAGCCGTTTGTTCCCTAAGAATAGTGTCTACTAAACTTTTTTCTTTTTTTCCCCCCATTCACTTATAAACTGAAGAACCTCGATGACTTTTCATACGATTTCAGCCAGACAAATGCAATGTTTATCCAAACACTTGGTTTTCATTTAAGTAAGTCATTAATGCCACACACAGCTCCAAAAATTGTGAGAAATATTAAATTCCTAAGTGAGGCTCTAGGTGAGTACACCGAGTTTGGGTTTTGTCTCATAGGTTATTTGCATTACAGGGCATAAGTTTATGACTGATGTATGAAGCTGTTTTTGCACTTCCTGTGTTCTGAGCGATTTAAAACTTTGAGATTTTCTACAAACATCAGTTTAAAGCAAAATACTATGCTTTCAATTCCATCATCTCAAATGTTTACATATTTTATATGGCATGGATCTCCTCACAGCAGCGATAAACTGTTTGCTTTCATTTTTTTCTTGTCATGGTATGTTCGGGGTGTTTTACATGAAAAATTTCAACTGCACACTTTTTCATATACTTCATTTTTCTATACATCACTGCTCAAGGGCTTCAGCTCTTTTTCATTTCCATGTCCCTTTTGTTTTCAGCACTACAAACCTGCTCAAATGTTATAGTTTTCACAAGGAATCTCAGTAGTCCACTGTCTGAGTGGCAAGATCATCGTATGTCTCTGGTGAGAAACTGAGCAAATGTGCCAAAAATATTACACCATGAAAGACAGCACAGATTCTGTTATTCAAAAAATGTCAGAATAGGCCTGGCGAAGAGGACTCCCTCGCTCTTTAACATGCATTTCCCCTGTTAAATTACTCTTGTAAGAACGTCTTAAGATGGAGCTCATCACATCACAAAAGGGGAAGGAACCAAATAGCAGAATTCCCAGTCGTCAGTTTAGCAGAGATTTGAAATAACAATCCCCATCGGGGCCAGGCAATGTCGTCTAAGTTCCCTATTCACTGAACAATGGCACAGAGCCGACCCTCCTGAAGTACCGAACAGCATCAAGGGACGCAGCTCAATAAAATCAGCCGGGGGGATCTCTCACTTCTTAAGCTTTTCAATAATATGATCCCCTGCTATCTATATTACCATATGGGATCCAGCAGCCAGGTAGGGGCCGAGGCAGCAGGGTTTCAGGAAGATAATTGATTCCAGTTTTTAGCAAGAGGACTGGGGATGTTGTGGGAGAGCAGTGAACGGGCCCTCTTCAAAGATGCAGCTTTCAGGCTGCAAGGCTACATTATACCTGAGTCAAGAAGAACCTGATCTGTTATTCTTGTACAGCTCTCTGAAGTGTTAGAGAGCATGAATAAGCTATGGGCTACAAGAGCTAGACAGACATTCAACAGGTGAGGGGGGGGGGCAGAAAATTGATGGGTGCAATTTTATCTTTCTCTCTTAGAGAATTTGTTTGCAGTGGGACAGACTGTCTCCCTGGACATATAAATTAGAAAAATACAGTACTATCAAAAATATATATAAAAATGAATAGGAATGTTGTTTAAGAATATTGATGATAATCACTGAATCCCAAACTCAGTTCCCAGAGTTGCCGCTGCAAACCTGCAGAGAGCCTCAGTGATGTTTCACTGTAATCAGATTACACCTGATCCACAGAGTGAGCAGAGGAGCTTCTGTTTGGATTTGCACATCATGGCTTTGACTCAGTACATTCTGCTTGAACTGATGAAATCTGATGAAGCACCCTTTCCTTTTTTTTCTTCATATTTAATGTGAAGATGTGATAATGAGAGGGGAAATCCTAACATGGTGCTCTGGCTGTGAGCACAGAAGCTCCACCTACATTTTGTTCAAACCTTCTGTTTGTGGAGGACAGCTAATAAGAGCAAAGTTGTCTTAAAGAGGAGCTAAGACTGTCAGGGGTGATGGATTTAGGGTCTGAAAACCTAGCCAAGGCAACCAAAGCTACTTTAATAGAGTCAAACGATCCCTGTGAAAATTTGCATTATGTGTACATTTCAATAAAAACTAAATATATTGGAAAAAAAAATGATGTGGAAAAACAAAAAAAATCACATGCAAGAATGGTTGCATTCTCCATCGTAGCCAAAAATCTGTCCTCCAGGTGCCAGTCTTTTGGACTGTGAGCTATCACGAGAGTCGGTCTCCAGCCAGACAGAGTTCATTCCCCAGTGACTGAAAGAAAGATAAATGCCACCCAGGATAGATGAATGACAGATGAGTCATTTCCATTTATGAGGTTGAGAATGCTCACACTGATCTGCTGTCATGTCGCTCCATGATTGAAATATGTTTGTGTGTAAGAGCTTGAGTGAGAGAGACAAGAGTGAAAGGAAAGGCAAGAAAGGATGAGATTATAACTATAAGAATTTATTTTTTGTCTGCTGCCATTCATTTTCTAGGAACCAGGTATTCCATTGAAAGCATCAGTCTTGGCTCCTTTATTCCAGCCAGCATCACCACTGCTCTTTCACCTTGTTTACAACATAGCAGTGGTGTTTCTTTTTCTTTTTTTTATTTCTTTAACAAAGTGTATGATAATCCACCCTTGCAGTTGTATGACTGCTTTTCCCCTTTTCACTGATAAAAAGAAGAGAGAGAACATAAAGTAGGATTAAAACCACTCCAGATGAGATGTATAACATTTCCAGGCACATCCAGTTACAAGGCTTCCTGCATAACTTAACATTTACATCTCTGCCCACACACAGATAATATATCCACTGCATATAGACACTAAATATTCCCATTGCAAAAAGATTTGTTTTAAAAAGCAAGAGAAAAGTCTGATGTCTGATTCAGAGTTTGTGCCATTTGAATGACCTGGATATACCCGAGACTTTCTTTGAAAGACTTTCCTGCAGACTTAAAAACTTCTCAGATAAATCTTTGTTAAGTTTAACAAGCGCAAACCCCAATGAGCTAGCTAACCAGGTAGTAGCCTTTTCTTTAGTCTCAATCTTGACGAACTGTTACCACAGACATAAAACACATAAGCCAGTTATCTTTCTTTTCATGCTCCCACACTGGTAAACTACCTGCTTAAGTATCCAGTCAAACTTTCTCTCATCTCTTTAGTGTTTTCACAGTACTCACACTACACTGCAGTACTTACAGCAGGCTAATTATACACTGGCCCCACAATCTTTCAAAGCTGAAACTGTTTCTAGCTACACACAGTGCCAGTGTTGAACTTCCCATTGTGCATTTTATACCTAAAATGCATTTGTGAAGGAAATTAAGATAAGATAAGATAAGATAAGATAAGATAACCTTTATTAGTCCCACACGTGGGAAATTTGTTTTGTCACAGCAGGAAGTGGACAGTGCAAAAGTTATGACGCAAAAATTAGAATACAATAAGAATAAATACAGTACACAGCTGTACAGAATAGAATAAAATAATATACTATATACAGTAGAATAAAATAGAATAAAAATATACAATAAGATAAAAATAGAATACGAATGCTATATACAACTGAGTAAAAATACAACGATGCCAGAAAAGATTATTGCACTTAGTGTTATTGCACATGTGTGGATGTGTGTGTTTGTTCAGTTAAAGTCTTTGTTGTGGAGTCTGACAGCAGTGGGGAGGAAAGACCTGCGAAATCTCTCCGTCCCACACCGTGGGTGCCGCAGTCACCCACGGTGACTTACAGGTATAATTGCTATTGAAAAGAGGCACTTGCAAGCCTCTCTCTCAATTATTCTCACAATACTGATATCTGCAAAGAAAAGCAACATTTGACTATTTTTCAGAGAAAACTCACAATTACAGTTAAACATTTAGCAGTGCCTTCAGTTTCTTCATCAACAAGGGTCGTTGTTAGTAGTAGTCTGCCAGTAGGCTTCTAACTCTACTTGCTAATTCAATCTGCAATTTCTCAGTACAATTACAGATACATAACAAGTCAAATGTCTTTCCCAAACGGAGCAAGCAATACGATGGCAAGAAAGAGTAGGAATTGCTTAGAGGAAAATGTGTGAGCTGTTTGTTAATTGGAGAGAACATTTAGCAGACTCCTTCACAAACATATGACAACCCCACCTGCTCGTTTGCCAGTCTCCCTGGCTTGTGTTACAATATGGAGCTGACAGTATTGCCTGAGAGTTTGGCTCCTGTCTTGACAGGAGATAAAATCTCAAAGCTGTCTTGTCAAAACTTGCATCACATTCCTCAAAATGTAAAACTGACAAATCAAGGCTGAGCTTTCTGTGACTATGTGTTTTCTCCTTTCTTTTTTATTTCTTTTATTCCCCCATTTGTATTTGCAGCTTCAATGGTCAAGAATGGCAAATTGTATAGGGCAGCAAAATATGTTCCCTATCAATTGTGCAAAGACTGAAGATTCCAGTAACACCTAGGCTGTTGTATTTATTCAGGCTTATGACATTTATTATTTTGATGTGATTTTTTTTTTTTAGCTAACATATATAAAAAAGAACAGACACACACATACAATCTTCTAAAAATACACATGCAAAGGCAAAATTTTACTCTAGGGGCAGTTAACCTGGAGAAACTTGCTACTACAAATTCAGCTTTTTCTGTAAAAAATAAACACTGCTTTGTAAAAGACTGCATCACATTCCTCAAAATGTAACTCTGACAAATCAAGTCTGTGACAATGTGTGTTTTATCCCCCGTTTATATTTGCAGCTTTCAGAGAAGAAAACAACCTTTCAAATTATAAAAAGCAACAAATGCTATGCGATGTAGTTTGCCAAATTGATTCACTTTTGCTACATCTGTTATTTTAAATTTGCTGTTTGCTAACATAGACACACATCAGAGGTAAAATGCACACAAAGCTCCAAGAATACACATGTAAAGGCAACATTTTACTCTAGGGGCAGTTAACCTACAGAAACATATGACTACAAATTCCACTTTTTTCTCGTACACAGACACTTAAACCCTTTTCCAAAAGTACAGCCAGTAACAGACACTAGCATATTATCAGTTGCCTCAGCTGTGTAGTACAGAATATGACATATGGTGTGCACTATCTGAAAAATGCATACTCTAAGTTGCTCTGCAGACATTGCCAAATATAGGTTGTAGTATATAGGCTAATAATATGTACTCTCAACCCCCAAGAGGCTCTTGAGTAGCTACAACTTTGCCTTTATTTCAGAAATGTACAGAAAGTGAAGCTTAATAAGCTTCCCAAGGCATTACATGCTTTTTTTCCCCTTCACATTTGGCTCTGAGGATTGGACTCCAGACAACAGTCTTCAGAGAACTTAACGATCATGCCATCTGGAGGCAGGGAAGTGTTGTAGCCACTGATATCGATCATCTTTTTACACCTTACTCTCACAGATGGTGGGAAAAAAAACACCATCTGGGTGCAGGTGTTGGCGCTTTGAAAATGAGAAGCAGCCACAGCAAAATAGAAATAAAATCGTTTGTCCTAACACTACTAAAAGTTTTCTTAGGACTTTTTAATGTGTGAGCTTTTTAAGAGTTAAAGTAGCTGTGCTGCTGGAGGTTCATATGTTTGTATGTGGCTGTTTGTGTCTAGGTGTAGGTAATGCTTCTGGCTCAAGTTTGCCACAAAGTTCATACTTAATCTTTGCTTCTATAAGTTTTGCTTTTATATACAGACTTTATGGTAAATGGTAAATGGCCTGTATTTATATAGCGCTTTACTAGTCCCTAAGGACCCCAAAGCGCTTTACATATCCAGTCATCCACCCATTCACACACACATTCACACACTGGTGATGGCAAGCTACATTGTAGCCACAGCCACCCTGGGGCGCACTGACAGAGGCGAGGCTGCCGGACACTACAGACTGTGTATTACATACCCACATATTAAAGATGTTGATATGGGTTAAGGTTATCATTTTATGCCTTACATTTTAGGGTCATTATTTCACATGGATACATTTTGAAGTCTGACTTTTTCTTTGCAGGGAGGCATCAAGCAATGGAAACGGACCACTTAATTGCAGACACCATGACAATGCTGCCATCAAGTGGACATCCACAGTTATTACAAAAGTCTGTCTTTTGGCGTTATGGATCATCATTGTTATTACCATGAACACTATCATCAACACCTCTACAGTCATTAGAAAATTACCAGCATCAGTACATCTACTTTGGTGAGCCACAAAGCCAGCTCATCTGCATAACAATGTACAGCCTATATAATGATTTGCACCATGATTCAGTGAGAAATATGCACCCACCAACACCCAAATAATTGCAACTGCAGCAAAAAGCTAAATTACTGTGCAAACAAGAGTTTGGCAACTATTTAACAGGTTAGTGTGACCAGTAGATGTCACTGCATACCCTGAAATCAGATCATGGTTTCCAGAGAAAGCACACCTGCAACCTAGAAACACGTCAGTGCAGTAACCATGCAATGCTTAGCGACAGACTCAGGATCATCCCTGTTGTGTTTATGTGATTCTTCCCTGATGCAGTCATAAAAATCAATCCCAGCAACAGAGGCAAAGTCTGTGAGAGCACTTACAAAAGCACTTTGATTTCTTTTAGCATGCAGAATAATCTGACTCTTGTTAACAACAGTTCTGTACAATTATATGTTACAATGTTGTGCTTCTTTATTGATAAATATTGCAATCAGTAATTGTTCATTATTATTAAGATGAAACTCCTTGGTAATGCTGACCTGTTTATACCCATACTAACTGCTACCACTGTAATATCTGTTAGTGGGCTCATATAATATTGGAAAACTATGCTTGTTTACAAAAGCTCATGAGAACACAACTTAGAGAGTGTTATTGGCATATTCTGATTAATAGGGTCGTCATTCCTTCTGAGTAAGGAGTTTTTCATCATATGCACAATACAATTTTAAAACTTTGCTGATATTGAAGCTAAAAGAAGCTAAAGTGTGTACCAGAAAATAATATACAATTTCAAAAGTCACTGGATAATTGCACATTTATCTCATTAAATGTCCTCATGCTGACCACTAAGAGTGCCACATCTTAAGGATGTACACATGTGTGTCTTGTTATGGCTGAGCTGTTGTTGTAACATGCACTGACACATAATAAAGTGCAAAAAAATGCACGGTGAATTGTTCCATTTAGAGCCCAGAATACTTCCGCTTGCTTTGTTTTTGTCTCCAGCGGACCAGTACCTGGTTACTGTAATCTAGCCTGAAGCCAGAGAGCGAGCAAGAAAGAGAGAAAGCGAGAGAGAGAGAAAGAGAGAGAGAGAGAGAGAGAGCTATGCTGCAGATCCATCTGGCCCTCACCTGGATTCTGTATTATGCCCCGAAGCCTTTCAGATTAAAGAGCTGCCTTCAGTCACATTTATGCTCAGCGAGATTCCATACTGTGTCTAAAAGCACAAATAATGCTACACTGAAGCAATTGTTTTTCATCTTTCTCTGATGTTATTTTCAGTGAAGCACATCAGCAGACTCTGTTTCTATTTTTCTCTCTGCATGTGTGCAGCACAATATGTTTGCACTATATTTGCCAATGTTTGTGTGAAGTTTTTATCTATGTCAGATTCACCAAGAGACTTTTGCTCATGTGACTTCTGCCACTGTAATGTATGTGTATAATATAAAGTGAGTTGAACTCCAAGCCTCTGAACATGCCTGATGTCATACTTTTGGCCTTTTTGGCAGCTTGTTATGTTATGTGTTTTCTTCAGGCCAAAATTTAAAAGTGAAAGTAAGTAATTTGTTGGAAGATTATCATCTGCCTCTTCAACACTAGACTTAATCTAGTTTTCCTTAAATTTTGTTAGTACTGTATGTAAGGAAACTCCTAGTAAGTCACCTTTGACTTGGTTTTCAATGTGGGATTTGTTATTTAAATACTATGGAAAATAATCCAGTCTGGTCTCTGTACAAGTACGTAACAAAGCACAGATACAGCCTTGCTTATACTATAGCGGTTGAACCACAAATGTGCGTGATGTTGAACGCTTTGATGCCAGGCCTGTTTACATGACATAATGATGCCCATGCTGTCAATTTAGAGCATTTCAATTGTCTCCATTCCCTCAGAGAAGGCACTCATCAGAGATCCACAGAGGGTCTAAGTTATGTGTCTGATTATAATGGGTAAAAAGATATGAATGAAAAAAATTAACCTCTATGTCAGTGTTTGTTTTAATGCATGCCCGGAAAAAGCGAACTATAGAGAGAGAGAGAGAGAGAGAAGAGAAGCGCAAACACTAAAGAATTCAAGGTGGGACGTAAAATTTTGTGTAGAGTTTAAGGGCCAATCACTGAGAGTTGTGTTTACTATTGGTAGAAAAAATGGTCAAAAACAACTATTGAAAGTTTCAGCAGATGCACCATTGTCTGGCTTTACCCTCTTTCCTCCCCCTTTCCTTTCCTTCTTTTGTAATCATGTGTATAAATTCGCAAATCTGTTTGTATGTGCATGTGTGCTTACAAACATTAGGGTATCAAGTGTACTCGTACTCGACATGTACTTTCCCATTTTTTATGGGAAAGTTTCATCAAGTATATTTTTGGTCTGAGTCTGTTGCAGTTTACAACTTTAATCATTTTATTAAATTTGTTTACATTTCCAGAATCTTATTTTCTTTCTATATTGTTGTGTGTGGAATGATGAGGAAAAGAGAACAAAAAAGTTTGTTTTATGCATTTAAAATTTAATTTATGATCAAATAAAGTGGAAAAAAAACCTCATATTTCCTCAAACAGCTACGTACCTACTGGCTTTTTAAAAAACCTGACTTGTTTTAAATACACTGTATCACATAACTGTCTTGAAGCGTGGGTGATATTATTGGATAATAACCTCTGTCTTGAGGACTGCACATCTGTCATTGCTAATTCAGCAGTTGAGAAATATGTGCCTTACGTCTGTTGGTGCAATGGGACAACATGAAGTGGCATGTGGTTAACTTGAATTTCCATATAACGTTTTGCTCATCCATATGGAGCGTATTTAGACTTTGATCATCCATATATCATCCTGTTTTCAGGAAGCAAATTTAGTATGCTTTACTGTGTAAAGGGAATCCTTCTTTCTGAAAGAAGTGATTAGCTGAAGTGATCACTGGGGAGATTTAAAAGTGTACTGTGACCAGGTAGGCGATATCTAATTAACTAATATGACAGCCAGTTCAGTCCAGATGAAGAGCTCTGGTGTCACAGGTCGTGTTTATGGCCTAAGGTAAGGGTGGTGTGGATCTGACCCTAGAGTCAAGTTCCAGCATGGACCTTCCCTGTTGACCCCAACTGAAGGAAGAAAAAAGACAAAATAAAGCTGTAGTAATATTATGAATTTCATTGTGTTATTTTCTCATATATATTTTGTATTTTATTAATGCATTTAAACAAAAATGTTTAGGAGAGTGTGTTTTTGCTTTCCTCCATAGTTTATTTGCATTTTCCCAACTACAGTACTACACTGCTCATGTGCAATTAGCTTGTTGTTGATCCATTTGGGGATGTTACATTTTCATGTAATCCTATGGAAATTTGTTTGTTCATCACTTTTTAATGTATTTGCTATTGCACAGGGTATTGTTTGCAGTGAGATGGATGGATGGATGGATGGATGGATGGATGGATGGATGGATGGATAGATAGATAGATAGATAGATAGATAGATAGATAGATAGATAGATAGATAGATAGATAGATAGATAGATAGATAGATAGATAGATAGATAGATAGATAGATAGATAGATAGATAGATAGATAGAGGAAATTTCACAGGAGGAACTTGATACAAAAAAAGCAACTTCAAGAGATTGTCCTAAAGCTGTTTCTCTTGGGAAATTTTTAGTAAATCAGTTAAATTAGAGTTAAATATGTGTTTCTTGGTTGTCATGTTGTTGCCTATGTAACACTTTCAGTTCTGTCAAATCTCAGTCCCAACTCGCACTCAGGGACTTTGTTTCCCCCCCCCCCCCCCAAAACAGGGAAATAAATGTCAAATGAAAAGTCTGGTTCTCCTCTTATGTGCAGTGTGTTCATTTATCTCCTGGGAGACAGAAACAAAGAACTATGTCTCAATATTCACCACCCTTTATTCTTTTTAGCGGTCACCCCATTTAACTTGTTAAGAGAGCGCTGATGGTTAAATGTTAGACAAGAGTCCCAGCTTTTTGACAGCTCTGTGGTGGCTGTAACTGCCTGTACTTGTCTCTCAGTGTGGCCTTGCTGCCCCTAGGCTTCCTGCGGATTGAAGGAACACATACTGTGCTAAGTGTGTATGCATTTATAGTGGTTTTCTCTTTATTCTAAGCTATTTTAAAAGTTTCGATTATGCAATTTTGCAGTCAGAATCTATGACAAATAAAGAGATTAAATGAGTTCACATGACTTAAAATCTTGGCACCAATTATGTGTCATCTAGATTGACTGCCAATGCGTGGCAGATGCTTTTTTACAGAGGGTGAATAAGTCAGTTTCTCTGTCTATAAAACTGTTTAATAAAAGTCAGAGTTTATACATGTGCCTGCTCAAGATTTATGGACAATGTGAAATATGGAAACAATCAGAACTCAACACAGTGATTCATTTTTAATAAAAACATCTTCCCACTGAGGCACACGTGATTGAATTTCATCTTTATTCTTACGAGTGGAAAAAGGCATCGATTTGCACATTAAACACATTAACACTATAGTCCATCCTTCTCTGCCAACCAATTGCGACAATTTGATCAGTTTCAGTAAAACCATGCATTCCCATGGCAGGCATACAGAAATCCATGCAGTTTGTGGGCAGCAACAGTCATGGTGGCAAAACATCCAAAAGCCACATTGCTGCACTGTGATGGTGGTACTGAAGATCTCCATAATTTCAATTCCTTGATCTATGCCCATCTGTGTATCTGGTGGCTTGCCTGCAGAGACTGTCTGTCATTTGTTCCGACATGTCCCCTTAAAGTCTCTGTTACTCTCTGGGAAAGTGGACCACAGGAACTCCTGGGGGGATTGAAGTCCTTAATGCTGTTGTGAGTACATTTAGATCATTGGGGGTCAAAGAGAGCAAAATAGACAGGAAGAGTTGCATAGACAGAAACAGACACAGAAACATAGAAAATATTAAGCGGTAGAGAAAGGGGGTGGGCACAGGGGAGGTAGAAGAGGAATTTGAGTGAAAACACGTTTTTAGTATGAGCCTGAAATCCTTCTGAAGAAACAATAATTGGAAAAATATGAAGGGGAAATGGTGGATTTAACAATGAGAGCCTTTTTGTTCCTGTGTCACAAATGCAACTCTTTCAATCCCCCGAAGCTTGCATTTTTTTTCTTTTAAGAGTTGAATGCTAGTATTGTAGTGAAGGATAACTCACATTTTAGCTGAGTGCTCCAGTGTTGGTACAGTAATCCTGTTCTTTTGTTACATCACAAGATAAAATTGGCTGTGAAAAAATAAATCAATAAAAAGGTGTCAGTTATTGATGTGATGTTTTTAGGGTCATGTTTGAAGAATAAAGGTCACTAGCAAACTGTACATTTTTCTATAATTATTATAATGGCCTTTTCCCTGACAGGAAAAAAAACCTGTAGCACAGAGCTCACCTCCCCTGCGTAAGACCATGTTGTAAAATACAGTCATGCTTTCTTTTAAGAAGGCTCCTTCAATGACGTCCCCCCATTTATTGCTATTATTTCAGTCACAATGTCAAGGCTAGCTGATATTAACTTAAACCACTGTTCTTTCATGTTGTTATACTGGATGTCCGATTAGGTTGGAAGACTTCTTGTTTACAAAATGCACAATACTTTAGAGGAACAGCTGTTATTATCTCTACAGTTTATATTCTTTTTCGTATGTTTTTGTTCAGCAGTTATGATTTACTCACTCAGTTTGATTGAAACTCCCTGTAAGTGTTAGTTATTATGCCACTCTATAAAAACATGTCATGACCTCTCTGTCTTCACTTACCTCACTCTCCCCTTCGCTTATTTTTCACAAGACACTATGAATTATTTTTGCCAAAATTATCTGCAGTAGCGGTTCCAGCAGTGTCACTTTTTTGTTTTGTTTTGTTCTTCATATCAAACAGTTTGACCAGCCTTTTGCTTGACATCTGCTTGTCATTCAGCGCCAGCCTCTCTTCCCACAAAACCCATTCCTATTACAGCTGTAACACTGGCTTACAAACCAGGGGTCATTAAATGTGCAACCAAAGAGACACTTATGAGGTTGTAAAGCCACCTCGTTGTATTTGTCCTAATGGCTTCCAAATGGCCACAGTTCATCTGACTATGATTTTCAAATTAGTTTATTGAAAGTAAAGAGAGGCTTGGGCCTGTTGATCATGATGCTCTTTGTCTGCATCTGTAACATGCTCATTCATCTGCCCAAGGAAAGAAAGAGCTCCAACCACAAATGAAAGGAGCGATAAAGTGAAAACTCTGGTTATAATTCGTTTTGTTATCACATTCAAACTTGTTTTGAATTAATGACACCCATTTTTTATTATATAGTGGGATTATAAAGAATATTTATGGGTGTTTTTCTTACCAATTTATCTTTGTTTATTCATTTCATACTTATTGTCACATTACATCCCCTTCCAATGATCTGCAGACATGAGAAAGAAGGAATAAAAACAGTGCCTTCTGGTGAGAAATTTTAATGAAAGTATGGGTGTTGCAGTTGAACTCAAAACACATCTCAGACTCATGTTTGTCCTTCCAGAATCAGTATCAAGTCATTTATCATAAACATATAAACTAAAAATGTATTTAAAAACAACAGACAGTGTGGAGTTACTCATCACAGGTAGAACAAAGAAGTAGAATTTCTCACCAAACCTATAAGGTCTCTTACTCAGAGGGCTAATTATACACTTATATTAGCAAATAGGTTTTTAGTAGACATGATACAAAATCCTGCTTCTGATTACATTAATTGACTTGAAAGAATTCCTGAACATTAACACAAACAGTCTCTTAAAGACCCAAGTCACACAAACCTTTTTCCCGTTCTTGGTGAAATGCACACATTTGGGCACACACAGGTGACCTCCCTGTGTTTCCACTGTGCAGTGCAGTATGTCAGATATGAGACTACAGGTGACAGGGTTAAACCTGCAGCTCCTGTCCTGGCTCCTCCTCTCTTGTATCCTTGAGGCAGAAAGGGCGGCTCAGCGCCGACTTATCCCGTGCCAAAGATTCGCACCGGCAATTTCAGCTGTCAGCGTGCTCATGAATCAACTAGCTAAGGCATAATTTCTCTAGAAGATTTATTGGAAACACACATGCCAAATTTTCATACTAAAGTAAATGGAAGAGTGCCGGAGGGGCTTGAGGTCCTAGCTGTAGAATTTGTGGGAAAATGAAGACGGGTAGAAAATAGGCTATGAGGCTACAGAAATGATTGAAAAGTGTAATTGTGTTGTTTTGGTATGGATGTCCTGGCAATGTTGCTCTAATTCCTATTTTTTATTAATAAGGAGAAAGGTGAAATACCACTGAAATACAGCTGATCTCATTATGATTCAAGGCAAGATGTTGTGATTAGTATTGTGTTAACTTGTAATCGTAGCTATGATTCCAAAAGTATATTTTAGACAATTCTGCTTCTTTGGGTTTTTGCCTCACAGAATCCAAAATAAATTAAGTGCATGCATGCAATGCCCGGTGCCCCCAAACAGACCGAAATCTTTAGATTAGGAGGAAGAGCACGTAACACCATCAAACTTTTTTGATGTCTTTTGTTACATTTTTACATCACTTTCTCAAATGTTCCCATCCACATGGACTGAAGCCAGTATTTCCTTTTAGCTGTACTTCTCTAACCTTCAGGCTACATCCACCATGACTCTAGATTGTTTCATTGTTATTGCCAGCTGGCTGTTGTGATGAAAAGTGATGCGCAGTCAAAATCTGATCTCCTTTTCACAGCCATAATTAGAGGAGGATGATTCACTGGATCTTTTCAAGAGAAACTAAAAATAACGTCAACATATTTCAGAGCAAATGTACGCCATAACATGAGAGAACCTGAGAAAACACTGGCACACTAGCACAGCCTCTAATACAGCGAGCCGCAGCATAAATCATAACTGTGCACCTCTTGCACAGAAATTGGAGTGGCAGCCAATCAACCTCAAACTAGTCAGAACAGCTCCTGATCGCACCCAAAAGAAGGCCGTGTGTTAATGAGTTGCATTCTCTTTCACTTGTCAAATGTCCAAGTGCCCTGAAAAAATCTTAATGATCTGATTGTGCCACCTCTCAAAGTACTCTCCTGCTCTCACAAGTCTAATTAATCCATACTTCTAACATCTTACCTGTATTTCACTTGAATAATTAATTGCTGTCAGTGTAATAAACCTCAGTTGCACTCTTTTTAATGAAATGGGCTTGAATTGTTTCAAGCTGATTAACACAACATACATGTTAAAATTTTACTTTGCTTTGAGTAGCAAAAGACAACTTTTACTGCAATTTCAATTAGTTTATTAATGTTTTTGATTATTACTACAGCAAAACAAAACACACGGGCAAACAAACACACACACATACACACACAAACAAAACCAGTAACTCCATTAGCCTTTGGCCAATGTACTTAGGAGTATGACATTTAAGAGAGATCTAGAGAGACAGGCCTGTCTGGTCTCTCTTTTTGGCAACACTGGCTTCTCATTGTTTAGCAGGAGGCTATGGAATCTGACCCCTGTGGCTCTTTTGGAGTGAGCTAGACAAATGTTCATCCCTAAAGACTAGAAAGATGCAAATTTGCCAACGCTTCTTGACCCTGATAAACTTTCGGCCTCACACAAAGATAGATTAAAAATCAATTACCATACAATTAAAATAGAAAGTGTGAACCATAAAGCTTGAGAGAAGCAAGTTAAAATAGAAAAATAAAAGATAATGTGGGGTACCATATCAAGGAGGTTTTTGGGTGTAGCATGGCCTTTGTGAATGATTTTATCTAACCATATCCAAAAACCAACAACTTCAGCGATCACTTATTAGGTGGTTGGAGAATGCATATTTTTTCCTACAAACTCTCCTGTTTCCAGTCTTTTCCTAATCATAACCAAAGAACTTTCTGTGCCCATACCTACTAAGAAAAAGCAGAATGTGGATGCACATGATTTCTTTGAGAAAGAGTTATAATATTCTGTAAGCCCATTACTAAAATATATAGGAATACAAGAGGCCAGTTGTGGAGTTGAGTGATTTGCATTAGATTGGATTTGTTAGCTATGGTTGAAAACTGTTTTACTTTGTATCTTGTACCCATCCATCCATGCATCATTCTCTTTTGCTCATCCTTGTCAGGACCATACCTGGACAGGTTGCCACTCTGTCACAGAGAGACAAACAACCATTCACACTCGCATTCACACCTATGGGCATTTTTGAATTACAAATTATCCTAACCCCACTAACTACATGTCTTTGGACAGTGGGAGGAAGCCCATGAGAACCTACTCAAACACAGGGAGAACATGCAAACTCCACACAGAAAGGCCCCGGCCAGGTGGTGGAATCAAACTCGGGATCTTCTTGCTGTAAGACAACAGTGCTAATCACTGCACCACCATGATGCCAAAGAAAGGCTGTGAGCCATATATTAAAATCTTAAAAGTCTTTCTGGTATTATTTTTGTTCAAAAATTAGCAATATAACTTTTTTGTTGTGGTGTTAAATAATTGTATGTTGTTGTCAATGCTTTGGTCTGTTGAAAGCATGTAATGTTTTCAAAGCTGCTGTGTTCAGTCCAATTAAATCGAATTGATGTGAAGACAGTTCGGACAAAAACAACTGCACCAAGACCCTTTGGAGGAGTTGGTCTCAATGTGGTTCCAAATGAACTTCAGAGCAGTTTGTTTATGGTGTGAATGTGATCTGACCTCGATCTGAACCAACTACCGAGTGTACATTGAAGGTTTGAGCTAAAAAACTGCCCATAGCCAAGTAGTCTACTGTACTGTAGACTAGGAAAGCTAGTTACTGTGTGGGCCAGCAACTAGCTGTGAAAATAACGTAAAAATCTCCATGTTCTCCCATCGTCCAGAACACAGCACTTTGTTCCTGTATTTAATTTTGTTGTTCCCCCCCCCCAGACACATCTGGTCAATAAGTGGACTAAATGTTCTCATGCGGTTTGTAGTGACGCATTTTGGTTTGCTTCAAGAGTTTACTTGGATTTTCTCTATGCGAAAAGAAACCAAAAAAAGTGACAAAGTACAAGTGATTCGGACTAAAGTAAATTAACTATAGGTGTGAAAACGCCCTATAAGTAGTTTAACACTGAGAAATAAATCCTGGAAAACATCACACATTTTCAGCACCAGAGGCGTCCACTTTAAGACTTCAGAGGGTATTGTTGTGGTTGCAGTCTGGCAATTGTACTCTTACCTCTGGCATCAACAAAGCATTTTCACCCAGAGAACTAATCCCCACTCAAGATTTCCTCTTTTTCAGGCCATTCTGAGTAAATCCTACAGATGGCTGTGTTTGAAAATTCCAGTATACCAGCGGTTTCTAAAATACTCAGACAAGCCAGTCCCACACCAACAACCATGTCAGATTTAAAATCACATAAATCACCTTTCTTCTCCATTCTGATGCTGTAGTTGAACTTTACAGTGTGTTTTGTTGACCATGTCTATGTGCCTAACTGCACTGAGTTACTGCCATGCTGATTAGATGTTTGTGCTAACAAGCAGTTGACAAGGTGTACTTATCAAAGTGGTCAGTGAGCATTGGTTCTATGTTTTGCATATTGGTGTGACAGGCAGTGCTTTGTTGAGTCACAATAGTCTTACTCAGCAGATCTTTGCTATTTCGCATTATTCTTAGTGTTTCACCTGATCACAGAGCGTCACTTTTCATGATTTCTTAAAGACTAATGACTAAACTGATGATTGAACATCTTAAAATGGCATGACTTTGTCTCTCCTTTTTGACATTTCAAGATATTCTACATCAAACATCAGAGACATGACACATGCCAGAGCCTCAACTCAGAATGACATTTCAAACCTGGCCTGCAGTGATTTGTCTGTAGGTTCATCATGGTCAATCACATGATGGATCTCTGCACTTCTGAAGCTCACATCAAAGAAGCTGAAAAAAAACCCCAAAACAACAAAAAAAACCCGACATTAACATGCCACTATATCAATATCAACTTAGAAACTATAGTTTTAGTTCAAAACATCTCTGTCCTGTAATGTTTAACCCTCAGGTGTGTTGACGTTGTGTTAATAAAAATGTTCATCTTTATATAATAATAATATAGTAAGATAATTGCGATGGCTGCACTTACAGTCACACAGTGGTAATATCCACCATGTTAGTGTAGAGGCTTATACATAACATTACATTCACATTTTTCTTTCTTTAAATATAGGAATTAATTTACAGGACAATAAATAACTGGTTTGGTTTAGAATTCATTCATATACTCACATAACACTGCACTCAAAAGTAAGTGCACACATTTTAGTTTGCACTGTTATGTATGATTTAATCTTTGTTTTCTGAGTTACCTTTGTTGCAGCTGCTCCAGTCCCTTGATTGAGGAGCCAAGAGGTGGAAAAGGGGTGGAACGAGCTTTAAAGGAAGACTGCAAATTGGGTCATTCCATAACATACCACTTTTTTTATGTCCGATACCGATATCATAAATTTGGATATCGGCCGATACCGATATGAATCCGATATAGTGTATTTTTTAATCAATAAAACTGTTTTTTTTTTAATATCTTGCTGCTTTTTGTATAAGTTCATACTCAAGTTTAAAAAAACCAAAAAAACCCACTAAAGCTATTCTGTTATACCTGTATGCAAAAAATGCACTGCACCCAAAATATTTCATAGTTCAGCAATACTGATCAATCTAATAAACTTAAACCTACTCCATCCTCCCTATTCTGGTATTTTAAAGAGTAAGCAACCTAACTAATAGGGCTCTAAAACTCCCAGCAAAAAAAACAAAAACGAAAAAATAAGGAACCACCCCTCACCCACCTCATGATGCTTAATCGGCGTAATCAACTTTAATTTGATGCAGTGTGAAAAAAAATGCCCAGAAATAAATTATTTTTCAAGAATAATTAAATAGATTCAACAGAACTGCAGACTGCACAGATGGTACCTTCCCAAAGGAAAAAGTACTATAGCTTGCCAGAGTATATTAGACTTAATAGTTACTATATACAGTAATGGACTTCTATTCATTTTACATCAGATTAAAACTTTGGGTGTAAGATTCAGATAATTATTTAATAAAAGCTAGACATTTTAAATGAGAATAAGAAAGAAAAGTATGTCTTTGTGCCCCCTTCTCCCTGTTCATGCCCTATCGGCCCCCCTGGCTAAACTTTGCTAGATCCGCCCCTGCACAGTTACCAGCTGTCAGCTAAGTAGTAAAGGATCCTGGTCTAGAAAGTAATATTAAATAAATTCTAACAACAGATTATCAAGCTTAAACGTGCTCAGCCGCTGGTTTCCTCTTTCTGGTGCAAAGTGGGAGATAAACAAACAAGAGAGACGGACTCGCGACAGAAAAGCCGATCAGCTGATCACTGATCAGTTTCATGATTGAAGTAGCAGCAGGAGAGGGAGGGGGAGAGAAGAGGCAGTCGCTCCAAATATAGGTTGTTAAGCTTAACACGGGAATGCTTTACAAACATTCAGAGATGAACTTACACACTTGCTTTACTTCTCTCCTCTCTGGGATCACTTCCTCAGAGATGAAATGCCGGATTGGTAGCAAGGCTACAAATACACACAGCCGCTCTATCACATGAGCACACTGCTCCGACGTGCTACGGTTATGAGGAGAGTTACACCGTGTCGAAAGTTTTGTGAGGTGCTTTTCTGATATTTAATGGATCGGATTACATTTTTTATTTTTCTCCGATATCCGATCCAGTAATTTACGTCAGTATCGGACCGATACCGATATGTAATATCAGATCGGTCCATCTCTAATCAGTACAGAAGGTCAAAGTCACAGATTATACACTGGGATATGTTGGAACAGTTTAAAATCATGAGACTTTATGGGAAAATCACTTGTTAATGTTTTCTGGTTCTGACTTCTTCTCTTCCTGTATCAGTGCTGATGTGGCAATACTGTCCAAGTGGCGACAGCTATCGCTCAGGAGAATACTGCAGTGGCTACCTGGGCATAAACAGAAGTGACTGCGATGATGTAGCAGAAAAGCAACCAATCTGGAAAGTATACTCTGCCCCTTAAAACATGCAGCATTTAAATCATCGATGTGACAAAGCTAGAGGGAAACGATAAATGAATTTATTGCATATCAAATCATTAATGGCATTGCTTTGGAATGTTTCATGTGACAGTTAAACTGTAATTATAAAATTAAGTAATCAGCACATTCTCACCTACAGTGTTGGTTTCCACTGACAGTAGTGTAGCAATCGAGTTGCGTACATGCCTGCAGGACTGTTTGTTGACCTTTTAAAAAAAACGACTGAGAGGTGTGACACCGATTATTGATGGTGAGTGCAGGCGAAGAATTTCAGTGTTTCACAGCCTACTGTGCTATCTCTCAGAGAAATGTGTCAGTTCTTAGGAAGTGCAAAGTTGCAGAAAGTTTAAGTGCTTGTTGTTGATTACAGCTTGCTTTGAGTTTGTTTTATGTGTAATATCAGCTAGACCAACGAGACCACAGATTTGTTTTCATTTTTATGCATCTTGATCACAAACAAAAAAGCCACTTTAGCTACAGTATAAAAGATTTTTTTAAAGCCATCGAAGGACTTTCAGGAAAGATATTCTGTAAGTGTAAAGCATTCCCTCACTGCCCTTTGAACCTTAATGTCTTGTCATGTCAGTTTGAATGTTTGTGTTTTACACCACCCTCAAGTATGATGAAGTAACACTTTACATGGTTGGATGCAAAGTATGCTATACATTCTGATCAAGTACCTGATATAGCTGGAACTATTTGGAAAGTAGCGATTGTTAGCGACTACAGTAGTATCATTTAGTTTCTTTCTTGCTTTCATTTTACATCAGAAATATATTTTATCCCCTTTAGAAATGTGAACAAGTGGCTAGGCTCTGATAAGAGAAAACCAAAGCATTCGGGTTATTAACTGTCCATTTTAACTGCTCCCAGTGTTGACATGTTGAAGGATTCTGTGGTATCTCCCCCTCTCTTTTTCTACCAAAGAATGTGACTCTACTAACCTTGGTTACTTAATTGCTGTGAGTGAATGAGTCATAGATGGCAGCCATAGGCCCTTGGGGTATAGATCATTTTCATCGTTCCTCGGTCTCATTGTCCTGCTAAGGTTTTGGCTTTTCACCAGCCCAGCTTATTTTCACTGAAGAATCAATTGGCTTAGCTTACCACTGTAATGTGTCAACAGCTATTACACCTACCTCTTTATAATTAAAACAGAGTTAACGTTTAAATCAAAGCTGTGTTCATCCTGCATGTATGAACAGATGCTGGGAATAAAGACAGCACAAACCCTTTCCCAGTAGTGTGAATAACACGTTAAAGTACCAAAAATGCAAAAAGAAAACGTTAAATCCAGCCAATTATATTAATTTTGCATTTTTCTTTAGCGTTTCCATTATTATCACTATTATTTTTTTCTTTCATATGCTTGGCCTATGGAGACACAGTAGATTCAATACTTACCAACATGTGGAAAAAATTGATATTGTAACTCAGGTTTATCATTTGTCAGTATATAATAAGTCTTTAAGGTGTGTATATATGTGTATAATTATATATTATATATGTATAATACACACATATATATGTGTATATATGTGTGTATTATATGTACATATGTATATATGTCATATATGCCATCAAGCTTCTACCAACTTCACAACTTGAAATGGTCACCACTCATCCTTTAGCCAGTAAGTCAGCAGAGTCGGCACACAGTCTAACAATGTTTTTCCTGGTTTACTTCAGGTACAAGCTGCGAGTCACTAGACATCTAAGAAGGTACAGATTGATGGGATTCTTACTGAGAATCTAATTTATGGTAATATTCTCTGACTGTAGTGAACATCCTCATAGTCAACCTGTCACTCAATTTATCAGAAACAGCCGCGCTAGTCACGCAATGTCCCAGAGCACGACTTTTACTTTGAATGTGTGTTTCATTTTTGGGCTGTTGTAGGTTTACTGTTATGAAACCTTTAAGGGACCTAAATGGATAATAACAAAAGATAAATAAATATGACTTTTGTGTATTTGTCATAAAATACTTTGTAAAACTGTGCATCCCCAGTGACTGAGACCAGTGTTATCATGCAGGTATTCAGCAGCTCATTTAGCTGTAATTTAAGCAATGTTTAGAGTGCTTTGGTCTTTGTTAACCCTATACTTTCTTGCCTCAGGGCTTTTTCCTCTGTGATGCCTATCATGTTGTTTATGGTAAACAAAAGCTGAAAGGGACTGTATCTGGCTGCGGTGCATTCATTTGACAATGCTGATTAGCTGTCACACAAAAACAAGAACACAAAAGAACGTCACAAAACATCTCTATAGAGGTAAAATGTGCAATTCTCTGAGGTTAGTGTCTTTATTCACATTCTGCTCTCTTTTTCTCTCAGTGATTAAAACAAAATGGGAGAGCCGCGTTCCTACGTCACTTCCATTTTTGGACAGATATTACAGCCACAAGAGAAAACCTAAAACAGCGACAATTGAAACTGTGTATAGGACACCATTGTTTTCATGCACAGTGGAGTCTTTCTTGCATTTTCCTTTTTTTAAATTTTCAAATTATGTATTTAAATTTCAAAGCAATCCCTACCATATGAGTATTCACTCTTGAGGGCTACGCATGAAGACAAAGAAAGTGGCTGATTTCAATTGTGCTCTGTCATTTCTTATTTATTATGGTTTGCTTGTAGATGGAGGTTGGAGGGGGGGGGCATGTTACCAAAAGTCAGAATCACACAAAAGGCTCCTTTTTTTCTTTTTTTTCATTCATGCACATTACCCCATAAGACCAAAGTGTTACAAACAAAGAGGGATGTCCTTGTTCTTCCCAAAAGTAATCCCATATCCAGTAACACAGCTGCTTACCATGTAGATGAAAGGTGTAGTTTTATTGTGTTTCTACTGTGAATACATCCCCTTCCTATTGCCTAATGAAAGAGTGAGTTCCACAGGTGAAGCCCTCGGGGAGGGAGGGAGAAAGAAAAGAAAAGAAAAGACAGTTAAATAAAACAATAAACTGTTGTAAAATAATTAATTTACACAAGTACACTCCTAAGTGGCACAGTTTTTTGTTTTCTGCAATTTCAAAATCAGTAAAAGGATCAACCATAAAAATGCAAAATTCTGCATTCAACATCTAGTCAACAGTATCACTTGCGTATTGTGGAATTTAAATGTCAAAATTCACAACGCACTGAACGATTGATGAAAATAGTAGTAAATAATCAAAGCAAGCTGTCACACTCCGAAGGCCTGTGTTTAGCCTCTGACAACAATTAGAACTTAAGACACCGCCAGCTGGTGAAAGTAGCCTGTGCTCGCCACACTGAATTGGTTAAATCCAAAAAGACTTTATACCAGTGATAACTGGTGTACTGTATTAATAACTGATTTATCTGTTGTTTTTTAAATTTAAAAATAAAAAATGTGATCTCTATGCAACCTATTGTAATACAGGCCTATGTCCCAACCAACCCCCATATCTCTCTCTCTCTCTCACACACACACACACACACACACACACACACACACACACACACACACACACACACACACACACACACACACACAGTCACTTAGGTAAGTCAAAATATTGTTGTCTCACAAAGTCAGGGTAATTAAAGGAGATGGTGATCTCTGTGACCTTACCACACCCAACACTTAGCTTGGCATGTTTTCTGCATATAGCCCCACCCAACCACGCATGTATGACAATAGAAGGGATCACAAAGCCAGCACAGAAGATCGGTGTGTGTGAGAGAGAGCATGTAAGTAGTAAAAACAGAAAAAGAAAATAAAAGAAATGATGGACATCTCACAAGAGATAGTTGTAGTGGATTCTTGATGGATTAAATTAGGAATAGCTTTGTTTTGATTTCAGCAGTCTTCAGGAAGTGATCTTTTGCGGCGATTACTACCACCAGAGGGCTCTCTTTCTCTCCAATCTATTGGCTTTGGGGCATCTTTGCTGTACTAAGGATACTGGGACTAATCTACAATAGTACTGAAGTCTGAAATTGCAATTAAAGAAAAAAATCAAAAATTATATATATATATATATATATATTACTAAAATATGCATTATATTCACCCTTAACGTGTAATTTTGTCAGCCAATCTGTGGCACTGTGGAGGTATTATTTAATTGCACTTCTGCTTAACTCCATTTACAGATTTACTTTTCAAATATATATTTGCATTTTTTTTTAGCCAAGCATTTCTTGTAGCTCAGATTAAGTGAAGCTAGGAAGAATTTCCTGAAGTGGTTTGTTAAAAGAAACTGGAGCAAAGAGGTAATCAGGAGGAAAAGTGGACACTGACTTTAGCTTAGCACGTGCTCAGAGCGTTTTTCAGACAGCCCAGTGGGTGCTATTAATTGATGCAACTTTCTAATGAATGGGACAGATGTTTGCCTTGGGCTTTGTTTTAATAATGATTATCAAAGCAACAAACTGAAGCGTGCTTGATTTTTCTAGCTCTGGATATCAAAGCAAGTCGTTTGAAGTTAGTGACATGCAAGTCAAGTCATCTTTGACAAATGTCATCACACGATGTAAGGCAGGCATTGTTACTGCTGAAATTAATTTTGCTGGCTATGAAAGCTTGTACAGAAAATACTCTCATACTATAGTTATCACCGACTTTCCTTAGCAAGTGAGATTAATTTAAGTATTAGAAGCCAGGGTCAACCAGTCTTTCTGAGAAAAAAAAGGGATTCTGTTTTTTATCAATCCTTTAAAAACAGTTAATACAGGTTTATAGCCTAGAATTATTTAAATCTGTGTTTACCTGGACATGTTAGCCCTCATCATATCTTAAAGCTTTAAACTGTAGTTACAACACATAAAATAATTTCTACCAAAAGTGCACTTGATGCTATTCCCACTTCCTTGGTATTATATGCTTGTTGTAGTAGTCTACTTTTGATTGAGTCACAATCACGTTTTATCATGAATAACAATATTCATCTTTTTCATACTGACAGAAATGCGCTCTTTGTTCTGGATCAGTTAATTTTATTAAAAAAATATTGATTTACCAAGATCATAACTCACAAACAACAGTGAGAGATCCATGTATATGAGAAGCTGTATAATGTCAGATAATCTCTGCACTATTTGTTAAGGAGCATATCTAATAAAGGCGTCCTGGCAGTTACCAAGCAGAGATTCCTACATGCAGCCAGGCAGCCTGCATTAATTCTCTGCCCCCTCGGGCTTTCTGCCACAATGTTAAGGCATGTTACACACTTTGCCTCTTCGTAATTCCCAGTGACAGCACTGGTGCTCAGGGCCAGACCCGTAACCCTGAACGCTGCCCTCACAAAGAGGCCTTGGGAATACAGAAAACCCACAAGGTCCAGTACAGGTTGTGTTTCTCACTTTGTCTGCCCAGTCTCCCATCGCTCTGCCTCCCCTCACTCACCCATACACTTACATATAGTTCTTTATGTACTCATATGATGATGCACCACTGCTCTAAAATGACCAATAGTTCACCTTTTTTTATCCAACAACCCAGACAGTTTTAAGACTAAATCACACATCTCTTGTTTATCAGTAGTATCAGTAGTATGATATCATTAACTCCAATGATGTGGCCATCCAAGAACAACTGAACTCAAGCTATTTGATATTACCATGAGTTACTGTCACACACTTGCTATCTATGCATTTCTTTGCTGCTTCTGGACAAAAATTATTTTGTTAGATATAAATTTTCTTTCTTTCTGCTTTTTTAAAAAATTCTGGTGAAAAAAAAATGTTATCATATTATAAGTTTTCATATTTATTAAAGTGCTTCAGGTATTCTAAAACTTAGTCTCCCACCCTCAACCCTTCAACATAAGTTAACATTACATTTTGGTAGGCGCCAGGATGGCTCACTGGCTTCAGCAGGTGACCCATTCGCAGAAACCTAACGCAGGTCTGAATTCAAATGTGCCCCAAGGCCATTTACTGTATGTCTTCATCCAAGCTTTCCTGCCTCTCCCAGTAAAGGCTTAAAATACTCATCAAAAAAACATTACACTTTGGAATTGTTATAGTTTGTATATGATGTCTTTTGTGATGAAACGTGTGGAATGTGTGTCCTCTGGGCAGCGTACTTGTCAGGGACCTGAATCTCGTTCTCTCTCTGTTGTTCTCTAGGTCTGTGCACCATTGTTGACCTCCTGCAGACCACAGGGTGAGTATTTGACTCGGCATTGCATGAGAACACAGCAGCTTTTCCACCCTGATTAAAGCCACTGCCAGAGTGAGTCAGATCCAGGCATTCTTCATATGCCTACACCCTGCCTCTCTGCCCTGAAAATTCCTGTTCCTTCTTTCAAGAAACATCTAAAAGGGGTTAAGATATACTATCAGCTGGGCTGTTCAGTCAGGTTCACTTAGCAGAAACACGAGGAACTGAATTAATAGTGTTCCACAAGAAACTTGGGAACACCTGGGGCAGCAAAGACGAATTCTTAATGTCACAAATGAATATGCAAATATCATCGAATGTCATAACACATGCGTTAGTCATTCCCTGATCCAAGAGCAGCTAGGATGCCAGGCAGCTATCGCTGCACTAGTGATGCCTGAAGAACACAACCTCTTCCATGAACAAGTGAGAGATACAAACTTTCAGCCAGAGCAGTGCAGGTCTGGGATTTGCAACAGCAATCGGCTGCATATAGTGTCTGTTTAAAAGTAAGAACTTTGTATACACTTTAATAAATTCAAGAAAGAGTGGAACAAACAGAATTAAGGAAGCAATTAAGCAAAAATAGAGAAGGAAAACGAAGTAGAATTTGTTCTTCTAAATCTCAAGGACTTTCAGCCATGTCTTGAGATGTCTTTTTTTTACTTCGGCCTTCCGCATCTCATTTCTTATCTCCATGAGAAAGACATTCCTGTTCCGCCTTTCAACCGTAAATGTAAAACTCATTGCATTATTAATATACCAGAGAATCATAACATATGAGATTGCATAACACAGACAGGTTTGAGCACTGCTTTCTGGGGACACACCTGTTCTATTTGACGATTCTGATGGTAATAAAATGCAGAATGACTAATGCTGCAAACTATTGATGTGTTTGACTGGCAAATTACTGGATTTAATAATGAATGTCGAAATAATTTCTGTATAAAATCAGTTTTAATGAGTCACCTGAGATTTCATTTGGTGTCCTTCCAATTTCATTAAACTACCAGGAAAAAACTGATCAGAAAATCTTCCCCCAATTAAACACCACTTCAACTCTTTCCTGCTGTGTGTTAAAAATAGTCACCATCAAACTGACAGCTAACAGCTGTTTCTTTGGTTTTTTAGTTGGGTATTTATTTAGATACCAACAATTTTTAATTTAAAATTATATTATAATTTAATTGCAATTTAATTAAACCGAAAAAAAAATATTTCATGTTACGCTGTTTGCTTAGTGGAGCCTGAGCAGTATAGGATATTTAACACAATAAGCGACATTTTGTGATTTTAAATGCTATTTATGAGTCTTTACTGAGATAATATGGCAGTGCAGTTTAAAATAATCTTGTTTTTATTGCAAGTCGTGGCTCGGATCAGCTCATTGTTGCATGTCAACAGTGAAGTTGCAGAGTGCCTTCTGGTGGGCAAACTATGCAACATCAACACTCATAGAACGGTGGAAGGGTGTTTCTCACGTCACTTATTTTTTTAAAGTTTTCCTGAATAGGCTGACGTTGTATTTTTTTTAACAATATATTGGGGAAGGTTTAGACACCTTCAAGTTAAACCTATGTGTAGTTATACACAGAAATCATTGACCAAACCAAACATCAACCTCCTGGATGATGTCTTGCACAGAATTCAAATTTTTATTAGAAAATAAAATTGAGCAGAAGTATGTTATAGGATTATAGTATATGGCCATTAAACAAACGATTAGTACAACTGTTTTATGGCTTGTCACTACTGTAAGTAAGTTAAGAGTTGGTTTTGTTTTGTTTGCACAAGTCTACAGTGCCGTGATAAGGAGAAGCCGATGTTCACAGATGGTAGGAAGAAGTCACACACTTTGTGTATCTACTTAGGATTTTGTCCTTTCAGTTTTTACCTTCACTCCAAGAAGAAAGGTTGCATGGTATGTTGACCAGTTCTCAGTTATTCCTCTGGAGTATTGAATGGTTAATGTAAAGGAAGAGAAGTTTGTGGGCATGTTTTCAGACTGTCTGTGTTGCAATAACCAGAGTTGCAGTGACGTGTGGATCCATACAAAACCAACAGACAGAATGACTTGCACACACATTCACAAACATCCCCACAGACTCTCACATGTGGATGGAAGTAATTAGAGTAGAACAAAGCTGAAAAATTAAAGTGGGGAGGAAATGTTGAAAACACAAGTTTGGTAAATGACCTCATAAACACCCAGTGCCCTCGCCCTCCTGCACTCTCTCTCTCTCTGTATGGCTCATGGTCTCTCGCGCTCTCTCTCTCCATTTCTCCCTCTGTCACTGTTTTACAATGATTTCAGTTTGTTTTTCCTCTGTTTTGTTGTGAGATGTAAATGAAGAACATCAAACGATCCCCCACCTCCCCGCCTGTCTCTCTCCCACTGTCAGTCCAGCTTGGCTGCATACTCTCTTCATCTGGTCCTCATATGGGCTTCATTCCCCCCCTACTGCAATCCAGCCCAAAACTATTTCCTCTTTCAATTTCCAAGGGAAGTTGTTAAATGGTTTCTGAACCAAACAAGCCTTTTTTCTCTCTCCTCTTTTTTTCTTCCTCGGCTACTCTTCGTACTTTTTGTGTTGTTTAGTATGCTATAATGAACTACCAAGCAATAAAGCCGGAGGAGAGGAAATAAACCATTCCACATTCAGATTATAACTAATCTAAATAAACATTCCATGAGCAGTCTTATTTATTTACATGAATACTTTTAAAAGGGATGTTAAAATGGAAATAAAATCATTACCAAAGTGAAAATTAAATTGTTAAGTAGTTAACACATGCAACACTGAATCTCTGTCTTTCTCTCTTACACACACACATGCACATTTACACACACACACACACACACGCACAGCCTTTGTCCTGAGTATGCAGTCAGGCGGGAAGGAGAGCTATTACCACAGGGCCAGAGAAGCATGCTCATCTAAAGGACAAATGCTAACCAGGCAGACTTTCCTCATCCCTCTCCCTCCTGCCCTCCTCTCCGGCAGCTCGGTGCCCTCTAACCTCGCTACCAGTACGGAGAACAGAGAAAGAGGGGATCTATAAATCCACCCCCTCCTTCCCACTTCTCTCTATTCCCCCTATTTGTCGGTGGCAGAGGAGAGGCGAGGCTGGAGGTGGTGTGTAGCAGGTCTTCAGAGTAAGCTGTGATGACAGGTGTCACTGGGTCTCATGGGCAGACCTGTGACGAGTGTCCTGCTCACTTACAATCCTCACTTTGGCGCTTTTCACAAGTCACGAACTGATGAGTGCCAAAAGAGGGTACGAGGATTCATTTGCCCGTTTTGTGTTCCCTTAAAGCCGGTCTATGCACTGGGCACTTGCATGAGCACACACAGATGAAAGCACTTGCAGTCCCATAATGCCAAGCATGTGAAGTGCACCATTTCTGCACAGAAAAACTTAGATAAGTGTACACATGTGCATGAATCTGCACACACACCCTCCCTCAAGCCTGGCACTACACACACGCCGGCTGCCAAGCCAGTTTAGTGTAGTCTGGGAGAGTTGCTCTGTCTCAGGGCAGGGACAATGCAAACAAAGCCTGTAGCTCCTCCATACAGTTGTTAAATCAGCTCTCCCTCAGGAAAAGAGAGAAGAAACTCAAAGGCACGTCTGTCTCATTTAATATGATTTACAAAAAGGTTTTGTCGGGTGCAGAGAGCTTGTTCACACTCCTGAAAGTCTGCTCCGATGATAAATGATGACCAAACAACTTCATTTAGGGTTGTTTGTGTTTCTAAATGTACATGGCCTGGTGTTGGCTTTTCATAAAGCTGTACAATGGGTTCTGTGAAGCAAATTAATTGTACAAAAAAACAGCATTGACTTGCTGTTGCCATTAGTGTAAGTGCCAGGTATTCCTTGTTATGTCAGTTTGTGTTGTTATCATGTGAGCTCACAGGGTTCTCACACTTAGCATGTGATGTAAAAGGAAAAAAGAAACAGCCATCAGCTCCGGCACAAATTATTCAGTGTTAGAGAATAGTGCTATTAAGGCTGAATTATGGGAGCGATCAGCATTAAGAAATCAAATACGTGTGTGTGTCTACCGAAGGTATTCCCTTTCACCTCAGTTAATGTGATGCTAGCTCAGCAGTTGAGAGCTAACCTTTTTCTCTCCCAAGAGCCCCGGCTCCTCGAGTGACGTGATCACAGCAGGACAAGGCTAGGATATGTGGCCAGGGAGGAGCTGACCATTCATCAGATCATGGCAATTAGTGCATTTCCATTTCACATGGGATCTCAGCAGGGATACATACTCATGAAGTCCCCCTTTTCTATGTGAAACAGGGGTTGGCCCGGTCCTTCTTTTATCCTGGAGCCCTGTTCAAGGAGGCTAATGAACATCGGCCTGATACCTCTCTACTCCAGGAGGGCGGCTCCTATTCAACCACAGTTCCTTCTGTGAAAATACATTTAAGAAAGGCAGAGTCAAAGCCAATTCAGCAGACACACCACTCCTCTCCCGCTCTCATGCCCCACTGTTTTTTCTCCCTGCTGTGGCACACAAATGGTCAAAGGCCAGTTCTACCTTTTAACGCTATGTCAAGCTCAAAGGGAGGCTCGCAGGGGATATAGAAGAGAGCTGTGTTTATTTAAACATGTCTTTATAAAGCAGTGGGGGGACGTGTTAAATACAGTCTGGAATGGCCTCACTGTACTTACCAGGACATGAAGAAGTGAAGCTGCAGTGTTGGCTGCTGCTGCTGCTGCAGGCCTCTTAGGTGTCACTGTCACTCAGGGGCTTCCTAAAGCCTCTTTAAATGCCACCAAAGCTCTTTAACTACACTGTGTCAGAGTGTCTATGCATGCATGTGATCCTACTGACAAGATTAAATTCAATCTTAACTTCTTTAAATGTATTATGATTTGAGAATATACCATTACTTTTTTTTGGTACCGACTTACCCAATCAATTATAAATACAGTAAATGTTATTTTAAAAAAAGCGTTCTCTATGTTGTGCATTTATCACATAACTGTCCTTTTTCCAAGAATAGAAGATCTGAATATGAGTTAATAAAGCCAGTGACATTTTCACCATTCACTGAATACATTTCACGTGTGTCTAAAATGCCAAGCAAGTATTTATCACTGCCTTTTACATAATATTCAGTTGTAATTTAATTATATAATTTCTAATTTAATAAAAGTGCTTTAATTTTTTTTTTTTTTTTTTTTTAATTTTTGCATCTAAGTTCTTTATCATATTTGGACTTTGTAAATGTAACTCAGTTTGACAGATTCACCGAAGAGATTCATTCTGATTACACTTTCTTTCACTAAAAATCCTCGCCTTATTGATTCAGTCTATGAGAGTAAACATGTGTTTAGTTATTTTTCCATGGCTAATAGCAGGAGGTTTTCACGGTTGACATTGTGCAGAACTGCAGGAAGATGCAACCCTGTCCGTTTGTCATGCCTGGAGTTCATCACAGACTTGTCATTGCTTTGATCTTCGACTGCTAAAGCGCCTCATAAGAGCCTCCCAAACTGGGTTAATTTGTGCTAATAACGAGACTGTTAATGAAGACCTCCACTGGTCATTGGCTTAAACTAATTAATCACTGACCTAGCTTAAACGAGGGGGGGTAATTGAATAACTAAACTATGGACAATGATTTCCCTGCAAATTTACCAGGGTTGACTTTGTTTGTGATGCAAACATGTTTTTGTTTTTTTTTATTATCGAATTTTATCAATATAAAAATGTATTCATAATGTTTTTTAAGGAGTTTTATTAGGTAATAAATAGATTTAATATCATTAGCATTAACCTGTGGTGTGTCCATGCATCATTTTGTGGGGACACTGTAATTTGCTCTAACAACTCCCTGCAAGCCCATCAGGCTCAAGGAGGACATTTGCATTTATGCAGATTAAATTAATCTGTTGATCTCCATGTCTGACTAATGAAGAAGACGTCATGTGTGGATGGTGAGTGGATATGGATGTCTGTGCGCGGACGGGTTAATTAGGGAAACTGCGCTGGGCTTCCCAAAAAGGTCACACATTGCCATAGGCTTGAATACATTCTCTTCTCTTGACATGCCACAAAGTGACAAGTGCAATGACAGTTTTACTATTTTTTTATCATATATATATATATATATATATATATAGATATATAGATATATAGATATATAGATATATATACATACATACGTATATGTTTAATAAGTCATCTTAATTATTTACTTTAATCCATTCAGTTCACGTAATTTGCATTAACAAATACCTTACTCTTGTACTCATATATATTTGATGTATTTGATCTGCCTTACAGTTCAAGGACTGTATGTCTTGTATAATGTGAATTTAACACTTAAAAGTTTTAAAAGTCTTGATTAGTGTAAAAAAAAAACGAGACTTTAAAAAAAATTAAATCAAACTGCAGTTATCCCATTTTAAAATGTGGGTGTGAAAACATTTTCCCTGCTTCATGTTTTCTTTAGCTGTCTCTTCTCACTTCCCCTGATCTGTCTGATGGTCATTGCTTCCTTGTCTCATCAAATTATTCAAATACAGCCTACCTGACAAGGCACAGTCACTGGCTGCTATTCACACATGGACAACAGATTTTGTTGGTTTTCAGACAGAAAACAGTAGAAAAGATATTGACGCACACATTGACACAACAGAGTAAGATAAGAAAATATGATGTGAACTTATTTTGCTTTAACAATCTCTTGATTATTTAGAAAACGGAGGCAATAACTTTCTGGAAGAAAAAAAGACATTTTAGCTCGATCTCTTGGCCAGGATCACGTTACTTTGTTCACAAATGATTTTACTCATGAGGTGATTCTTATTCTCCTGCAGGACCTTTGGGGTGCTCTCCTTATTGGTTTGGGGGAAACACACAGGCAAAGACAACACACCACAATGTAACATTTTTTAAGCATGTGAAAGAATTTCATAAACATTTTCAGATGGTATCATATTTATTAATTAGTGTTTCTTGTTGAATATTTATTTTTATGGAGTTGTTATGCTTTTAATGGACAGGAATAATTCTAAGAAAACAGGAAACATGGGAGAAAGAGGCAGGGAGGGATGATATGCAGTCTAATTAATTAAAGAATACATAAATTATATTATTTATCTCACCATTTAAAACTTTTAGCATTGTATTTTTTTTTATTTTATTTTTTTAAATATAGTCATTTATATCTTAATAAATGCCCTTGTATCTGCATAAAGTAACACAAACAGGTGGCAATAATGGATAGTGGAACCTAAAGTCTAAACTATTGGTACACTACATGTTCAGAGTACCTCAAGTGTTTGTAGGATTAAGCCACAAGATGAAGATGATCCCTCAGAACAGCTCTGTATTTATTTGAAGTGACCCATGTGAAGAAGTGGATGTTTACCAGCAAAATGCCTCCCAAAAAAAGCATTTGTTGATAGACACACTAGCAGTTAAATTAAAAAATCATTTAATAAATGAGTCAACCTCAGCTTCCTTATTAAAAAGTATTATTTGTGTTTTACCAGTGAACACTTACATCCACATTTCTGTACAAGTTTGTCATTGCAGGAGTACTACTCTACTATTATGAGGCTTATTTAAACTGGTAAATTGTAAGCAGTCCAAATTACAGGTGTGCATCATTGATCCCAACCAAACCATACAAATATCTCACTGTTTCTTTCTTTCTTTTTGTCTTTTAACCATTTTTTTTCTTGTAACTGGCTTAAATTGCACAAAGTTCACCAAACAAATACAGGCCAGAGAACTCACAGAGTTTGCATCCTGCTCGAATCCTGCTCATATGCTACATTCTCATTTCCTCTGCATCTAGGTGTTGCATTTTCAGGAATGCAGATATCAGACAGTCAATCACATGGCAGCTCAGTGCATTTACGCATGAAAGCACAGTAAAAGAACAAAAAAAACCAAAAAACAAACATCTACAAGCAGAAGGTTTCTAGGTGAAAATGCTTTGTTATTGCTAGAAAACAGTGCAGACTGCTAGACTGCTTCAAGCTGAGCAGAAGGGAACAGTAACTCAACCACTCACTGCAACCAAGATGTGAAGAAGAGCATTTGTGAAAGCACAGCACACCGACAGACTCAGTCTGACAAAGCACCATTGAAATAAAGTGGAACAGTTGATTTACATTATGAATATGCATATGCAGCCATCAGGGTGTTGCTCTGAAGCCAATATGGACAAAAATCTCACGGGAATGTTTGCAGCACCTTCACACAGAATTAAGAGAGGGACTCTAATGCAGGCAAAAGGAGGCCCAGCCCTGTGCTAGAAAACATATCTGGTGGGCATATAAAAAGTTGCATTTGGTCTCAAAATTTTGTCATACCTTTAAGGTGAGGTAATGATAAAAACTTCATAAAACTTCATCTTGAGTGTGCGAATGTAATTCTAATATTCTAGTATTCAAGCAGTCATGTAAATGAAAGATTGCAACAGTGTATGAAATTCCCCTTTGACAGTGAGTTAGGAGTTAGATGCATTTGAGATGTGAGATCCTGTTGATTTTGCGCATACAGCTGTTCCCATTAGGTCCTGTAAAAATAAGTCAGCTTATTTATACAGAAGCTTTCTAAAAAAACAAACTTCTAGCTTCTTTTAAGAGTTGTTTTGGCAAGGTATCTACTCGCACCAGCCTTGAAAAACACCTGAGTGTTCAGGTAGTAGTGAGTGGGCCGGTATTAACAGATTTCATACCAGCCATTGTGGTGCACCATGGCTTGGAATGAGCCAAATCCCTCTTTGGGTCTGCCTAACCAAACCACAGCATCTCACTTTGTTTGAATAATATAAAAAGAGAACTTTGTGCTGACACTGAAAATGAAACAAAGTAAACAAGCACAGTTTAAGTGACACAGCGGATTCAAAAGATAAACATGTATGACTGAATAAATGGATTACATGTTCCCCTTGACAAAATAGCTTTCTGCACCTCTGGGATTTTTGAGTTTGCCAAGTGTTGACTGCCACACCCTACCAAGTGAATAGATCTGGAGTACAGGGGGTGTGCTAACTGATCCTTGGAGTTTTTGAGCAGTGTCAGTAATATTTTCCTACTGACGATCACCAGATTCATTATGTAAACACTATGAGGATATAAATCCCTCATGATAAACCCCCAATAACAGTCAGTATATAGTTTGAAGATATTCAACATTCACCTTCAGTGGAAGAAAATGAAACTTTTCTGCTGGATAAACCAAGAGCAAAACTATTATTATATTGTATTATAGCATTTCAAGCTCCTTAATGGTTGGTTGATCATAATGTAAATGTTGGATTGGAGAAAAAGAGATTTAAGATGCAGCTTTAAGATGTGCATGTTATCTTTCTCTGTTTTTTCTTAACCTTTTGAAGTAGAACAAATAAATAAGGAACAAGGAACAAAATAGTTCCTTGATCTCAGCTGTTGCAGAATATGCAAAGAGGATTGGCCCCGCAGATGCGGTGAAGTGGCGATATTAGTTTCATGGGCGTCAGTGCTGGCAGCTCCACTAGAGATGGGGAGAGCAGGGCGCGCTGCAGCATGTCTCTGTTACACATGCATTATTTAAAGAACTGTGGGAATTTGACACAGGATCCAGGCTACTGCAGTGCACACTTTGTAGGTGGATAGAGGAAAACTTTAACTTTGAGTATCAGGTTTTTGAAAAAATAAAATCTGAAGCTGAAATTTGTTGTATTTGCTGAGTTTGTTTCTTTGTGACACTGGTGAAGCTTCTTCTGCATAGTGTAAGGCGAGAAGCAAATTGTCTTAAGCAGTAGGTCTACTAGTAATAAACTGATCAGCATAAATCAGCATTCTTCTGCATGTACACATACACCTTTACACACTCACAGTCTCCTAGATGATACCCCCTCCCTGCTGTCCCCTTTGATGTGTGGACTTGGCAGTAAATTCTTGGGCTCTTTTATGCTCATTCCTATTTCGATTAGTGAGGTTAACAAGCTGCTGCAGCTCAGGCTAATGAGACTGTACCACGAAGAGGGGTCATCAGAGGTGGGGTGGTGGTGGTGGTGGGGGGGGGGGGGGGGGGTAAGAATGGATGACTCAGTCCCCTTCCTTCTTTGTTAAATGAGATGGAGGGGGAATCCTAAACATGTGCTTTTCACTCATGTGTCATAGAACAGACAAGAGTATGCGATTAAAAAGAAACAAGACAATGAATTGTAAAAACAGTGGACACTTAACCTCTCTCTGTCATATCAAGCACATTAGCTTTCAAAGTAAGAACAAGGCTGTTCTTACTTTGACTGAGGTTGTTACTTGTTAGATGCATGCACACGCAAGCGTACGGCTTACTAACATGGGGCCTTATGCACCCAATCCCGCTGGGGACAGATGGGCAGACAGAGAGGGGGGCCTCATTAAGGCAGGATGTACCAGGATGCAGTAAAACCTCTACTTTCCTTTCCTGTCTTTCTCCTGTGCTTATTCACAGCACACAGTGCTTTCTGGATATCACAAACACATGGTAGGGGAAGAGACACGGGATCACTTGGTCACACAAACAAAGCCATCACACATTATTCTATTGTGTCAAGAATATTCTAGTTTAGCTACCTGTTTCTTAACGGTGGAATTGTTCTAAATGTAGTTTTCCAAAATATAGTGTCCCTGTAAATTATGGTTCCTATAAAACCCTTGTATCATTTTACTCCCAGGATGCATAGCATGTAAAACAAGTATTCTCTTGTTGTGTCCTGTGTGTGTGTGGATATTTCACAAATTCCCTTTCACCAACAACAGGTGTGCCTACTGCTGTATAGCTTACTGCTGTATAACAACACATAGCTTAAATTATTTGCATCTGTTTTTAATATTCTAGCATATTAATATTCTAGTGAAATAGTGTCTCAATAAAAGTTCAAAAATGTCTTCTTTTTTGTAGGCAGCCTTTAAAACACTATGGCAGCCCTGCTTAATGGGGTCTGCGGAGCAATGGGAATGACAACTCTGGCTGTATGGGTGTCTCCAAACCACTCATGGCAAAGTTCAGCTGGGGTAAACAGCTGATCTGGCACACCTGCTCTGGGAACCAGGATAAAAGGTGATAGCACACTCTTTGTCGGTTCTGATTTTCTTTTAGTTTAGGTTCTCAACACCTGGCAGTCTCCCCATTGTCTCTCTCTCACACACACCAACACCACTGATGAACAGACATTTTTCAGTTTGCTTTTTTGTTTATTTTGTAATATCTCAGTTTAATCTTTCACTGTCATGTCCTTTCATTTTTTTGTTGTGGCATGGGGGCTGGGCCATAGCAACATGCAAAGTGAAGACAGGCTTTCAACTTTGAGAAGATTAGCTTATTATGACTCATTTTTGTAGGCCTCAACATTATGTATGAAAACATTAACCAGCCCACTGGAGCCTCATTACAACATACTAAACATTTTGTGGGGCTCAGTATGCTAGCAAAACAAACTGAGAGTCTTGCATTAGTGTCCCCTGGTGACCAAAAGGTTAGGCTGTCATTTAGCCGTTATGGTTACATACTGTAGAGATCAGCTGTGATTGCTGGCCAAGTGAAAAGACAAATGAGTAAATGATGAGAAGTGGTGAACTTGTCTTGTCTTGTCTCTAGCAGCATCAACACTCCCCTGCTGTGTCTGTGGCCGTCTGCGGTGTTGTCCTAATAAGGCCAATCAGTGCTGACACACAGCATACTGTAGTGTACACTCAGTCCTCAAGTATCCAGCCCCTGTCAGTCAAGTTAAGAAGGTGGGAAAGAACCTTACAAACATATGAACATGGTAGGATATAGATTCTTCCTTTTATCCTTTCATTTAGTCATTATTCTCCCTCTGTGTTCCTGACCAATAACAATGCATGGGCTCAGTGTGAGACAGACTTTCTGTAAATTTACAGACACAAAGTTGACATGCCTGTTGCTTAGAGCTACGGAGAGGACATTGATCTCTGCAGAAAGAAAGACAACGTAGAAGAGAAAAGACAGTGATGCTCAAAATCTTCAATATGGGGATTCCGATATAATTGAATCGAGCTGCACCTCGGGGGAAATGAGTAGGGCAAGAGGAGGGGTTAGCGGAGGCAGAAACAGTGGACATCAGGATAATAATGATAATTAAATTAAAAGGTTACTCACCTACTCAGTCACTCAAGGGGGGAGACAAACACTGCTCCTGGAGATGCATCTTCCAGTCAATGAGACCTATCACAGCACTGCCTAATTGAGGCCATGTATGTGTGTCTAATGACAACAAGGGGATTGGACCCTCAAACGCCTCCCAGGGGCTCCACTTCTAATTGGTTAATTAATCCAGAGCTCGTCTGTAAAGCCAGGGGCACAGAGTAGAAGAGGAGGGAGAGAGGTAAGAACAGAAGGCTGGAGGGATGTGTGTGTGTGTGTGTGTGTGTGTGTGTGTGTGTGTGTGTGTGTGTGTGTGTGTGTGTGTGTGTGTGTGTGGTGGGTATATGTTTGTGTGAGTTGGAGGAGCAGAGGCAGGCAAGTTTGACAATGACATCAGCAGTGTCAGAGTGGATATTATCCCTTAAAGCTCCACATATCTCTCACTAAGTCTGGGGGAATAAAAGCTGCCTCTTTTATGAGATCCTCCTTTCATTCTATAATTTCACAGCATAGATGATCATTGTTTATTTATTTATGTTATGTTTATATTTATGTTTTTATTGATTGTTGTTCTTAAACTCTTCAATGTTCCTTCCCTGTTCGGTAGAGATGGGTTACAGTAGGCTGCAGGGAAGGGCAGCCATGTAGAGTCCTCGTCTGGGTGATAGTCACTGAAAGAGACAAGTTTGTAATTTGCCCTTAGACGTAACACATCACATATTGGATTCTTGCATAATATCCTGGTTAGATGAGGTAAAATAAGAACTGGCAATCATGATCGAACTAAAATCAAGCAGAAATGATCTAAATTGGTTAGTGTGTTTTGCTTTATTCAGGACCAAACATTTATTTCTGAGATGAGGCAGCTTCTTTGTAACAGTGAGGACATTGTTTCCAGCTCAGTGGTGTGTTTTTGCTAATTTGTTTATCATGACTGCTGTTTGTGAATATTGATGATCTTTTTTTTTCATTCTTGACTCCCAATTATTGAGAATTGAGACCATTTTTCAGAACTAGGAGACCTTTGTATATAGCGAAACATTAACTTTTGAGTATTGACCACAGTTCTGCTCTCCTAGTGGCCATTTTTTACAAAGATTGCAGGATTTTTTCCTTTGTGTGATTACTGCTGTTGTGTGAGTAACTGTGCTGTACTGGTGTCAGTTCCTCTAAAACCACATCAAGCTGGTATTTGTGTTTATTGCTCAAACTGTATAAATTACTTCATATTCACAGACATAATGGAGTCAAACCACAAAATTGTAC